>NW_015150502.1:1713932-1773797 GCF_000732505.1 Cyprinodon variegatus
CAGTTTTAAAGAGCTTTATAAAAAAAATTGACATTGACATCAAAATATCTCACAGAAACAATTAATTTTATTTTTTTATGGAAATTATAGGATAGTTGTCATTTCCTGTTGAACCCAAATAGAAAGCCTTACTAACAACCCTATCTTAGTTAGGTGTGCTTGTGCAACTCTGTAAAATACCAAATTAACAAAAAGGATAATCTGCTCTGATCTAATAAAAATCACCTGAATGGAGTGTTAGAAGGCTTAGATATGGCCTAAAGATTATTGACAAATAAATGTATTAGATGACATAATTCTTATGATTTGTGCCAGAACAGCATTTTAAAAGAAGGTACTTGCTGTAATATATTGTTATTGAAAATAATTTACCTCAACTCTGCAATTTCATGTAGCCGTAGCAGTTTTTTACTGCTATATACCTTATCATGTCTGGCTGTGTGACGTTCCGCTAAGTGTCCTTCACATGATCATTTCTTATATCCACCTTTTTTTAACTTCACGTTGTGCTAATCAGCTCATATCTCTTTACTGTGTTTACCGTTGGTCACGGAGGGTTTGTCAGAGTTTTGGTCCCACTTGGGAGAAACACTTCTCCTTTACAGAAAAGTGGCTTCTTTAACTATTAACCCTTCCTCCTCCCAGGTGAAACCTTCACACAGCGCACCTGACAGTAGGGGTCAATGCCTGCATCTGTAGGGTAAAGGTGCGTGAAGCAAAAAAAGGGGGAAAGTCAATGACCAGGTGTGAGGAAGAGAGAGAGAGCGGAGCCAAAGTCAATACATTTAACTCTAGATTAAAACTATCGATCTCAGGCTATTTGTGCACCATAAATTAAGTGTGTCGGGGGTGTCGGCGGACAGCTGGGACTAAGTTTTTTCCCCTGCAGTCTAGTGTTTGCACCCCTCTCTGAGAGGGTTGCAGCCCCCATCCTCCCCAACCGCCACCTCTACGTAATGCCTCATTCTCATTTCAGTTGTGCCACCTGCATTGATTTTCAATCTGTTTCCCCTCGGCTGCGGATCATCAGTTATAAAGCCAAGAGAGAGAGTTTAGGAGGGGGGTCTGCTTTTTCAGGGGCTGCAGACGTAGAGCGGCATGCATCCCCAGTACAAATGGTGTTTTGATAAAAAATCACTTGAAAGTCAATATTTTTTTATTAAACTGTGCACAAACCTGATTGATGAAGACGGGTGTTTGGCCGAGTATGTGAGGGAGTGTGCGCGCGTGTACCTGGGTGTAACAGCTGTACAAATCGGACATGAATTAGGCCTCACTTCGGGAATCTCTGGAGAGGAACCTTACCTTACAGCCTAACTTTTCCTTACATCTCAGTAACATTCCAGCTCTTGCAGACCCATTGAAATAAACTCAGTCGCTCTCTTTGTCCAACTCTACATCAGACGAGTTGGTCACTAATTGCTGTTCACTGAATCCGTCAATGTTCTAATAAACGAGGATGACTTTGGCACCGAAGATAAACGATCTCTTCAGGGAGAGATCTCTCATGCTTTAGCTGATCATCTGTGTGTGTGTGTTGCTCAGCTTTCTGTCATGCCCTTACACCCATCCATGCGCTCACTTATTTTTCTTTCGGCCCTCTGCTTGGAGCGCTGGCGTTGGCAGACAGCAGGCCTACTGCTTAATACCTTTTAAATGGTTTTAATTTTCTGTCGTTATTGATTTCAGAGGCCATGATTAATCAGATCAGTGGAGCAGGCAGTTAGTACATTAAAAATTGTCAGTCTCTTGTCAGGGATGATTGGGCACTGAAGTCTGTGCATTGGGGGCTGAAAGTGGCTGAACATTTAAGTTTTTATGCATATTTTTATTTTTATTTTTTTACACAGTAGAGAAACATAATATATAACCTATCAGTGTCATTTTTAGGTTTTTTTCCATGGTAGGTTTTGGTTTCACTTTGAGTAATTACTCTAATGAGGTTCCTGGAAGATTTTTTATGATGTCAATAAAATCTACCAAATTGAAGATAAGGTTTTATTGGGCTCGTGTTTATGTTTACAGGTACATTTGTTTTTTTATATGTAGGTTACAGTGCCAGGATATTTGCAATAGATACACTGTTAAAGAGTCTTTCTGTTCAAATCAAATGAATATTTAACGATAATCTCTCTTTAAAAACATGAGGATTAATACTTTTGAATAAAGGGAGAGCAGGTTTAAAAACTTCTTCTGTAAGGTTTATTGGAGCATATAGACAGATGCATCCTTGAGCATTCCTCTTTACCTGATCTCTTTTGATCATCAAGAATCATAATTCTCCTTTTATATTCTCCTCTCTGTGCTTTATGCCATATTTTTCTATAGGATCTTGGTTCTATAAAAAAAGAATGAGGTTAATAGAAATCAGAATTGGTGTTTTTACACATATGATGACTTTATTTTGGTGATAAGGTGCTACACATGGACAAGCAAACATAAAGTTAACATAAATAAATATGGGAGCATGAAACTTTAGAGTGAACAAATTGAACTTTTATATTAAAAGCACAGGGGCAATTATTTAACAACAACAGTATAAAACTAGATGATATATATAGACATCTGCTGAGATGTGTTTTGTTTTTCCCTCCAATAGGAGAATGTCAGTAGTGGACCTGGGCCTTGTTGATGGGGCTAATAGCAGAATAATCCTGGTATTCTAAGGAGTTAAACTATGTTTCTGTGACTTTTGGTGGAGAAACAGGCCCACAGCATCACACATCCTCCACCCTTTTCTCTCCCGTCTTACCTTCCTGCTCACCGACTTATTGGTCCTAATGTTTGTAGCCAGAAATATATCTACCTTTTTTAGTGTTTTTCACAATTTAACAAAAATTATTCATCACTAATTTAAAATATGAAGAATTCTCAAATAAAAAAAACAAAAACAAAAGCAAACAAAAAATGCTCTTAGTTTTCTAATTTAAGATCAAGCTACTGTAGATTATTTTTTACGGTTTCTTAACTTCAGTGTAAAAAATGCCACTAATAAATATTTTTCCTCTTGGAAAATCCCATTTAGTTTCCTTTTTGAATGTTGTTTTTGATGAAAAATAGTGTTTTTTGCTCGCCACTTATTAGGCTCCTGTTCCTGATCTTTTGTTTTCTTTCTCTCTACAGGCTTTGGGCTGCATGTACTTTATCCACAGGACACTGAAAAACGTCTATCATTATGACTTTAATGGTAAGAAAACATTAAATGTGACGAATGCATCCGACAAATGCAACCTGAGATGCTATCTGTATATAACATCTCAGGTTGGGATGAATATTTCCATATCTTTGCCTTTTCGCAATCCTGTTTTATAAGTGATTGAAACTCATTTAGAAGCAGCATAACTCACAGTTTTGATCAATTGCTTCCACCCCGTAAGGGATAGGAACCTTTTTGCATATGATTGGCAAAATTCCTGTCATTTTTTATGGGATATTTTGAAGATGTTTCTATGTAATGATAGTTTGATGGCTCTACTGCCCAGGCAGGTGTTTGCAAAGTACTCAAATTCAAAGTGGAGATGTTATTTCTGCTGCTGTATAGTCCAGTCACGTTAGATGTGAAAAAGCAGGGCAGAAAAGCTTATAGAAGAGCCATAAACATGGAGATGCCACTCGCTGTGCGCCCCAAACTGATCGTCGTTTGCCAAACGAAGTCTAATGGCTCCCGCTTATAGATTCTCTCATCACGTATGCCGCTCTGATGAGGTTAACACCAGTTTATTGATCGCCGTTTCCATGTTTTCTCACTCTTTTACATGTCACCGCCCTCACTCTGCCACCCCCCTGCTCCCAGTTAAGGATTTTAAAGCCGTGGTGGGACAGACCAAGTATGTGGGCTCACTGGACGGCGTGGCCACCGTGGAGAAAGAAAAATTCCCAAAAGATTTCTGGCCTGATGTAAGTATGTATGCAAGAGTGTGTGGAGGGAAGGGGGGGGGGACTAATGGGAGGAAAGGAGGTGCTGGGAAAAATGAGTCCACGGGGGCCGATGCAGTCGTCTGACAGAGAAATGAGACAAATTATCTGTGAGAATCAATGATTATCAGTTTGGGTCTCTGCTCCCTGCTGTTTAGTGATTCTATCCCATTTGTCTGTGTTGCAGTTCAAGTGGTCCAGAAAGGGCTTCATGAGGACCCGCTGGATCATCCACAACCAGTGCGTAACACATCCAGTAACACACACTGCAGGGCTTTACTCATAACATTTCAGCTTCTGTTGTTTCCTATCTTTAAATGTGCTCATTATTCCAAGTTTTTGCGCAATGACAGACTGATTTATAAGAGCTTCAGCCATCAGAGTTCATCTGAAATTTTCCTCACTTTTGGGTTAAACAGAAAAGGTACTTTCTCACAAGAAACAATTTTTCTTCATTTTCTGGAAAACAACTCGGGTTCAGAGGGTTTGCATGTAGAGAAGCACTTAGAAAATGTAATAGCACACGCAAAACTGATATACAGACCAGGTACGAGGGGAATTATGTGAGTAAAACAATCAAGACCAATTTTTTAGCTGGTTTGACACCATTAATATATAGAGAACCATCCCAAAATTATGGGAAGAGGCTATGCAAACGTAATTCCTTACCACCCATAAAGCAGATGATCAAACTTAAAGCATGTGTTTCACTGGAATCCAGCTTCATTATCTTGTTGATTCCTAATTTTTCTTTTGTTTGAACTTTCTGCAAAACCTAAGTGAATAGTTTTAACGTAGGACTGGGTTAAAACTTTTCATTTAGAGAAATAAAAAATAATATATAATAAAAATAACATCAATTTCTTATTGATAAGAACCTGGAGCACTAATTTGGGAAGAAGCGGATTTGAAATCAAATAGTAAGCCCCTAAAATGTTTTTTTTTACTTTTTTTTTTAATAATTATTTCCTACATAACAATTTCATCATTATTATGCTGTAATCTGGTGATCACATGATGAATACAGGTAAATCTCAGTAACATAGAATATCATACAAGTTTTTGTGTCACTCTTTTCATGATTATCCTACTACAAAGTAAAAACAACCTGTCTATGCGGGGCAGTGTTACCTTGCTCTGCAGTAATTAGTTGTATATTTTTAGCTCATTACGTAGGGCTAATTGTTGGTACATTCCTGTTTGCGGACTTTCTGGCAGTAGTATCCCGATAAAATTTTGTAAAGACACATCTGGATTACCTCGTGTTCACATCTTCACTCTGGTGACCTCACATGTACCCTGTTATCTGATACCAGGTTGCTTCCTGCTCTCCTCTGGTACAACTTTGCTTGTGTTTTTTACAGGGGCCTCGACTTGGTCAACATCCACCTATTTCATGATGCCTCCAACCTCATTGCCGTCAACTCCAGTCCATCCATTTACTCAGCCAACCGCAAGAACGCCCTCAGATATGTAATCAACAGGTGGGATCAGTAGCTGGGCACAGCTGTCGGGACTTTCTGATGCATGTTTATGCTTTCATCTAAACCACTCTGTTGTAGCTCTTGCTGCACATTTACAGTTGTTGCCGTGCTGTAAAGTGAACTTCTGACCTATTCATGTTTTTCAGCCTCTAAGCTGTATTATTGGTTAATTTTTCCATCATTTCTAAGAAGCATTCCTCGGTCGGTTGAAAAGAAAACATCTTGAGAATATGATGCTTCATTGTTTCATACACCAAACCTTGCCTTTAACTTCTCCACTACTTTCTCCTTGATTTTCCCACTATGTTCGTGTCTTTTCATTATGCTGTTTTTCATTAATGTGAAACCTCTGAGGCATTCGTATAACAGCTGAATTTATATTAAATCTACTGGGGACATGGTTAGAATTTAACTTATTAGCTAAATGCTTAGAGCATTTGGTTACACTGGATATCATTTATCAGAGGTTAATGCAAATAAATCACTTATCAGTGTTTTAGTTGGTAAGGGTTTGGAGAACAAGGTAACAATGTCCTTCCACTTGCATTGTGTTGGCCTATCTGTGTATGGTAAAATATTTATTGCAGTTTTTAATTTTTAGCGACTGAGACTCTCAGTTTGTATGTGATAAAAAAAATAGATAATATATAACATTTATGTCACTAAATCCTTGGAATGATTACACACTGTAGCTTTAATGATAGATTTTTTTGATAAATAAAAATTAACTATGACCTTTTGTTCAATTGTAAAAAGTCATAGGTCAGCAGTAAAGAAATACAAATATGTATTTTCTTCTTCTAGGATATCAGACAGCCGCTACACTGCGTTACCTTTCTTCCTGTTTGGTGATTTTAACTTCCGTTTGGACTCACAGGCATTAGTCCAGGTAAGTACAAATGTTTTCCTGGTCATATATCTGTATGTATGAACTGGATATTAGACAAAGACTACATAACCCACTGACTGGTTTCTGTTTGCTATGGCCAGCATCTGACTATTGAAGCAGATGTTGTAAAAGACAGCAATTTTGAAGTGGAGAAAATTATATTTGAAGAAAAAGACAACGACCACCAGGTAATTGCACTATTTACCGTCCTGTCAGGCTTGTTTTAGATCGGCTTTCATGTTGCAAACCCTGATCTCTGCTTCAGGTGCTGCTGCAGATCGAGGAGAAGCTGTTCGAATACGTGCACCAGGCTGTTTTCAGGAAGGACAACGGTAGAGCGGTGAGACTGCATTCCAGACTTTTTAATCCTATACAAAAGAAATTCAGGTTCTGACTTGCCACCGTTCTTCTGCACAAAGTGATAAATGACACATGCAAAAAGGGAAACCGAAGCAGTAATTTTCTTTTTCTTGTGAATTTCACTTAAAAAACCGTAACCTCTCCCTTTTCCTTTCTCACAGCTTTTAAAATATGACAAAGAAGTCATGTCCTTTCATGATGTCACCAAGGAGGAGGAAATCACCTTTCCACCCAGGTGAGAATGAATAATCTTTCACAGTAAATAATTATATCAATCCATAAAACCCTCTCCAGGTGCGTCCGAAACTAATTTTATTTTGAATCCCGTTTAGCTACCCATACAGTGAGGACCATCAACAGCCGAAGCAGTACATGAACACTCGCTGTCCCGCCTGGTGCGATCGTATCCTCATGTCTCATGCTGCCCACAGTTTCATCAACCGGGTCAGTTTGACCTTAAAACAGCATAAAACAAGAATTAGCTGAACATTTTTAATGCTGTATGAGTTTTTGACTGCTCTTCCAGGTGAACTTCTTTTAAACTGGTTGGTTTCCTAACATACACGTGTCTTTTCAGCATAAATCACTCATTTTTAATACCAAAAAACACAATTTCTGTATCTTTCGTTTATTCAACAACCAGCTCTGATGTGTTTGGATTCACTGCCATGTTGAAACACCTAAATGTGGTTTAGCTTTCCATGTGAGGTGAAGTTAAATAATCTAGTTTATGTCCACGTTAATTATATTATTCACTGTGTAATGCAAAACTAACTTTAAAAGTGAAACAGACCTGTACTGTGCATGCCCAGGTCTGTTTCAGTGAAACAGACCTGGGCATGCAGGTCTACATAGACCCGAGAAAATTCATAATTAAGTCAGACTTATGAACCCAATTCTTATCTTTAGGATTGAAGTTCTTTGTTGTTTGTGCAGCCTGAATAAAAAACAGTTCAAATGCATCATGAAAAATACTAAACTGTCACCATGGTTACTAAATGACAATATTCTTTGTTTCTTAAAATTGTTTTTTGGTTTAAAAGTGCAGAAATCAAAATTCCCAACATCTGGGAGCATTTGATGCTATTTTCAGATGAAATTTAAGTAAAATCAAGTAAATTAAACCGTAGACACTTTTCATAATGTAGTTGAATGTGGAATTCTGCTCCGTGATCAGATAAACATCAAGTTTTTTTCTTTTTAGAGAGACGATGATGAAGGAAAGGGTGTTGTTTACAACACAATTGGTCCTAATGTCTGCATGGGGGACCATAAGGTAAGCCCTTATAAAGCCATCTGTTCTGGTCAGGCAGTAAATCAACCACAGAGTGACTCTTTTATGTTTTTTGGTTCTCCTATAGCCTGTTTTCCTGTCCTTCTCGCTGAAGACAAATAACCATTGACTCCGATTCTTCTCAATGGTAAGAATATATAAAAGTAAAGCACCATGTGTGAGAATGCAGTGCTTCCAGAGGGTAGATTTAGAGAGATTGTGGTTATCTTGTTCTTCTCCCTGGAGGGCCATAACCAAACCAGCCCAGTGGAGTCAGAATATGAACTAAGATAAAGTACCAGCGGGACAAGAGTGCTCCCTTTGTGTGGAGTTGAAGCACAGGCGATCAGCACCTTCCGCTGATCTATGTCTTTTGAATCCTCTGGTCTCCTGCTGCAGCCGCACATTAAGTGCATTGCACGACTTCTTTTCATTAATTACAATCTGGATGGTCGGCTGGAGAGGCATTCATCCCGCCCCGGCAGCGTATTGGCATTTTTACCGCCATGATTTTGTTTTGCCGCTTCTTAAATTTATTTCTTAAAGGATGAAGTGTTTTATCATGATGGTCTTTCTGTTGGCGGCTTTCAAATAATGGCTTCCTCTAAGTGAAAAAACATCCCACAAAGAGCCATTGTTTCTATTTTCATTCACATTTTGAAGCAACAATACAATCCCAACATTGATGACTTAGATTTACAGTCCCCTACCATGTGAGCTATTTAGGGTTTAATTAGGGTATATGTGCTAAACCAAAACACAGAAGTGCGTTATCATGGAGGAGGCAATAGATACATAGTTTTTGAGACGTTTTTAAAAAATAAAATCAGAAAAGTGTGGCATGGATTTAAAAATTTCAGTACATTGCCTCAGAAGACACAAAATAATTTCCCAGCATGTACAGCTGGTCTATGAGGGCTTTAGAGGTTTGTTGGAGAATATTAATGAGTATTTTATCTAATGAAGGCCATGGAAAACATCAGACAGCTCAGGCAGGATATCAAAAAGTTTACTTTATAAGTAAATAGGGCTGAACGATTTAACCAAAAGTCAAAATTGCAATTATTTTAAGCCGATGTTCACATTTTATTTACAGTTTCCTCACCACTTACAACATGCATGCAGATGTTAATCTTTGTTGTTTTCATGACCTTGAAAGCTTGCTTGTCTACATTCCATTCTCTCTGGACTTTCCTGTTGCTGTTGTGTAGAACAGTGCTTACTTCTCCGTGCATGCATGGACTTGCATGCTGGCTGCAAATCACTCTGTTTTTGTGCGAGAGCAAACCCACTCTAAGCGTTTTAAGGGGCTGGGTGACAAAGTCAGTGTCTTAATACTGTGTGATTTGAAAACTGTGTTTTGACGAATTTTGATATATATTTGAAATGCAATTAATCGCCCAGCCCAAGAAATATGCTACTAAAGACAATCCCAACCCTTGGACAGCACATAAAGCACCGTTTGATCCATTTTCCACAAATGGTAGGGGTTTAACACTCCTGCAAAATAGGACAGCGCCATAGGAGAGTACAGTATGTGTTAACATTTATATATGTTGGTGAAGATTCTCAGTCATTCAGGTCATAGTCATTCTAAAAAAAAAAAAGTTAAGAACAATGCACTGGACTTTGTTTCCAAGTTTGAAGACGTTTAGTTTTTTTCCTGGATGGGAAATGAAACATCTTCAAAGCGGGGAAACAAAGTCCAGTGGATTGTTTTTAACTTTTTTTGGAATGAACATTTTTAAATTAACATTTTGTCTTTATGAAAAAATCTACATTTAAATTACACACTGTTATTTATGGAGGTTTTACTTGAAAGCTTCCGCTGTTGAAAGAACTAACCATTAAAGGAATAGTACACCCAAAACATGATTAGCCTTCATTTTCTACTCACCCCCATGCTGAACAACACTCTGGAGTACTTTTTTGATATCTCAAATGCATCTGGAGATCTGGGAGGCTTCTTGCTGTCTGCTGACATTCAAATAATGGAGGTCTATGGCGCCCGAGACAGAAAGGTCCATAAAAGTCCACAAAAAACGTGTCAATATTCCTCCATACTGCTCGTCCAATGTATTCCAAGTGTCCTGAGTGGGTAGCATCCAGAATTTACTCGAAACGAAGTCATTTAGAATGTTTTTAGAGCATAAACAGTAGTGTATAGGATTTCCTGAAAGCACGCGCGTGCACGTTCACGACGCTACGGAAGCCGGCAGACCAAACCAGATGAAAGTGCGCATTCAGCGTCTGCTCTGCCGATAATGCAAGCGTAGAAGAAGAAATGTGCTGTTTACCTGTGCAAAGAAAGAAACAACAAAAGAAAAATGTCTGAGGACTTCAGTGTTGAGGAAGAGCATGAGTTCTTTGCCGAGCTGAATGTGCACTTTCATCCGGTTTGGTCTGCCGTGGTTTCCGTAGCGTCGTGAACTTGCAGGCGCTCGCTTTCAGGAAATCCTATACACTACTGTTTATGCTCTAAAAACATTCTAAATGACTTCGTTTCGAGTAAATTCTGGACGCTACCCACTCAGGACACTTGGAATACATTGGACGAGCAGTATGGAGGAATATTGACACGTTTTTTGTGGACTTTTATGGACCTTTCTGTCTCGGTCACCATAGACCTCCATTATTTGAATGTCAGCAGACAGCAAGAAGCCTCCCAGATCTCCAGATGCATTTGAGATATCAAAAAAGTACTCCAGAGTGTTGTTCAGCATGGGGGTGAGTAGAAAATGAAGGCTAATCATGTTTTGGGTGTACTATTCCTTTAACCCACTTCTTTACTTTGTAAAAGGTTTTATGCTTCATTAAACACATCTCACCAGATACAGAGACAGGCTAAATAAATTATTAGCTTACATTTATGGCACTTCCAGTCATACGCATTGATAGTGCATCTTGTCATTATGTGATAATGATAGATTGGTGATAATGATAGGTTGGTGCTGCCCAGCTATCAGCCTTCCAAGACACGTCCAGAGCCACAGACAAGAAGCTGATGATAACTTTGGAGAAGCTGAAAAGAGCCCCAACTAAGGTGGAATAATCTGTCAAAATTATGCCATACAAACCAAGAATGTGGAAAAAAAGGATATACAGTAATTGGTCAAATGAGTCATATGTAATAACTTAACATGTTCCCTTCATGGTCAGATGAGACCAAAGCATTAAATGTATTTTCACCTATAAATATGCTATGGAGGAATAACACTGCACATCATCCTGGACACACTATTCCCAGTATTAAACAGGATGTTGGCCCTATCATGCTGTGGGGATGCTCTTCTGTGCTTTGGTTTGATCTGTTTTTTGTATTCTACAGGTCTTCGATTAAGGAATGGTCTTATATGCTATTATAATTCCAAGTATAATCTCTTTCAAAATACATAGATTGTAGTTGGGTGGATGAACTTTTAATGCTAGTAATATTTAAATTCAAAGCTGCTGAGGTGACAGGATGTTAAGAACGTTGCTGTGCATTTAATTTGTGTCTCTTTGTGTCTCCTTCAGGTGTTCAGCCACATCGTAGTTTGGGCAATCTGAGGATTCCCACCTTCTGGAACTGGGTCGTCTTCTTCCTGCATTGCTCAGCCCGGCCTGACCTATGAGCCCTCTGCTCTCATGTCACTGATACCTCTTAGCTGCCGCTTTGTCCACACTTGTTTAATCTAATTCATCACTGGTTTTCTTTGGAGTTTCTGCTTGCAGCCATGTGAATGACTCATTCAATTCCTTCTAGCTCCAAACATAATCATTAATTAACGCAGCCCTTCACTGTTGTCAAAAAGCAACTTCCAAACATTGTAGATATTCTTAATATAGAACCAGGATCACCTTTTCTTTCAGAACTGTGGTGAAACCTTTTTTAAATATTTAAAATGGATTGTATATTTCTTATCAGGTACTTTATGTCAGACATATAGACTATCCTGTTATATAATACCCTCTACTGATGCAGAAAAACACCAGAGGAAGAACGCTGCATATTCACCATCCTGTTAGGCTGATATTTTCCTCAGATCTACCTTCAGGACAGAAGAGTAACATAACTGAGACATAACACTAGACAGACAGATAAATCTAAGCTGTCCAGATCTGTTTTTATCTCCTGTATATGAAGGGAGATAGAGCCAGGTGAAAAAAACAAGTGTTTTCTCCCTTCCTGAGTTGTTTTTTTTGTCACAAGTTTCAGATCATTTAACAGATCTTTAATATCAGACACAGACAACCTGAGTAAGTTTTAAGCTAGCAGGATATGTTCATTGAATGGAGTTTGGTTTTATTAATATCTGGGAAAACCAAACCTCTTTACTTCTGACTTTGTTTTAAAGGACAAAAAGCTAAATAGGTAGGATAAAATAATTTCACACATTTTATCTTTGATTTGACTTATTAGACCTTCATTTCTACATTTTCTGCTTTGGTATTTTATGTCATATTACTGTTTAGTCTGTAGACAACTTAAAATTCATGATTTATAGGAACAGATTTTTAGGATCTGGGAATGAACGGACCCAAGTCTAGCTTATTCGAACTCAGCTTCTAAGAAGGTTGCTAATTACAGTCTAAAGACAATAAAACATGGAGGGGCGATTGCTTTCTGATCATGGTTTGTTTGCATTATGTTTTTTTTTGTTGAGGTTGTTATTTAAAAACTGAATTTTGGTGACTCTGGTCTTCTTGATCAGGTATCAATGTTAGATGAAAGCAGAGGAAATCTGTAGGTAAGGCAAAGACTCCCAGATGCACTCTAAAATCCTCTTTTTAACTGACAGTGACATGCTCTCTATGTCCAACCTGTACATAATACCAAGTGCTTTATCCCCCAGCATGTAGCCCAGCACTTCTCAGTTTTTTCCCTATTACCTGCACTTGCTCCGGGGCTGCATCTGCCACAGCTGATGTCTCATTTTTTTCATCTGAAAAAATCTGTTATCTTTCTCCCATGTTATGTTTACCTATGACTTTGTTGTTTTTTTCTTTTTTAATTCCCTGACTTGACTGAAACCTCACAGAATACTGTTTTTGCAGCCTGTACACAACACATGCACCTAAATGTAAAGCATGAGGCACTGTTAAAATGTTTCTCTTTTCATAAATTTAGTTTATTGTGCATGCTGTAGATCTAATGCAGTTATATATATATTTTAGATGTGCATGTTTCCTTTTATACTGGCTTTAAAAACAATATCTCACTGCTACTTTCTGTGTTTTGCTTATTTAGTGAGAGATGCAAAAAGACTCCTGAGGAATCTGAACAGTCTATATTTTTAAATATTAGCAGAAGGGACGTTTTAATATGTATCATGCTTCCATCATCTGAACTGAACCAGTGTAATTTAATGTAATGTTGTGACAGGAGTGGAGTTGGTTGGAAGGCCAGTATTACCTTTAGTTAGCTCTAGTCAGACACTACATGTTTATTTTACTTTGACTTTTGGAAATAAAGCGTGACCCAAGGCAAAATGGCTCCGTGTCTTTGAGTCGTCACCTCGTTCTGTTGCGGATCTTTGATGTTCAAAGAAACTCTTCATTTCCTGGAGAAAAGCAAGATTAACATGAAGAAAAATATATGTTTCTAAAAAACTGGTAAAAATATAAAGAAAATATAGAATAAAAGAAAATATATGTGAGGAGAAAATAATAACTAGAACATCTTACTGATCAAATTTAAATGTGGAATATTTTTGCTTTAAAAAGAAAACCTAAAATCATTTTGGTCAAAGTTTATATGTTTGGATTTCACCAAAAAAGAGACAGAGAAACCTTAAAAAAGGTGTGTTTTATTGTATAATAATCCTACTATTAAAAAAAAGAAAAACTGTATATACTGTATATATCACATGTACCTTTTTCTTCTTTTGGCACCCTCTTCTTCTTTGATAATTTGAGTTGCTGTAATGAGCAAATTTCTCCACTGTGAGATCAATAAAGTCAATCAATCAATATAGATTTTATGGTTATTTTTTTCCCCTATTAGTTTAAATTGCAGTAAATATTTTTGTAATCAGACATAAAAAGGCCCAAACATGGACTGGATCAACTTTTTGCTTCTATATTTTTTATTCATTGTATTAATCTTCATTTTTTTAAGGTATTTTTGTATTTTTAAGGTATTTTTTTAAGGTATTAAAAACACAAAACAAAATCTGTCAATGTTTGATTTATGTAAGTGTTAGATAGTTTATATCAAATTTAGTAATGGTCATTAATTAAAACACAGGTTTTTCATTGATTTTTTTTCACCTGTTTGAGCAAATAAGTGAAATGAAATTAACTAAATATAAACCTTCTCAAAAAAGTTATTTTTATTCATTTATATGTTACATGATCTTTTATACAACGGATTAATAAATAAATGTTAAAACTATATATATATATATATATATAAAAAAAAAAACAGAACCAAATTTGGTTGATAAGGTTTTCTGAGTATATTTAACATGACACGTTTAAAAACTTTACTGACTGATATGTTAAAAATTACATGCAAACTGAAAGTAAAATGAAAACTGATTCTTAAGTTTATAAGTTTTCGTACGAGTGTACAGTAAATGTCTGTAAACATGTTGTCAGTCCAGTTTTCTTAGTCTCAGTCACAGACTTGAGCTGCAGTCTTAAGCAAGTTAAGTAAGTCTTCTGGAAGAAGAAAGCGATTCCTGTAAGCTCAGATCCTGCTTCTTAGAATCGGCCCTGCTTCGTTCCTTATCCCCGCCTCAATCTCTGCATCGTCAGCGCCGCATTCAGCTGCATGAAGCATATGGAGGACAAACTCCGAAACTCCGGAAGGTCTAAAGCAATGACCAAGCCTTTAGTGCTAATATTGATTTTCAATTTAGCTGGTTTGTTGGGGCCATAGTCTTCAATTAAAACATCAGACAGAGTAAATCACATCAGATTTGACCTATGACCTCCTCAGCTCTGTGCCCTAATGCTTGCTGTCTTAACTGCCAGTTGACGGCTGATACAAAGAAATAAAGGCTTTACTATCACAGTTAAATTCTTTGTTAGAAAAAAAAATGGATCCACAAAGTCTGATAAACTTATTCTTTTATTGTGCACAGTTTTAAGTGCGTTCATTTTACATTGTGTATCTGCACATTTTTACAGGATATTTATTCACTTAAAAGCATCAGACATATTTTATTCAGTACACAGAAAAACAGACATTATATTACAATTTGTAATTATGATTCAACTCATATTCGGTGATCTTTTTTTTATTTTCTTTTAATCTCTTACATTTTTTTATGCAAATAACAAAGTCTTTCCAAACATTTTAATGGAGAGTTTTTGGGGATTGGGAGCTAAAAAGTTTGGCTATTTTAACCCACAAATAGCTTTCAGTTATAGATTATTTTTTCAGCATATATTTGTATATATGTTTATTCAGATTTTGCACAGTTATAAGTGAGGAATCATTGTGATAATTTAGAAGAATTCTTTGTGTTCTGTTCTCTGACTGTTTTATCTTCCTTGGTTGGAGCTTATCTGCTCACGCTGAGTTTGTTTCTCTCAACTTTAACTAAAGTTATTTAATCACAGCATGCAGGTCTGTTTGGTAGAGTGTGTGTCAGACAGGGTGCGGCCCGAGCCTGAGAACAGAGAAAGCCCTGCGGTGTTTGCGCAGCAGTAGTCTGATCTTATCATCATCTGAATCTGGGTCCAGGGGCTTGTTGTACTCCTCATCCTCCACCTCGTTCTCTGAGGTCTCCCCTCCCTGTCCAATATGGCCGGCCTGCGTGGAGCTGGGCTCAGAGGCGCTCTTCTTCCTCCACTTGGTGCGTCGGTTCTGAAACCACACCTGAGACACAGGCAGGCTGATTTTACCAAGTGTTCTGCAGGTAACAGTCAAAACTAAGCAAGATCAAATGTTGCTTAACGGCTGAGTTTTGTTCAAAGACTTTACACTATTGAAGAGCAATGCTTTTCAACTGGGAACTAATGATATCTCTTAGACCTTGTTTCTGTTGCCTTTTCTTCATCAAAACACACTGACCAACTCTCACATTTGTAAAGCCTCTATAAGGTCCCCAAATGCAAAAGCTGGTCCACAATTACAAGAAGAATTTAGCTACACTTATGCCAAAAACTTGCTAAAAAAAGGATAAAGATAAATGTTGACATAGCAGGTTTTATTAAAATGTATATAAAAACAAATAAATTGTCACTAAAAATGAATGAATATGAATTAATTTCTAATCACAGAAGAGTAATTCAGTCTGGTGCTGATCTTTGTGTATATGTTATCACATAGTATATTCTATTGGGGAATGATCAAAAGTGAAAATGTTCTTTTTTTCTTCCCATCACTCATGCAGCCCCTTACAAAATGCTTCCCCAGGCAGTGAGCCATATCACCCATATCAATGCCACCACTGATCAACACAAAAAAAACACACACAATAAAAACATTTAAAGGAAATTTCTCTGTATGACCTCTGAGTACAAACAAGCACATTTATCAAAAGCTTGACTCGATTACAAAGGATGATAAAACTCACCTTGACTTGTGACTCCGTCATTCCCAGAGAATACGCCAGTCTTGCCCTTTCAGGCCCGGCCAGGTACTTAGTCTGTTCAAAGGTTTTTTCAAGGGCAAATATCTGATGTCCACTAAACGTTGGTCTGGTGTGTTTCTTCCTGCTGGGCATTTCTCCGAGCGGACCACTGCCTAAAAAGAAAAAGGCCAAAATAATATAAATAATATATATAAATATATATATAAATATATATATGCAGATTTTGCTTAATATCCAGAAAAAGCACTTTTTAAATTTATTGCAAAAGAGATGATTATAAACCAGTTCATTTAAAAAAAAAACAAAGTTATGTACATGTTTTTAAAGGTTTTTTAAAAAAGTTAAACCGCTGAATCGTACTTATACGCCCTAAAATCTGATTGATTCCCTGATAGTTGCCTTTGTTTAGTCCTGAAAACTCCATAAAGTTTCTGATCAATGATGAGGTTGATGCTGAAACCCTTTGCCGACTCACCGCCGGTGCACTGCTGTCTTCCTCCTCTCCAGTCACAGCTGCTCTCTGCCCAGCAGCTCATACTTCGACCCTTCATCGGGCACTCTGCAGGGCTTTTTGAGAAGCCCCCAAGTGAGGGGTTGTAGTCTCGATTGTAGTACATAGATGTACTGGTTACGGAGGGACCGAACCCCCCCATGGGGGAGTATCCTGACAGCAGGGTGGTGGTGCCGGTAGTGCCGACCCCCACCATGGATCGACTCAGGATGTCGCTGATGCCGTGGGGCGTCCCCGGTTGCAGCTGGGTGTTGAGGCCCGGGTTGAGTTTGTAGAAGGAGTTGGGAACTGAGTACTGGCACACTGGTGCCTTTAGGTCTGAGGGGAACTGGTTCAGGCTGTTGTTAAAGAGGAAAGACCCCTGGATATTCGGATCCATGGGAGTTTCTCAAAATCGTTTTCCAAATGTCAGGAACACATCCAATAAGATCCAAGCTTGGGAAGGCCTCTGGTGGCCACACGGAAAGCTTTGACAGCCCCAAGCGTCGTCTAGATTCTGGACCACAACTGGATTTTTAAAAAATAGGTCCACAAATTGCAAACTTAACCTTCAACTCTTTTAAAGTTGCTTAAAAATAAACCAGGCGGCACCCGTCCACAGCTTTCTATTGGATAACTCCATATCTAAAGTCTTGGCTGAGCCTTCTGGAAACAGATCTTAGTTGTCTTACAGATGCGCCTTCTGCAGGCTCTCTCCTCAGAAATCATAAATACACAGAATGTGGAAATGGACTGATACCTTGATAAAGATGTCCCACATTAGAATGCAGCCTGGGATTGGCCTGGCTCTCAAAGCTTTAATGCCTTTCTATTGGCTCCACCGTGAGGGCCGAGCCTTTTATTGGACGGCAGCAGATTAATAGTTTTTTGAACAGATGGAGTGGGAACAAGTAGATTTTTTGATGGCCTGCCATGTCTGACCAAGTGTGTTGCTGCAAGAGCAAGCAGATGAGGGGGTGGGGAAGGAGAAATGGCTCTCTGCAGCTTTAAATGAAAATATGTTTTATTTTATTTTTTTTATATTCAATGAAATTAGTCTCTTTTTTTCTTTTAGAAGTTCAAATACACTCATCTTCTACATTTATTTTATTTCATTAACCTTTAATCAATTATAAAAAAATAAAACACATTAAGACCAAGGTCTCTTTTAAAAGGGTGATCTGGTCAGCAGCATACAAAGGCTGAAATCACTTTAGATAGAAGTTGGCTAAAAAGTGTAATATCTCACTGAGGCATCTTAAAAACACCAACACTGTTTTGTGGATGCTGTTTACGCAGGAATTAATTTAAGGAACTAATTTACTTTAGTAACTTTATTCACAATCTTTATTTTACTTGAGTATTTATCTTTCTAAGGAGATTTTGCTTTTATTCACCACATTTAAACACACTTCTGTACTTCCTGCTTCCTATTTTCTCCAATCTAGCTTGTTATTTCATACATATTGATAATGACATCATCTTAAATCTACAACAAAACAGGAAAAATTGAAAGCAGAACAAGACTGTGTCCAGTTGGAGCCCAGTTTGTTTATAGAAAAACACTAACAGTGATATGAATGAAGACGGAGGTTGAGCCACATCACCAGTAATGGGTCACAATCCCATCCATACCCTCTTTATTAGATTTTAAATTTAAATGGTGATTATGATTCAACTTCTTTTTCCAATGTTACGGTACTTTTAATGCCATGATAAATACCAGAGCTCTGAAAGTATTTGGCTCTTTATACAGGATGTCGGTCTTGTTCATTCTGTTTTAACCTGAAATTTTAATTTAAAGCAAAACTATACAAGTTCCATTTTTTTTATGTTCTCTCTAACAAAACAATGAACAAATGAGGGAAATTCAGCTGCTTTGTTTGCATAGAACACCTTTTTTTAAGAATAAAGCCAAGTTATTTTGTATAATTAAAAAAAAATAACAGTGAAGATTGAATGAGTGTCTTGAGTGTATGCAAGCAGAATTAAAAAATGTTTTACAACTTGTTTGGGTTATTTATGTTTATGTTTTCTTCAGATAGATGCTATTCAGACTTTGCTCTTCCTGTAAAAGATGTATATTTTTCTGCAGCCTGTGAAATCTGAGCTGATTAGCCTCAGATTTACTTTTTCCCCCCCTTTACACAAGCCACGACCTGTGTAGCGCTATCCACTACACAGGAAATGTGCAGAGGATGCCACAGGCTTAGGTATGACCCACTTTAAATACTATTTCTACACATGCGGCTCAAATGGCTGGTACATCTACTATTCAGCCCATCTACAGCCTGTAGATGGGCTGAATAGTCCTGGGTTTGGTTGTCTTTTTGTTCTGTACTGAACAAATGTTACTAAAACCATAATAAATAATTAATATCTAATGATAAAATTGTTTTGGGGAAAAAAAACATGTCCGATCTTGGAACATTTTCATCTTTTTTTTTGTTGATCATTTATTTCGAACACTTAATAAAAAGCAAATATAAGTAAATTAATAAAGTCATAACAAAACAAAACAAAACAAAAAAGAAGAAAAAGAAAAAAACATATGTACATACCATCATGTTCGAAAAGGAGTAGGAAGAAGTAATAAAACTTATTAAATCCTACCCCTGTTCTATATTAACATCTACCTATGTTTAAGCATATATACATATCTATATATATATA
The DNA here is from genome assembly GCF_000732505.1 of Cyprinodon variegatus. NCBI lineage: Eukaryota > Metazoa > Chordata > Actinopteri > Cyprinodontiformes > Cyprinodontidae > Cyprinodon > Cyprinodon variegatus. Next base: position 1,733,545 of record NW_015150502.1, read on the forward strand.
TACACACACATATATATACATACACATATATATATACACACATACATACTTACACATACACCCGTATCTCAAACAGATGCACACATACATGCATATACATACACACCCACATAACTATAGACAGTATACACATATCTCTGTCTACATATACGTACACAGATATCCATACATATCTTTTGACCTTTACAGTTTCACTTTGACAAAACCCTGTGGCTTAATGTGTTGTAATTTCAGGTTGAGATAAGATCACAGTTTTCACCTGCTGGAACTCGGGTCATGAGTAGCTTTTTGGTTCACTTAATATATAGGATGATGAAATACTGTAACCACCCCATCCCACCCCCCAACACGCGCTTATAGGCAGAACTTTAAGATGACAGCTTTTACCTTTATAATTAGGAAAACATATAAAAAAGAAAAAAAAAACATGTTTGACCTTTATCGAAAAGTAGATATTTATTTATACATATAAATACAGATTTTAGAAGCTATTTTAACATATTCGTTTTTAAAGATATCTAATGTATTTAAATTTATTTGTAAAAGACACTGTTGTTGTTGATTTTCAAAGTACTTTTTTTACACAAGAATGAAGTGTTCTGGTTTTCAAGTTCAAGTTTTACTGTTGATCTTTTTAAAATCATTATATATCTCTAGTATAAATAAGTCTTTTTCCAGGTCAGAGTTGTCCTTGAAAAGTGTTTTTTTTTCCCCTTAAAACTATATTTTTATTATTTTTCCAACTTTTTAAGAAATGTTTTTTTGAAAATTCTCCAGGATTTAAAAAAAGAGAAACAAGTTGTTCCAAAAATGATCCGTAAAAAAAACTCTTCAAGAAGCCACTAGATCCATAGAAAATCCTCATAATTTCTCCCATTCAAACAGCAAATAATGTTTTTTAAAAGCGCTGTAAGAGTTAAGTTCTTATATAAGTAAAACAAGGAGAGACGTTGGAAGTTTAATTCACAGTCAAAGACAGAAAAAGTTCAGTATTGCAAAATACCACACAAAGAACGCCGCCTATTCTCAGCAAAAGCTTCAGGGAACAGGAAAGTAATTACATGATAAGAGCCTGTTTTATGGTTTCTGTTTCATTTTGGTAACACGGCGAGCTGACTTCATCTTTTATCTTGGAAAGCTAAAAAAACGCATGTGACCTTTTTTTCCTGTAAATGACTGAACATTGATACAAAGTTATAAATGCTCATGTAAATAAATCACTAAATAATTAAACTCAATTTTAGCTGTTCCATCTACTTCCTGATGTAAACATTGTGTTGTGTGAATTAGAATGAAAAAAAGTATAGTCCATTCATATGATTTAAGTTTACTTCAAGATTGATACATACAACCACAAACAAAACCTTTTTGATCTCCTTTACATTATCTATAACAGCCAACTATCAGCCATCATTTGTATGATGCAGACTGAAGAGTTTGTTCAGACCAGTAAAACGTGATTCTTCTGAACTAAAGCAGAAACCAGATGCAGAAATCCGAGTAAATTTCCAATTGTGATTATTCCAAATAGCATTTCCTGTGAGTGCCTGTTATTCATCTAACCAGGGAACCAATCAGAACAGCTTTTGCACAAACAGCCTTGGCCAACTGATCTGAGTCAACTGTAAAGCAAATAAAAAAAAAAATTTGCCTACACTTGACCCAAGTTATTTTACAGCTTTGTGTGGAGTCTATTTCAGTGTAATTTTTTTTCATTCCTTGTAGAACTTTCTATCATGTGACTTTCTTTGAAATCTTTAAATCCTATTCTATTCTGTTCTGTTCTATTCTATATAAATGTACAAATATATTATTTTTATTGTTGTTTTCTTGTCACACCACAATATTTTTTAACATTAGATTATCTATTTTCTATATTTTGAAAATTATATAGATAAAAAAATATATATTTTTATGAAGTTTTAACCTAACCATATATTTTTTATAAAGCCGACTTTAGTTTTATATTATATTGTTAGTTTATTATTATTATTATTTTATTTTATTTTTTTGGACAGTCAAAGATCATAATTTTAGCCAAAATAACTATTTGGAAATGTAACTCTGAGCTGGTGTAAGATTTCCCTACAAATAAATGACAAATAAATAAAAACAGGCAAAGATGCATTTCAGTAAAAACCATAAAACATATATGACTTTTCTGAGAAACTTTTTTTACAAGTCCTGACATAAATTACACAAGGCAAACTGGAAATTTAAGCATGCATAAATGTGGAAGGGAAAAAGAAAGCTTTAGGTAAATTTCCATGGTTCAGTTTCTTCCTCTGTCCCGCCCACTTGTCATGTGATTCATGTTTGTGTTTTTGAATTGCACGTGCGCTCTGCTCTGTCTTAAAGCCTGCCAGCTCACACCCTCTTCATTATGACTTCAACTGCCAGACAGACCAGAGCACAACTTGTGTTAACAGGATTTTATGCCTTCTGCTTAAAGATGAAGAAAGAGTGCAGTAAGAACCCTGGTAAGATTTCTTTTAATCTGTTTTTATGAAAATAATATTATTGGGGCATGCAGAAAAAATTATCATGTATGATTTACAAAAAGTGTTATATTCTACAGTTCAAGCTAACTTTATAAATTAGAAAAACATTGGTTTTGAGTTATGGAACAAAACTTTCTAAAAAAAAAAAGATACAAATATTGGATCTGCTTTGTTAATCAAAATTAAGTTACAGAAAAAAAACCCATCTGAATAACAGGAATATGAAACAGAAGCAGAGAAACTCTGCTGTAAAACTGTTAAGATGACAGTTAGACCAAAGAGGCGGCTTATCCTGGAGCAATAAGAGGAAACAGGAGACCTGGCAGGAAATCCGATGGCTGTGAGTCAGTATAGGTCTGAGCTCTAGGTAATAATGGATGAGTCAGTGTCAGAATTTACAGAGCAGCTAAAAAGATAAACCACTTTGATTTCGTTGGGTGATATAATGATTGCATCATGACAATTAGGCAACCTTTTCTAGGGAATGAAACAGCACCAACCAAACCTGACACCATGTTATTTCAAAGAGTTAACAGGAACTTTTCTCAAACGTTTTCCCAACAATCGGCATCCATAAGTTCCAGATATATATCTCTGACTGCTGAAACAATTCATGCTTTAAAAGCAAACATGTGCCATCAGGCCACTGTTTCCTCTGTTTATAATGAAATCAGAAAGGGGTCGTAAACAGGAACTGTGGAGGTCAAGATCATGTCAGGAAGTTCCAGGAATGTTGTAAGAGAGCTACAAGTAAAAGAGCAGATTAACCCTGCAAATACGCTTTTGCTAGATTTATCCACACGATTGAGCTTAAACAGATAAGCACACAACCCAAAAAGAAACCAAAAATATGAAGAGAATCTGAAAATGCATTTATGAAATGTAGCTGTTACAGTAAATCTGAAAGACGTTTACTTAACAGGAAGCTCAACATAGAATAAAAGGAATGCCAGACCCTGGAATGTTGCTGCAAAGTGAAACCCTCTGTGACTGCTACTTATGTATTAGATATATTTGCAGCTGTACATGTTAATCTAAAAAATATCCCTATTTTAACTTTGTAATTAACCAGCATAATGATGCATTTATTAGAAGTAACCTCAGATGTGCCTACTGTTAGACATGGCTGTATTTCCCAATTTCTGGTTTTATATCACAGCCCATATTATTGTAAAAATTTGATTAACGTGATCTGATTATATCCTCGTAAAGTTCTAATGGGTTTTAACTTTCCCCTGCAGCTCCAAATATTCCTCACATTTGCAGCAAACAATGCCTCGGCCCCCTGACCTTCCATCCTCAGGCTGTGGGACACAAGATCCATCTGAGCGAGGACTGTCAATGTGCAGACAGAAGTGAAAACACTTTCTACGGTGGCCTGGTGTTCAGCAACCGCCCTGTGAGGATCTTTGAGAAGATCCGGGTGAAGATCCTGAAGCGGACAACACAATGGAAGGGAGCGATCCGTGTGGGCTTCACTAATGTACCTCCATCAAAAAGGTCTCTGCCTCTGCCATGCATGGCCATGCCAAACCTCACAGACACCGAGGGACACTGGGCTCTTCCTGTGCATGAGTCCTGCTGTTGGGAGGGAACGGTGCTGGAATTCTGGGTTTCTACTAAAGGCTACTTATATGTGAGACCTGATAACAGCAGGAAGAAAAAACTACCAATGAAAGTGGATCTCCAACAGCCTCACTGGGCCATGATCGATGTCTATGGTCAGACGACTTCCATCTTCCTCCAGGGTAAATTTAACAAACCTACATTTTGATTGACTTACAACCTGTTTTTCTTGTATTTTGTTGATGAAACACATCAGAACTAAAAATAACAACAATTCTCTGAATTATTTCCTGCTGCAGGCTCAGAGAAAAAGGAATTGCTTCTCACTAGAAGATCCTGTCCTGTACCTGATCCTCTCATCAGACCTCCTAGTTTCAACCCAGATCATAAATCTCCCGCTACAACCTCTGATGCTGTGTCAGACCTAAACAAGAAAAACCCAGCAGGTATGTGCAATGCTCTTGTTTTTTTTTATTGTTTTTTCACCCCTTAAAGTGGATGATGGATTCAGGCTAATGTTTTATTGTTGTCTTTTTTCCTCTTGGTCACAGATTACAACTGTGTGGTGTGCATGATAGAAGAGGCTAACATCACGCTGCCCTGTGGGCACCGCTGTCTGTGCCCTCACTGCAGCACCAGGATCCTGAAGGAGTTTGGTAGCTGCCCACTCTGTCGAACAATGATCAACACTCCCATATTCATTGACTCCTGACTCTTTGGAGCATGCAGAGCTCTGTGGAAGCATCCAACGCAAACTACTGAGACTCTGTACAACCTAACACAGCATCTAGTGAATGTATTCTGCTACATAACCCAAAATTATATATATGTAAATAATGTATATTTGTACATATCTGTATATACATACACGTCTCTTTTTATTGTTATTTATATACTAAATAGATTAATGATATGTGATGTTTTTTGTTTATTATCACACATTGTGGTCACAAAAATAAAACACATTCCACAAATGGGTATTTTGGTTTTCCTCTTTCAACGTATTGTCTGACAAACTAAACTGATTTTTAATGCATCTTATTTCCAATGATTCGGCTCCTTTAAACATCAAACAAATTCTGCATCAGTGCTGAGTTCATACCCTCACAATTTAAATAAATGAATGGCGGGGGAAATAAGCTGGGCCGATAAAAGCTTTTAAGAAGCAAACTGAAAGCACACAAATTTACCGTTGAGTTAACCTGCTCAGTCATCATAGGTGTTAACAGAAACCCTACGAAAACATAAGAAGAATACAGGAGGTAATGGTTAACAGCAAACAATAATGAATTAACAAAAAATAATTGTTGAATAGAGGTGATGAACACGGTTTCTGAGTGAATTAAAACAGATACTGTAATCAGTAATAACAAAACAAGATAAAATAAAAGAGTAATAAAAAAAGAGTACATATATTAATTAAATAAAACCCAAATATAATCATTCATTGCTGTCAATAATAACAGTAATGAGCATGGGAACAGAACAACAGCAAAGATGAAAAAAGTCTGTTATTGGATCAAAAAGATTTTCCCACAACTACTCTCCTTTTCTTCCCTTCAGTGGATTCAATGTTTTCTGTAATATTTTTTTAACCTATTTTGTGATTTGTCATCATTTAGCACAAATGATCCCTTCATGCCAGCCTGCTAGTAAAGTTCCTTTTAAGCTCATGTATGCATGATATATGTGCATAAGTGATTACAAATATTAATCCAGTCTGGTTAAAATAACGTGCCACAAAGAATTCTTCAGAAACATTGAGGAAACAAACAAACAGTGTTTATTTTACCTCAAAATGGGGAATATGCTTTAACAGAGCCCATTTATACATTTAACAGAAGAAGCTGTTGTTCTTTCTCTCCATTTCCACAGCATTTTTTAATGTGTTTGAAAAACATTGATGACTAAACCATATGACAACAATAATTTTAAACCTAGGCTTTAGAGGTATTCAGATCTGGAGCCCTAGCATAGGTTCAGCTGCAGATATTATGTATTAAAACAAGAGTCATAATGGCTGCAAAGCCAATAATTAACAACATTGGTGTTAACAAACTGAGGATGCTGAGGAGGTGTTGAAGCTTGAAGCCAAGATGTTGCTGATATTACAAGAAATGATCTGCATCAGCATTTAAATGTGTTTGTAAGAACAATCAGGGCTTCTTTTTAACCCACAGCTTAATATTTTATAAACGATTGACTGGCTACTGATTTGCTTTATGTGTGCTAAAAATTAAAAATAAATCTGAATACACCTGCTGTTCAACCCTCTGTGAGCTGTTTTGATAAATTAAGTGTCGATTACACCTGTGGCAAGAGCAAGACGTAGGGGATACATTTGGATGGAGCCACAGACTGGGGGTTAATCAGCTGATTAGGGAACAGGATGAAGGAAACTAGGCAGGGTTTTTATTTTTCATGACCTGAATTATGTTCTTCTGAATTCAGACACAAAAATAAATCAGTCATTCATAATCTCAATGTAAAAATGACAGTAGAATATGGAACACAGACCAAGATTCAGCAGAACTCATCCTTTGTTATCTTTGTCCTTTTGTTCTGTCAGAAAGCAGGTTTCCTCAGTAAAGTCAGTTCATTAAAACATCCTTAGCTACCCTGTCACTGCATCTAGCATTTGAAAATCCACCTTTTTCTCTGACAGACATACAAAGACAGTAAAAATAAACAAAACATGTCTACTGGATTTAATAGTCTCTTTTTTACAGTCCAGGTCTGCTCCACTCAATCCATGGTTAGGAGCTGAAAAACCCCAAAACATTGAGGACCATGAACCTCCCTACTGCAGGTTTATTTCACATACTGTACCTCTAATATAGGATTATAAAAGACTGTCATTCATGCATTAAATCTCTTTTTCTTCAACATCTGTGAGTTACAGCCTAATGATGGAACAACATTCTGATTTACACTCACACAGTTACAGTAATTGTGTACTTTTCCGCAACACCACAACAAGGAGGATTAGGGTGAAGTTCAAGGAAAATTCAGAAACTATTTCCAGCACAGTGAGGTGACTCAAGTGTCTATAGGGGAAATTTGAAATTATATAATATCAGGTTTTCCTGCAGTATTCTGTAGCAGAGGTGATCATGTGTGCTGTGAGACTGGGAACTTATTTGGTTTTTTTTATTCTTTTTTATTTTTGTAAGCTCTTAAAAATCAGCATGTTATCTAGCATTCATCTATTTACAACATCAGATTGCATAGTTAAAGGTTTCTCCAAATGTGCTCCCTTTAACTTTATGGTTTATGGAAATCGGCTGCTGCCCTAAATCTACTATGGATGGAAGTTATCAAATCCAAACAAATGGCAATTATTAACCTGTCTGAAGAAAGGCCAAACCACCAGGATATAGGATTTCTACTTTCATTATTGTCTCTCTATAGATTTATTTGTGGTTGTAAAACTAATAATGTTGTATACTGTCCTTAATTGTATGATGAACTAGGAATCGATTATGTTTATGATTGAAAACCGGAAATCTGCTTACAGTTGTCAGTCAGGTTATAGATTTTTATAACAGATTTTGATTTGGTTTAATTCTTATCAGCGTGACCTGTTTATATCCTCATAAAGTTGTAATAGTGCTTTGATTTGCCTCAGAGAAACCGTGTCACATTGTCTTCCTTTGGCTCCTTCCCATGTGAGCTTCATTATCTTGTTTTTAACCACTAGATCTGTTTGAAGAAGCAGAGCAATGAGTCCTGCGTAGGTTTCATCAACATGCCATTGCATATGCCATGCCATCTCATTCCTCCACTGAGACCTTAAAGGAGCTATTGCTGTGATTATTTGCTTTTCATGCCATAGATTTACTGGCCCAGTGATTCTCTGTTAAAATATTTTTTCTCCTAACCAAACTACAGCTTCCATTGAATTTATATCCTCAGTTTTTATTCCTTACAGACACTGCTCTAATGGTTTTCAATGATTTTCTCTCTTCTCAAATTTCTACTCATTTGCAGCAGACGCCTGCTCCACTGGAGTGTGTTCCTGCTGAAGGTCTTCACAGGCTGGATTTATACTGGGTGTAATTCAATGGGGATTCTTAGATAACTTTCAACCAGTTGGCATCATGAATCAACTTAAACATCCTTATATTCTATCTATATCAGAATAGTGTGTACATTATTAAACGTGGTCTCACTTTGTGAGTAAATGAGTAATGAAAATTTGTCATGTGTATCATGGATAGCATATTAAGATAACAGCCTCTGTAACAAAACCCTTCCATCATAAATCCCTCTGAACATTAATAAATCACAAATGGGGGCGGAGATATCCTGTAAAGCTGTGTGGGAAAAACAAAGGTGTGCAGTTCACATATAGAGTAATTTTTTTTTTAGATTAATTCAGATTTTAGATTTTTAGATTTTATTACTTAAGCATTAATAGTCTCTCTTTATGTAAATAAAATGGCAACTATCATTGAACTGCAGGTATGTAGTAGAGAAAAAGTCAGGTAAAAGTAAACAAATACTTTAATTGACTAAAGCAGGTTAAGCGTGTGAACATATACACCAAATTAATATAATAAAAGTTTATTTTTTGATATGATTTTTTTTTTTTTTTGCTGTCTAATTTTTTTATTATGGTTCAATCATACATGTTATAGTTTTGTAACATTCATTACAAAATATAATATACAAATATTTTCTTCAATTTGATTTAATCTAATCTTAATGCATTTAATTCTATTTAGTTAAACGTAGTCAGACAAATACTCACAGACTGATCATATAGCTAGAACTTTAGCGACATCTTTCTTTCTCTCTAAGTAATTATCTGTAATTCATGCAGTTCATTTAGAAACCAATGAGCTGCAGTGCAGCACAGCTTAAGATCTGAATGTCCATCACAAAACCAATAAAGCAAAATTAAATCCTACATTTTAACCAAATGCATTTGCTCCCATGATTGTTCTGGAAAAGATGCCTGTAGCACAGATTTTTTTGATTTTTTGTTTGCAAAATGTGTTTTTAAAGAAGTCTTGTGTAATTCAGGATTACTTATGGAAACTTTGCTCTATGTATATATATTCTTTAACAAATTGTGAATATATTCTATGTCACTAAAGTGTTTTTCATCTGTAAATATTGACTGGTTCTATTAATAGTGTGTCTGCAAACAGTGGAATTACACGAGGTGTGGGTGAACTCCAGAGGAATCCACTGCGATTTGACCTTCGGTCTCTGCACTCACAGTCTACCTGTTAAATATTTACGTCAGAGTCCAAAGCCAAGGACACTCGATATGATTGAGAACAAATCATGGAAGCGGGAATTAACAGATAAACTTTTCAGACATTTCTCTGGTTAAATTAGATTTAATTACTCAGTTTAAAAGGAGGTCTTTTGCTACTGCCTCTGTCTCAGCTGCTGTCTTTTCCTTTTACCGAGAGGGTAAGTGAGGACTTCTGGATCAAAACATAGAAATATTAGAGGTTACATGATTGGTTTGCAGGTCAAGTGCGCCAACCAACTCTTCTAGTACCATGGTTCTCAAAATGGTTTACGACTAGTTTAGCTTGGTTCGCTTTGAGTAATTCTGGAGAGAAATGTTATTGTTGACCATTCACGATATAAACAAAGGAAAGAAACCCAAACTGAATGGAACTTATAGGTTTTCACTATATTAAGATTACGTCTAGCTTTTTAAAATGTTACCATTTCCTGGATTACTGAGATTCCTCTCAGCATGTCTAAGCTGAAATAGGATTTAAAATATAATAAGAAAAAGTCACCAAATTATTTCTTTTGTTCAGTTATATTTATTTGGTTCTAATGTAATGTTGTGTAACATTACTTTGTAGTTTTCATTTGATGTTCAAGTACAGAATAAAGTATCTTAATTAGCCTGGATGGAAACTGAAGTCAGCAACCAGGAAGCAAAGCATGTTAACTTCACGTCACTTAATGTAAATAATGACAGACGGCAATAATGTGTTTCTGGTAATCACGCTTGGACAGGCTAACTTTGGTAACACTGAAGAGGTGAAACAAAAAAGTCCCATAAACTTTTTAAATAAGGGATTCAAAAATCATTTCCTGGTCAAAGATGACTCCAAGGTTCTTTACTTTATTGCTGAGATGAGAAAGAGCAAGTGACTCATTAAGCACGTTTGAAAATCTCCATTTTGGAAACTTTAGTTTTTCAGCTTGTTGGACAGGAGGGGTTCAATAAAGTTCTGCCTACCAAGGTGGAATAAAAAAGCTTTAGTAACTTATTACCTAGACTTAGACAAACTTAATTGTCATTTTGTATACACAGTGTATCCAAAACGAAATTCCATTTTGAACAGCTCTCACGACATGTCCATTTCTTAAAGTGCAGCAGTGATCAAATATAAACATAGTCAGAGGACGTTTTCTTATAAAACATTTTGCCCATTTTATATTTTAAGTTCTGGGTTGGTGGGAAATCATCAGCATTTCCTCTTGGAGTATCAACCTTTGATACACATTAAGGAACATGCCGTATTTTCTGCACTACAAGACGCAACTAAACGCCTCCAGTTTTCTCAAAAACCAACAGGATGCCTTATAATCCGGTGCACCTATACGGTGGATCAAGATTAAGCTTCAACAGGTCTTGCAACTACGGGTAGCAGCAGCTGACTCCATTTTCTCCTGTAGAAGAAATAGCGTGACACAGATTTAAACTCAATGCTATCCATAACGCAGCAAAACATGGGAATAGGGCAGCAGCTCCAGAATTAAACATTTATGAATCACTGGTGCGGAAGCAAGAAGATACCCGGCGAAAAGTAAAACAGAGTTTCCGAGGGAACAAAGCAAGATGGATACAGTTAGAGGACCAACTTGTACAGTGTGCTTTTGAACAGAGAGCAGCAAGTAGAAGTGTCTCAAAAGTCACTATTCGAATTAAGACAACAGTGTTGGCACGCAAACTCAAAATCAATGACTTTAGAGTCGATCCTTCTTGGTGCTTTCAGTTCATGAAAAGAATTAATCTTTCCATCCACACACAAGCTACTGTTTAGCAGCAACTGGCAAAAGACTACCAAGAAAAGCTAACCTCTTTCCATGCATACTGCAAAAACAAGATCACTGAAAAAAAGATCCGGCTGGAGCACATCATCAAGGTTCCACCAGGTTCCACTCACCTTTGATATTCCTCTTAACCGTACTGTTGATAAAACGGGAGAACGTACACTGAATGTTCGCACCACAAGGAATGAGAAGTCACCCTTCACTGTAGAAGAAGACCTTGCTAAAAGAAAACTTTCCTGCTGGCATCGTCATCAAAGCTAACTCAAAGGGATTGATGGATTAAGAGATGACTGAGAAGTTGAGAGAAATTTACGTCAGGAGACGGTGGCTTCTTTCACACAGCTCTCTCCCTATTGATCTATGACTCGATGCGCTCCCATATCACCAATCGTTTCAAAAACAAGCGAAGTCCACTAATTCCGTGCTTGCCATCATTCTGAATGGATTGACAAAAGAACTCCAGCAAGTTGGAGAGACAGCACCGAACAACATACGCCACTGCCAGTGGATCATAAATGCCTGGGCTTATATATCAGTCTCAACTGTTGTCAAAGCATTCAGGAAGGCAGAAATTGTCACTGAACTGCCAGACAACAGCAGCGAAATTGACTCAAGTAATGACAACTTTGACGAGACAGAGCCAGGCATGTTGGGCCCCATATTAGCTCAACTGTTCAATTCGGACAATAAAGAAGAAGAATTTGAGGGTTCATTGATGAGAAATTAATGGACAAATTGAAATGTATGTGTTTCTTTTGTGTGTTTACAGCTAAAGAAGGTCATATTGTAAATAATATATTTATAAAGTTTGACTTACTTATATGACTGTTTTATTGTCATTAACTTTAGCGCAGCTGCACTTAGTGGATGCATAACGCAACCACAGCCACTACTATAGCTTCTATTCTATTTGCCTTATAGTGTGCCTTATATATGAAGAAAATGTAAAATAGACAATTCAATGAAGGTGTGCCTTATAACCCGGTATGCTTTATAGTGCAGGAAATACGGTAATTAACCAACATTCTTAAAGCAAACACGATGAACAGGAATATTTATATTCTGTTTTCTAAGAAAACACCTAACAGACTGAGGAAGTTAAATTCATTTCTTTAGCTGCATAGGACCCCTTGCTCAAGGCAAGACAAACAGTGGGATAGTTCAAAAGCGTTTATTTAAACACGGATTCTGCGCTTCATCAGCTGCAGCGGCTAGGGCGTCTATCTGTAAAAGGAAACAGAGGTTAATGACCACATAGATCTAATGGAGGAATATTATGAACGTGAGTCACTAACCTGGTTTACAAGCTCAGTCCATGCCCAGAGAATAAGGTAGGATCCAGCTGGTGCCTGCCAACAAGATGCGGCGGGCGCCGCCCTGTGTGTCCCAGATGCTGCAGCCCCGGAGAACGGAGAACAAGCAGGCATTCAAAACAAGGTCAGGCAAACAGATCAGAACAGGAAGGCTCAGAGGTCCAGGAGTCCAAAGCAGCCCATTCAGACTGGAACAGGCAGGCTTAGTGGTTGAGAGGCAGAAAATGTCTGGATCAGGTGATCAAAAACACTCAGGAACACTAAAAACCCTCTCACAACTGAGATCAGATGGGGAAAAAACAGGCTCAGGGGTTGAGAGGCAGAGCAGGTCAGGATTAGGAAACCAGAAATGCTAAGGAACGCTAAAAACCCTCTTACCACTAGCATGAGAGAATGAGATTAATCTGGCACTGATAACTGGACGCAAGCGCCTTAAATAGAGGCAGGAGCAGGTGGATCAGATGAGCAGTGATTAGAAACCGGGCAGAGTTAGACAGGGGAATAAAATGAATAATTAAACCAGTCATCAGCTCCAAGATAATGACATTTGTTGTAGTTGGCATTATGTTAAAACAGATTTTTTTTTTGAATTGACTCTACGTGTATCAGATGGACTCTCGTTTTCACCTAGTTTATATTACAAGTGACCTAGGCCTCTCAGAAAGGCCCTTTACAACATTAGTCTTTTAAAGTTTCCATTTCTTTATGACTAATGTGTTAGGTTTCTGTTTCTGTTATGTTTTTCTTTTGATATTCAGTTTTGCTTTGCTCTTTGTTTTAAAGGTTTTTATGGTTTAATGCTTATTTTGTTTTGTTCCTTGGGTTTTTCTCAGTTACTGTCTCAGTCTTGGTTCTGTTATATTTTCTTTTTAGTGTTCAGTTTTGCTTTACTCCTTGTTTTCTAGTATTAGAGGTTTTATTTTTTATTTTTCCGTGTTTTCTGGTTTACTCTTAGATACTGTATCAGTCTTGGCTCTGTTATGTTTTTCTTTTGAGTGTTCAGTTTTGCTTCACTCCTGTTTTATAGTCTTAGTGGTTTAATTCTTATTTTGTTCTTTCTGGTTATTTGCAGTTCTCGGGTTTTTATTTGTTGGCCACTGCTGCCCTCTTGAATTCCCCTTTTTTTCTCTTGCTCGTTGTTTCTGCTCTGCTCAGACCTTCTCCTAATCTGCTCGTTAACCCTCTCTTTGTTTCAGTCTCCCAGATATACTCTCTGTTCTGTTCTTCTTTGCTGGATCCTCGTCTAACCTCACCAGTCTTCCTCCTACTCGTCTCTCTGAGCCTTCTTCCTGGTTACAGTTTTTCCCCTGATGACGCCTAGGTTTTTTGTAAAGTTTTGACTTGTGTTTTCTTTTCTTTAAGATCTTTGAATTTTTGGACTCCTGGTTTCTCGTTTGTTTTTGGACTTTGTTTTCATTAGATTTTTGGATTCCTGTTGCCTTTGGTTTTGGATGTTGTTTTTCAGTTCTCTTAATTAAATCAACTAAAAATTCACATCTGTCTGCCTGCCTCTGCTTTTGGGAAAACAATCCACAAACAAACCCTGAAAATGATTTGTGTTGTTGGGGTACCTCAAGGATCTCTGCTAGGGCCTTTTCTGTTTTGACTATACATTTTTCATTGTGTCAGATCTTGAAGTACTACAAGAATGTTTCGTTTTTTTTTATCTCTGTGCTGATAAGATATATAGATTTAATAGACACCCAGAGATTCATTAACTATCTGAACTTGGCAACTGTTTGACAGAAATCAAACAATGGCTTTAATACAACTAACAACTAAATGTGAACAAAGTAGACCTTGATTATTGACTATTATCAGGCAACAACTTACGTCTCTGGTCCCGTCTTTTTTAAGCTTCCTCCTGGGTGTCATTTTCCACGTTTCTTTATCCTTTGAGCATTATTCTAGAAAACTGGCTCAAATTTTCAAATGATAAAACTTGAATAATAAATTATTGTTAATGCCTTTGTCTTGTCTCGTTTAGACTGCTTTAATGGTTATTTTTTACCAGTTTTAGTGAATAAGCTTTAAATCTGCTTGAGACATTATTTCTGTTCTTGCCTCTCTGCACTGACTTCCTGTACAATATAGGATACATTTTAACATTTTGGTCCTAACATTCAGGGCAGTAAATGGCAAAGCTGTTGAATACATTAATTGTTTATAGATGCCATACTGTTCCCCCTATGAAAGCTCTGAAACTCATTGTCATTGTGCTACATGAACTCCACTGACCTTTTAAAGAAATAATGACATGTATTAAATAAAAAGAATTTTAACTAGACTGTATATATATTTGCAGCATGTTTTTATTGTAAGCTTCTGTGTGATTCTAATATCTGTAAAAGTTGCCATAAAAATAAACTTAAATTTTTTCCTCTGCGTTCTGTCTTAAAGCCAGAAGCAAGAGACAGCAGAGACCAATATTCCCCATCCTGTATAATGAAGATAATTAACTTCTGATTAAAGATGAGGAGAGAGGTTGATAAAAAGACACCAGGTAAGATTTATTTAACCTTTTTATAATAAATTTTGTGCATATGTCAAATTATCTATTCAAAATAATCCACTGTGCTTTCACGCTCAATAACTCCCCTTTTCCGTAAGATGATTACACGTTCTTGCAAATATTTCAGTAAGTGCAAAAAAAAAAAACCTTTCCAAGAAAAAAACTGAAAGTTCTTCTTGCATACCAACTTTATCTTTTAATTCTTTTCTTTGGATTCATACGTTTATTAACAGCACCCTGAAATCAACTGATGTTTTCAATGGAAAAGAAAAAAAAAAACTCTCAGTAGGGTGGTGTGGAAATGGAACAACATGGGAAAAAAAATATTTACAGTTACTGAAGTTCAAGAACACTTTCTGACAGTCACAAGCAGAAGACGACCAAACTGTATTTTAAGTATTTTGAGCATCACCCCCTTTTCCGAATCCACCTACTGTACTGCTTTGGTCTAACTTTAGGTTTTTGTTTGAGTCCAGACAGGGAAACATCAGATGTGAAGACTTATATTAAAATGTATAGCTTCTGAAAACCAGTTAGTCTGGATGGCAGGCTGGGCTCACCATACATAGAGGCTACCCTCCATCCAGTCAAAAATGGTAGCTTAGCAGGTAAAGAAACCACAAACTTATAACAGACCTCATGGTTTCGCATCAGCAGTGGTCCTTTTACTACAATTTCCCCATTGAGGGAAAATAAAGGGATTTTCTATTCTATTCTCCTCTTCCAGGGTAGAGGTAGACTGATACAAGCACTGATCCTCAATTCATGGCATTCTGAAGTCTTGCCTTATTTTGTTTAATTTGTTACAATAATCTCTTTTTATTGAGACTTGTGTAACAACTATTATCACTGTGCCACTTCTGTCATTTAAATTGAGGAAGAAAAAGAAAGTTTGGCTTAAAAATGGGCCCCATATTGGTCAGTCTCTCATCTTAGACTGAGGCTAATCTTATTGTAATTTTGTTTGCATAAGGTGTATACAGAATTAAGTTTTGTTGCATATGGCTCACGACAATGTCAAAAAATACAAACAAATTAGATAAAATGTTAAGCGCAGCAGTGATATGAATGTACCATATTGCAGGAAGGAACTGTTTTAAAAAAATATTAAATAAGGAAACAATCAACAACGTTCAGTGCAAAATAACGGTGCAAAATGTCAGTAAAAGTGGAGGTCCAAGGTGTCAAGGGTTGAGTGGGGGGTTTTGAGGACCCAAATGCAGAGACCAGGAAGCAGAGGTGAATTTTGCAGATTTAATGGAGCAACTGAGGAAAAACACAAAAATACAAAGAACCCCAAAACATTAGGGAAAACTTACATAGGAAGCCAGAGACAAAGGAAGCAACACAACAACAAACCAGCACTCAGTGACTTTCAGAAGTGGGGTATATATTAGGAGACTGAACCAAGAAAACCAAATTAGCAGATATGGAGCAGGTGTGAGTAGACTAACAAGAAGGGACCAAGGGAGAAGAAAACAAACACAAGAGGGCAACAGAGAGCAAGCAGCACAAGACCTAAAGAACTCAGCACTGGTAAAACTACAAAGACACAGAAAGACACAAATAAACTAAAAATAAACCCAAGCAGAGAGCAAAAACCCTGACAAAGATTTTCTTTGTCAATTTTTCTAAACGTTTAAAACATTCACAAATCTGAAACATAAGATAGAATTGTCAAAAGGTGCTTTTTTTTTAAATATATAACCTCATTAGGACACATCAATAGTAATTAATACAGCGAGTATATATTGATCTGCTTAGTTTCAAACTGTTCCTGCTGTTCTTTCCTGTTCAAAGTTTTAATCAAATAGCATGTTTCTGGTATTGAAGGTCAAAAAGTTTAGATTCCTTTATGGCATGCAGCTAGATTCTCTTGCCTAAAGGTATTTTGGTGGTCTGATTACCCAGCAGCTCCAAAGATTTCTCACAGCTGCAGCAAACAATGCCTCGGTCCCCTGACCTTCCACCCTCAGGCTGTGGGACACAAGATCCGTCTGAGTGAGGGCTGTCGACGTGCAGACAGAAGTGAAAACACCTTCAACGGTGGCCTGGTGTTCAGCAACCGCCCTGTGAGAACCTGTGAGAGGATCCGGGTGCAGATCCTGAAGCGGACACCACAATGGAAGGGAGCGATCCGTGTGGGCTTCACTAATGTACCTCCATCAGGAAGATCTCGGCCTCTGCCACACATGGCCATGCCAAACCTCACAGACACCCCGGGACACTGGGCTATTCCTGTGCACGAGTCCCGCTGTGGGGAAGGCTCGGTGCTGGAATTCTGGGTCTCTGCTCAAGGCTACATACATGTGAAACCTCATAACGGCAGGAGGAAAAACTATCTGATAAAAGTCGATCTCCAACAGCCTCTCTGGGCCATGATCGATGTCTATGGTCAGACATCTTCCATCTTCCTCCAGGGTAACTTTAACACACCTACATTTTGATTGACTTACAATCTGTTTTTTTTTTTTGTTCTTTCTCAAAGAAGCACATATCAGAACTAGAAATACAAATAATTCAATGAATTATTTCCTGCTGCAGGCTCAGAGAAAAAGGAATTGCTTTCCACTAGAAGATCCTGTCCTGCACCTGATCCTCTCATCAGACCTCCTTGCAGTTTCAACCATGATTATAAAGCTCCCAGTAAAAAATCTGACTTCATCCCCTTCCTAGACATGGAAGTACCAGCAGGTATGTCTCCTGCCAACTTAATTTGGCTTCTGTTCCCCTTTAAAGTGGAGGATTGATTGACTGATGGTTTTTAACTACTTTCTCTCCTCTGTTAGCAGCTAACAGCTGTGTGGTGTGCATGGCAAGAGAAACTGACACCACACTGTCCTGTGGACACCGCTGTTTATGCACCCAATGCACCTCCAGGATCTTGAGGGAGTTTGGTACCTGCCCGCTGTGTCGCCTAAAGATAGACACTATTATTGATGAGGAAGTGACTGTTTTCTAGCTGCCTGATGAAGCTGCCGAGAGCATTAATGCCATCTATTGAGAGACCGGAGCAAGGAAAGCACTACAGATTCAGTAACACCTACAGCAAATTGGATCTCCTGCTGAGCAGCATAATAATATTGATATATTTTTTTAACAGCACCTTTCGAGACACTCAAGATCACATAAAAAATTAAAATACAAAAATGCAAATACAGGAAGATAAAAACAATTATGGGGAGGGACAATAGCAATGCATTTACAAATAAGCGAGCTAGAACAGATGAGTTTTGAGACTGGTTTTGAAGAAGGAGAGAGTCAATACTGTGGAGGTCAGAAAGGAGTGAGTTCCAGAGCTGGGGAGCAGAGCGGCTTAAGGCTCTGCTCCCCAGCTGGATTGAGGAGGAGGATCTAAGGGAGCGGGAGGAGGTGGTGATGTGAATGAGGACTGACAGATATGGAGGAGCAAGGTTATGGAAAGCTTTGAAAGTGTAAAGAAGGATTTTGAATTGTATTCTAAATCGAACTTGGAGCCAATGGAGTTGCTGAAGAACAGATGTAATATGATGGAAAGAGGGGGTTCTGGTGATGACACGAGCTGCTGAGTTCTTAAGAAATTGGATTTTATGGAGGGATTTATGAGGAAGGGCAAAAAGAAGAGAAATACAATAATCAAGACGGGAGGTGATGAGTCTGTGCATAAGGACAGAGGCAGTGTGTGTGGTAAGGGAGGAACGGAGGCGGTTAATGTTGCGAAGGTGGAAGTATGCAGACCGGGTAATTTTATTTATGTGTGACTGAAAGGATAGGGAGGAGTCGAGGATGACACCTAGACTTTTGACGTGAGAGGAGGGGGAGACCAAGGAGTGAGAAACTACTGATTTTGGATAGGGTGAATTTGGTGGTGACGAGGAGGAGTTCGGTTTTATCACTGTTTAGTTTCAGGAAGTTTGAGGTGAACCAGTCTTTAATTTCAAGTAAGCAGTTAGTAAGGGACAAGGGGGGGAAATGGAGGAAGTGGGTATACTGGATAAATAAAGCTGGAAGTCATCCGCGTAACAGTGAAAATTAATGGTAAATTTGTGCAAAATACTGCCAAGGGGAAAGAGGTAGGTGATATAGAGGAGGGGGCCAAGAACTGAGCCTTGAGGGACACCAGTAGTGACAGAGGAAGGGTGCGATGTAAAAGATTTGAGTTGAATAAACTGAGTGTTGGAGACATATGAGCGGAACCAGTCAAGAGAGGTATGAGAGATTCCAAGAGAGGTTAATCTATTAACTGGAATGGGATGAGAAATGGTATCAAAGGCCACACTAAGATAGAGGAGGATGAGGATGGAGAGGAGTCCAGAATCTGCAGCTGTGAGGAGAACATTTGTGATTTTTATTAGGGCGGTTTTATTACTATGGGAGGGGCGAAAACCAGACAGGAAAGGCTCGTAAAGACTGTTGAGGGTAAGACAGGTGTGGAGTCGAGCAGACACACATTTTTTCGAGTATTTTAAAAATAAAGGGGAGATTTGAGACAGGACGATGATTGTTATAATTAGTGGGATCAGAACCAGGTTTTTTCATAATCGGGGAGACAGGTGCAGGTTTCAAAAGTGAGGGGACAATCCCAGAGGAGAGTGAGGAATGAATAATGGAAGTAATGAAGGAGAGGAGGGAGGTTGGACAGGTTTTAACCAGAGATGTGGGGAAGGGGGTCAAGAGAACAGGTTGAGGACTGGGATTTACAGATGAGATCAGAAATTTCAGAACAAGTGGACAGTAGGAAGCAGGCGAATGACAGGCTATAGTGAAGGGGCAGAGGGGAAGGGGGAGGCAGGGGGGTCACATGTAGTTGCTGTTGAATGAAGCTGATTTTTTTTATTATAAAATTAGAGCAGACTAATAATTCTGCAAATGAAATCAGAAAGTTAATTAAAAATGTTTGAAGAATTCTGGGATACTGAGGTTTTTTTGTAGGTAATGAAATAGAAAGTTTATCTAATAAAATTAACCCTTTGTAATAACGATGAAGACATGTTCTGTCTTATTTGCACTGAAGGGAATTTGCAATACTGTTCGAAAAACATATATTATTTGCTTGTTCAAACTCTTTTACCTGAGAATGCTTTTGTATTATAGGAAATATTATCTGCTTAATTTTGTAAACTGTGCCCATGGAAAAAAGACATTCAGGAATGGGAATTTTTCAGGAGCATGAATTTCTAGCTCGATGTTTTTACCTGTTTTTCCCTGTATTGAATGTGTGAAATAAATGCATTTACACTTTTAGTTTGTGGAGGTTTTACTAAAATACATAAATTTTACCTTTTATCCAGAAAAAAGTTTTCATGTCAGACCTTTTATATTTAGCTGCAATAAACACCTTTCCAACATAGACAATGACCCAAATCTGATACATGAACATATGATGCAAACATCGTCCCAAAATGAGCAGAAATCTGACTGCCTGCTACATACTATGTTCTTTTTTTAAATTAAAATCTCTGGGGACAGGTTTACTGTTTATCTGTCCTACAATAATTAGGACATTAAACATATATTTGTTCATGTTGTTAATGCATATATTTATAAGTTTATAATTAAGTTTATCATTTTCGTACAATTTCAACCTGTTAAAAAAATTGTTAGAAAAAAAACAACTTAATAGGCAAATCTTTCTCTTAAAAACAAGCAGCAACTCCATGTGTTCAACTTTTTGGGAAATATGTTTTATTTTCTTTTTTTTGTATCCACCAAAGTTGAGGAATTTCCAGATTTTTTTTAGACTAAACATATCAAACCAACATAAAACATCTCATACCAACTGTCATACATGACAGACATGATAGGGGCTTGTTTTGGAGACCCTGAATGTGGGCACCCAGAAGTCACTGAATGAACTCTAAATATTTAAGACCGTGTGTTTGAAAACAGCAGCTTGGCAAAATCTACAATTTTCAAACCTTAACCCAGCTGATTTGATCATAAATTTATGGTCTATAAACAATGCCTATGTTGTATTTATAATAAACATGTCTAACTGTAGTTTTAATTCAGATTTCTATTTAATCTCAGCGATTCATTTAGCCACCAACTGATAAAGAAGCTTTGACTCTGGCGACATCTATCTTTGCCTTTGAAAACAAAGCAAAGAAAATCAGAAGCCCTGCAATTCACTTTGCAACCACTGAGAGGCAGTGTAGTACTGATGCCAAAGTTCCAGCTTAAGAAAGAAGTTTAAATATTTTTTAAACATGATGTGTTTCCATGCTTTTCAGAAGCTTATGTTAGTAACAGGGGGAAATACATGTACAAGTATCTCTCATTGAATATGTATATACTACTTTTCTAAATGCTGTAATTGGAATGATTTATGTTTAACCTTGAGTTGTTGATCATTTGAATGAGCTCCAGGATAATGGACAGAAAAGTGCCCTTTGGTCTCTGATCACACAGTCTACCTGGACAGTCTACCTGGATTATTCTTGGATTAAAGAGTCCTCCTACTTCCGATCCCCTTGTGAAGAAATCCTAGCTGTGGGAATTCAGAAATAAACTTGTTGGACACCAAGTTCTCATTTCCCTAAACCATTTGATTGTATCAGCAGGATTGTCACTCTACTTTTGGCTCAACTGTTTTGTTTTGCTCTGATTGGGTAAGTAATGACTTGCACTGTGTATATTGCATTTTTTTTTGGTTTCCTAACACTTGTATTTCAAAGCTTAGTGAGAAATAATTTCATAAACATTCAGAGAAACAATCAAAGGTGGAAGAATCAAAGGACATCAGATTTCCCCCCATGGTTCTCAAACTGTGGTTTATGTAGCAATCTTAAGTTGTAATCTGTACTATTTACAAAGCAAACCCAAAGCAGATGAACTGATGACAGACAAACTGTGATGCACAAGCAGCACAAAGCATTTAAACACACTGATGTCAGCTTCAGCCAGTTAAAATATGGAGCACAGTGCATCATATTTCAAAAAAACCTCAACATAAGTTAACAATGGCAAACAAAGAACAAAAGCTGGTCAATTTACCTCAGAAGTGAGAACCTGGATCTGGAAGGTACATTTTTGCTTACCTGTTGTCTTTGGTAGGTGGGCCACCTGCTATTAGCTTTTTAAGAAAATAATGATGTATTTAGTTTTACTCTTGGGAGGCTGCTTAGTGAGGTAAAAGCCTGCTGGATGTTTTACTTGTCGTCTAGACCGGAGGTCTTCAACAGGGGGTCTGTGACCCCCAGGGGGTTCACGGAGGTAATGCATGGGGGTTGTGAAAGTTTTGGTTTATAAAATTTTTTTTTTATATTCTCCCCCCTAAATTTTAATGTCTTTAAATACACATTAACATGAATTCAACACACTGTAGTAAACAGATAAATGGAGACAGAAGATGTCTTCCAGTCATCAATGCACACATTCAGCGACACACAGGAGATCTTTCAAGCTGGGCACCGTTTCATTCACAACACCTGACCCATCAACCAGGAATCTGAATCAGAAATATTTTAATAATCCCAGGAAGAAATTACTTTCATTACATGACACCATCTGTAATAGAGTAACAATAGGACAAGTTTGATATAACACAATTTCATACAATATGGGTCCCTGCTCCATCTCGCCATCAGTTTGGGGGTCCTTGGCCTAGAAAATGTTGAAGACCCTTGGTTTAGACATCAGCAGAGTGTCCTGCTTATTTTCAAACTTGAAGATCTGAGTTTAGCTTACATTTTTTTTTTCTCATTCTTTTTGAAAACAACAAAATGAACCAGAAACAGTGTATGTCATGTTGTACAGCTGTTATAAAATGTTTGCCATTATGAACACAGTAATGTTTATGTTAATCTCTACTTTACAGTATATGGATCAATTTATTTCTGTTTTGTATCTCATTAATGGTGCCACCGGCTAAGTGTTTTATTGTTACCCTTCAAGAAAAATCCAATAGTAAAGCAAAAGCTGCCATTGACTCCTTTTCCTCATTTACTGGAGTTTTATTTCTGTTAAAAAGGACACGTCCCTTTCTGCTGTTATTATATACTTGGTTAGGAGGAGGGATTGCTGTAAAGTGAATGACTGAATGCTTATTGTCATTGAATATCTGCTTGGCTGCCTTCTTCCAATTGGTTTTATTAACTGAATTTGGCAGCAAACACTGGTGGGAAAAAATGTTTGCTCCCTTCCTAATTTCTATTTTTTTTTTCATGTTTTTTAAAATGTTTTGGAAGATCAAACCCATTTATTCTTTGTCAAAGGTTAAGGTTTTTATGATTAACGGAGAGAGAAAAATCCAAACCTACATGGCCCTTTGGGGTTAATATAACATGTGTATCATTTAGTCCTGGGATGGCCATAGAAAAGGATCCCCCCCCCCCCTTTCAGCTGCATGTGAAACATTGGAAGGTGGTTCCAGTGCAGCCTGTGCCTGGATGGGAATCTCTATTATTTCCAGCTGTGGATGGAAACTATTACTGAAACTATTGCTTTCTCCCTGATGAGCTTTAAAGTACAAGCTCACACATGATAAACACAGGCGCCTATGCACGTACTGTACATGTGCATGACCACGGACAGCCAGTCATACGCTCCGAGCCCAGTTTGAATCATTCAAGCAGATTAAATCCACTCTGTTGTCCTCTGAAAGAAAAAAGAGGGAGGGAGAGACAGGGAGAGGAGTGTTAGTAACGTTCACTCCTTCCTTTTCATTCACTTCCTCTCGTCTGCAGAACTGTGGAGACATCACTGGCACTCGTCTGTAAGTACCGTATAACTGCTTTACTAACAGAGCAGCCAGGTTTAGACTGACTGGGAAGGAAATAATACTTTCATACTAATGGGAACTTTTCTAAATGACAGATAGAGCTCAGCAACAAGGCTACAACTGAATGACTGTTCAAATGTTTTCTCATTTATGGTCACAGTGTTGCTCAGCAACTTTTCTTCAGTCATGTGTGCTGTATCAGTATTTATCTGTGTCAGGTTGGACCTGTCAGATGTGTCCAAACTTATCATCTAAAAACAAGCATTGAGGAATGTCAGAATTTATTTCTAAATTAACTTATGATGATTATGATTCAGAATTGCTCTTTTCTACCAAAACACACCTGGATGTTTGGTGTTCTGCATGATGCCTACAGTTTCTTTTCTTTTTTTCTTCTATGACAATATATCTGTGTTTAATGAAAGGTTCCTCCAGTGATTTCTGCAGGCTTGTTGCCTCTTGTCTCAGAGAACCTGATGGCATAAATAATAGAAAACAAACAAAGCAAAAGCCCGGGGACATAATCAGCAAGTGATGTAGGTTTCGATTACATAACCAGTTTATGTCATGGTTTGTTTGCTCACTGGAATCTGCTGTTAGCCTTTTAATGAGACTCGGCAGCGTGCTGGCATTGGGTTATAGGACAGCGGTTGGTCTTTATGGCGCAGCAAAGGTCTGCTGGAATCCATCCATCACCTAAAGCTCCAGATACAGAACCATACAGAACCATGTTCCTTCCTGTCTAACTCGCCTCTGTTTGCTAAGTAGAAAATGGAGCTATTTGTTTAGCAAACAGACTGTGTGAACAAGCATTCGTCGAACAAAACTTCCCAATGTCTTCCTGCTTGATGACTTATTTAGTTGCAGAGCGACAGGTTGTTAAATGCAGTCACTACAGGGTGAAAGTCTGCTCAGCTGTATGCACTTCATAGAGTGACCTTCCTCTTTGGAGCCTTTATTACTCAGGGTGCCCAACATGTTCAGGAGCCAAAGAGGTTGGAAAAAAACAGCCCTATGAACAGCAGAGGCACAGTAAATGGATATCTGCACCTGGCTTTGCTCTACTGAGCCACAACACTGAATTATTAACAAGATCAGTCTCTTAGTTTAAAAGGGAAACTAGATGGTATAATGAAGGTATAACAAATAGATTACATATGGTATCTGGAGGATAATTTTTCCATGACCAGACCTACACAGACAGTAGAAGCCCAGCTGGGTAATAAAGCATGAATTACCTCCTCAGGATGTCAATCAATTCAACCCTTTTAAAGAGAGAAAAATCCTCCTGACTCTGCTCTGGTTGGATGAATAACATGCCAAGATGCACAGTAGAAAACACCATAAGGAATTAATAACTTCATTCATTCATTCATTCATTCATTCATTCATTCATTCATTCATTCATTCATTCATCCATTCATTCATTCATTCATTCATTCATATGCTTGTTTTTTCCTTTGTTTGTTTGTTCATTCATGCTTGTTTTAGACAATTAATTAATTTGTTTGTTTATTCATTCATTTGTTTGTTCGTTCACTAGTTCATTTGTTCATTCTTTGATTTGTTCATTCATTTGTTTATTCGTTTTTTAGTTCATTAATTTATTCGTTTGTTTGTTCATTTGTTCGTTCATTCACTCGTTCTTTCATTCATTCTTTAATTCGTTTATTCATTCTTTCTTTCATTAGTTAGTTTGTTAATTCATTTATTCATTCTTTTTTCATCCGTTCTTTCATTCATTCATTTGTTTGTTCGTCCTTTCACTCGTTCCTTTGTTCATTCATTCATTCATTCATTCATTCATTCATTCATTCATTCATTCATTCAATAACCAAGCTGAGAACAGTATTTTTACTAAAACAGCAGCAGCAGAGTTTAGGTGCAAAGATCACGCAATAAATTAATCAGTTAAATTAAGTTTGTACCAAAACATACAACATAGAACATAGTTAGCTGGGGACATTAGATTGTTTCCCACGGCTTCGAATTCCTCAATTGATATTAAAATGTTCTGGCTTCCCTTTTGAGTTAATAGATTTTAAATCATATATCAGTAAAAGCCTGAGGGGTCTTCAGCCATGATGGATACAGTTGAGGATGGCGAAGGTATTTTTAACTGGCATGATGATGTTTATTCTGCTGTAGTAATTTATCTATTTAATTGTTCTTATTGAATCTCCACCATTTGTAGATTAATTTGACCCTAAACTGTAACTCACCTTATAATAAACTTTTTTTTTTTTTTTTTACAGATAAACTGCATATATAGGGCCAAAATGGGTGCCCTTTCAATGTTACCATACAATTCTTTTATATTTATTTTTTTATTTTTTTGTCCTAAAAAGCACTGTGTTAGTGCTGCCCCTCATTGGGTTGAACTGGGGCAATTAGAATTTCTCTAATGGTTCAAATATGACATGCTTTCATCATCATAACCCTGTATTCAGGTATAAAGCAGACCCTCTAAAGCTTGGTGTATGCTTGATGCAGGTGATATTACTGTATATCCTCAGCAGGGTGTCTGTGCAGACAGGATTTTTTGAAGTCATGTTTTAATTACAGTAGCTCAGCATGGAAAAACATGGCGAGGGAGCAACAGCTCCTATCATCAAGGGTTTGCAAATGTAAACATTTTATGACATCCTTGAATTGAGCTCATAAATACCACCAATATCAACAGATTGTGGGAAAATTCCTGGACTGTCACTCTTGGATGATTACTGTTTGTGCTGAACACGCCTCCCTGGAGCTGGAGGAGTATAAAATATCGCAGACGCTGTAACGGGTGGCTCATTTTCTATGCAGAAAATTAGTTGCCCGTAAGTGTGTCAAGCATAAGCCAACCTTAAAGCTGCCACCCTCATTGTAAGTCATGCCGTCCTCCTCTGCCTTGGCAGCACTGGTTTTGTGACATTGCTGTCAGCCTCTTGAGTCAGCTGCTTGAGCTGACATGGCGTGAGCCTGTTGGGCCTCCCAAAAACTCTAGAAAGATATCCTTAGCGTAACTAGCAGTCTCATTTTCATTCATTCTTCATGCTTCAGCCATGCTAAGCCAACTCAGGCTATCCTAACTTTCTTTTCTTGACCACACCTTTACTTAACACTTAGCCCTGCCACCAAATCAAAATGTCTTGGCACCGACCATTTCAGTGGCATTTTTCTAAATGTGGCTGGAGGTGGTGCTGTTTTACATGGGGTGAGTTACACTTGAAATAGTCAAGTGATTTCTCAGTACTTAGGCAATGACTGCATTCTGAACTCATACTGCATTAACACAAGCAAATATTGTCTTCCTGACTGTAAAGTGTCTGCATTTCTTTTCTCACCTTTTTCCTCTGTTATACACTGAAATTATGTATTAAGTCTGTAGCACAGGCGCATCCATCATTGGCCAAAATATCAAGACTTGACTATTAATAAGTCAATCTACCAGCTGATGCAGAATTTCTTCTTTTTTAAAATAACTAACATTTTGGTTGCTAAACTCTCCTGAAATCAACACAGTATTTTTGTATTTGACCATAAATTTTTTTCTGCAGCCATGGATAATATAGGTGAACAACGTTTAGGAAGGATTTTAATTTAAAATAGCAAAATAAAAAGGAGGAAAACAATCAAAAATGCTCTCTGTTTTCTAACTAAACACTTTCATGGCATAAGGAAATTAGTTTATTTTTTGTTAGCAGAGTAGATTCTATATAAAAGATCTGAGAAGAGGTCTGAGGCAAAAGTCTTTTTTGGTAGAAGGCTAGAGTGATTGAAAATATGCCCATGCATTTCAGCCAGAAGGGCAGTCTGCTCTATTGTTAGTTTAAAAAAAATATTGAATGCAGATGTTATATTAGTTGAATAATTTTTAAAAACTTGCAAACAAATTGAACATTGAAATAGTTTTTACATTTGTAATAAAAAAATAAATCTGGTGTTATACCCTATGAGCACTGGTCAACTTTCCAATATGTTAAGTACTTCAGACAATCTTGCTAAATGTCCTTCTTTCCCCTTCACAAAAGCACAGAATCCATCTTCACCTAAGTTAAGGGGGAAAATGTATTTCATCTGCAGCTGCAGAATCAGAGTCAAAACTAGTTTAATTTCAAGCTTTGTCTCGATTGGCAAAAACTGTAGGCAAACTGGAAATCCTGGTTTTTAACTGCACTGGAACTGAGAGCAAAAGCAGCAGTTTGTTCTTTTTTTGGGCTGTTGTTTGGTGATATGCTGTTACAATCTGGGAATGGTGCTGAAATTTGACTGACTTATCTGTGCACAGAACACTTCTCCTGCTTTGAATAATTTGCCTCTGCCATGGCAAATAACATCTATCAGGGCTCCAAGCTATTTTCTCAACTTTGGCATCCAAAATTACAGCTGCTGTGTGTTTGAGTGTGTGTTTGCGTGATCATGGGAAACAAGTCTCTAGGACTTGTGCTGTCAGTGCCTGACTATGTGGGATAGAGTAATCACCTTGAAACCTTTCCAGGAATACAGCAGGAACAGAAGGGTCTCTTTTTCTCCTATCAAGCTTTTGGCCGGGCAGAGACCTGGTCTTTGGCTGCACACACCCACACCTTTACACACACAAAGACATGTCTACAAAAGGAGAGTGAGGCATAAGGGAGTTAAAGTTAGGACTGGACATCAGGGAGTCATGGAGCAGCATTTTGGGAGGGGAAGGTGATGAATTATTTGCATTCCCCTCCAGTTAACCTCTTCCTGCAAATATATCACCTCATCACAACAATGTGAGGAGGAGGTGCCCTTAGAAACTGACAGGCCAGGAGGACCTGGGGGTGCCTTTTGAACATAGTGTTGAAGTGGGTTGCCATGACAATGCCTGTCAACCGGGAAGTCCTCCACGAAGGCAGGCAGAACAAGGGCAAGTAGTGTGAGGGAGATTGTGTGTCCCAGCCAGTTCCAGAAGTCGGAGAGAGTGAGAGAAAGTGCAGAGAGGATCTACGGCGAGGTGTTGCGCTCAGCTGAGACAGACAGAAAGACCAGTGAGTTCACAAGTCAATGCCAACAGGGAGGTAAGTTCAATCAACAAATCTTTAAAAAGTAGGGGATCATGAGGTTGTATTCCTTGTGGATCTTTAGATGTGCTGAGAAACATGTTTGACTGTTCAGGTATTAAAGCCAAGTTCTGTGGCTCTGGTGTTTCTGGACTTTGGGAAAACAAGAGCCTCATGTAATCTCTTAATAATAATTGAACTTTATTGATTGATAGAAATTTCCCTCTGCATTTAATCCATCCCCTTGGGGAGCAGTGGGCTGCCTTCATGGGGTGCCCGGGAGCAGTGTGGGGTTAAGAGTCTTGCTCAGAGGGCCAGAGTGGCAGTCTGTGGGAGTGGGACTCAAACTCAGAACCTCAGCATTCCAAGCTCTATATCCTAACCACTAGACTGCCACTACCTGAAATCTGTAATCTGTATTCTTCTGCACTTAAAGAAAGATAGAATGGACATGCATGGAACTAGAGGATACTGTTTGTGAATATTTAATTCCAAAGATATTTATAGTAACCATAATTTGCTGGGTACTGCCAGGAAAGTTTTTGACAGAGTAAATACTTCCCTCCTGCTTCCATCCAGGAGCAGATTTTGAGCCTAATGAGCCCCAAACTGTCGAGGTGATTTTCACCGCTGACCCCAATTCTCTTTGTGACTCCTTTGTCATATTAGTGTGGGTCCAGCTGCCGAGGCGCATATCCACACCCTGCGCTCAGCTCTGAGGATGCAAAGTGACAGGCATGAGGATTTGGGACATTTTTTGCACTCTGAGGGTACTTTCCCATGCCCTGACTTAGAGACTGCAAACATACCTCACATAGAAAGGAATAAAATTATGTTAAAAGCACATCTTATTATGTTAATAATGATATGAAAAGGTATCAGATCCTTTAAATGTTTCTTTAGTTTTTAACTTTTTGTCAAATTCAAATGTTTGTTAATGGTTTGATATAAAATTCATGGGGAAATGCAGGCGTCAAAAGATAATCTCACACTCACTCAAACCATTGTGATGATTTAACAAGATTTTTGGAAAAACTATGAACTGATAAGAAAAAAGTTAAACTTTTGCACGTTATCGGTCCTCTTACATGTGACATAGTATCATGCAGTAATAATGGTGGTAGTGTGAAGGTTTGTATTTCCGTTTATTCTTCAGAGAGGGGAAACATTGGAAGCATGGACCTTCCACTCTAAAAGAGAAAAATAATGAAGATGTGTTTATTTACTAAAGCCCACGAGAATCATGCAATGGGACACTAATCCAAAACATGCCATCAACTCCGCCTATGTATGACAAAGTTTGGATGGGTGAAGTCAACATTTGTGTTTACATCTAGCTGAGTGGCTGTTGTATTATGTTTAATGGTCAGCTTTGCTCAACAACCCTCCACTGTGGCTCAACTAAAACAATTCTGCAAAGATTTCTGCAGAAAAAACATATCTGCTGCAAAAATTCCTCACATTAATGCAGAGGAGCCATTGCCAGTTCTTGTAAACCCTTGGTGTCAGTTATTCAAGCCAGGAGTGGCTTAAACTGACTGAGTTATGTTTTGATGGAAATAATTTCTTGGCTTGGTTTGGATTCCTGCTTTTACAAAAATACGTTGAGCACTGCTAAATGTAATTACTCAGATTATTTCTGTCTCTTATTAAACTCTGACATTTTTCTGACAAAAACCAAACAATTAAGGACATCTAAAGGAGGCGAATACTTTTTCACAGCACTGTATCTGCTTGGAAGGGGCTCCTCTTGTTGAGCGAGGCTTTGATTTATGAGCCTGGAGCTTCTTCTGGGAATGCATCGCCTCTCTATTGACAAGAAGCACGCAGACCCTAGTGTTGCTCGGTCCAGACAAGCACCATACAAGGAGGTGAAACACTTTCCTCCCTGATAAATTTGTGTATCTCCCCCTTGCAGCTACAACTACATATAATAAACCCACAGCTGCAGGACCTTGTATGGGCTCCGTTTGAACATCTGCAGGGCTGCAAAAAGGCAGCTCAGTTGTGTGATCAACCTCACAGATCTGACCCGTCACGTAACTCTGAAGTGACTCATTTATTATGTTTATAAAACATCCCGTTATTTATCCAATGAATGTGTTTGTAATTACTTCTCATGGCACTTTTTAGGGCCAGAGTTGCATGCTTTTACAACCATGTTATATAACATCTTTAGTACAAGCAATTAATGTTCTTGCAGGAGTGATAAGACTTGGCTGCTTTGATAATTCAGTTCACAAGTCGTGGTGAAATTCAGAATCTCTTCACCAAAGTCTTTCATAAAGGTTGCAGCAGTGTTCATGGCCACTAAGTCCTTTCATACTTTATCAGATTACATTTAAATGTTATTGTATGTTTTACCAGCACAAAGTAGTGCTCGATCATGCACTTGAAGACGAAAGTAAATTTTTTTTACGATCAGTATCTGAAAGGCATGTGATGCAAAAGTGAGTCAGTTTGTTGCAGCTGCAAGTCTTCATGGCATTTATAAATCTGTAAACTGAGATTTTTGTCCTATTTGTTGCTAAATAACTCAACCTAATTCAGATTAGATGAGACAGTGAACATCAATTTTGCAGAGGTATTCTCCAAATCATTACCAGATTGAAGAATGAATTTTGATTGGGTCTTTCAAAAGACTGATGTTGCTTTAATCAAAAGGAATCCATACTAGCTCTCTCTGCCAGTTGTTTCCTGCAGCTAGCAGCGTTTCCTCTGGGACTGCTTTGCATTCAGCTTTATCCATCTTCTCATTAACCCTGAACATATAACAAACCACAAACTCACAGTATGATGCAGCTTCTGCCATGCTTTACACCATAGGTGGTATATTCCTATCCCATGCTAACTCTTACTCATACCTCTATACCCCCTCTACTGCTCTTTCTGCACTTCCTTCTATCTTTTTGCCATGATTCTGACTAGGGATTTTCGTCTAGAAAGCTTATTGTCATATTAATGATAACTGCAACATTGTGTCTACTTTGTCGCTTTGGATGAAAAGCGTCTGCTAAATGCATAAGCATAAAAATATTCAGGGAGACATATTAGTTTTCCTGCTTTTTTGCACGTCAGCCGAAAACTAAAGGTTTTAGTCCGATCTCACCAGAGCTCCTTTTTAGACTTTTTCCCTGAAATGTACTTTTAATCATGCACTGCTTAGTGTTAGTTTGTCACGTAGAATCTCAGTAACAGACAAAGTTTGTGGTTGTAATGCCATAAAATGTGGAACTGTTCAAAGGCTAAGACCACTTTATAAGGCTATCCGTGTTAGGTTGAACATGGGCTATTATGTAGACGTAAGCACAACTTAAACAGCTCTCACCCTCTTGAGTCAATGATTAACCCTCCTCGCCACCCTGTGGACAGAGCATTAAGCATGTGCTAATGAATGCAGGCCAGTTTCATTAAAGTCCTTCCTCCCTGACTTAATGACAGGGCGATCCAGCCTCTTACCACAAATCATGTCTTAGCTGGTATTGATCACAGCAGTTGAAGGGGTCAGCCCTGCCACAGTTTCTGTTTAGCAGGCTGTCAACTTGACACCTATGTTGATGGGAACAAAAAGAGCAAGTCCTCTTCTGTCTCTGTGTGTGACAGAGGAGAAAATCCAGCCGGGTCAAAGTCTTCTCACTGAGACCTGGAGATCTCCTCTGGGAAAATAGAGAGGTTCATTGTTTGCTTTCATAGTAATCTTTTCCTGTTTCACTACTCTTGAGCTACTGTTAATATTTGGGGCTTTCATTGTGGTTCAAAGGAACTGCACGGGTGTGGTTCAGTGCACTGACCTTGGAGCTGCTGTGTTGGTCAGTTTTGGTTCAACAACTGCAGATAACACATTTTCATCCACCCATTAAAAATACTAAAAGAGAGAAGATAATATTTTTTTATTCAAAGCATGTTTGCTTGTAGAAGATGCAGTGAAACATCTGGTTCAGATTGCAACTGTTTTTTTTGTTTTCTGGGGGACAGATGCATTTTCATGTCAAAGTCTTCTGATTCTCATTTCCCAGGTCCTTAGCTGCGTTTAGCTGAGCTAAATGGGAAACATAAGCAGATGTGATGCAAGCTGGAAACATAAAATCCAGTTAGAGTGAAAGCATGTCAAAAACAGAACATCGTCTCCTTCACATCATGCCCTTTTATGGTTGTGTTTTCTTCTTCCCCAAGTCTGATCTGGTGTTGATGGACCCCTCACCTTGCAGGGGGTATGGCTTGTAAATATGTTAACTATGACGTTCACATTTCACACGGATTGCATGCAGGTTCTAAAGTCTAGCAGTCGTCTGGAAGGTAAAACTACCTCCTGAGCTGAGTTTTAGTAATTACATAAGAATGCTGTGAGCATTTTGGAAGAAATTTGGAAGAGTTTTTTCACACTTAATAACATCTCTGAGTTTTCCTTATTAGGTAGGATCCTATTGGCTGTTTTCAAAGCAGGTATGCATAAGGGCCAAAGAACTTCTGGGTTGAATTCTTTTGCCTCCAAGAGAAGCCAGAGAGAGAGAATGTTATGACACAAGTTTGTAGGCTACAATAGGAAATAAAGCAGATAAGATTCTTCTTTAAAAAAACAAGCACAGATAAAAATAAACAGACTTTTCAAATAACTTGTGCTGCAAAGTACCTATATGCAATTTAAGAAGGAAGTTTTGATCTGATCTGATTTGATTAAATAATGTTTCGAAGTTTAAAGAATATATAATGGGTAAATTCGGCAGGTTGCAAAAAAATCTGCTCACTTAAAAAGTACATTTGAAAGTCTTTTTTTTTGGTACAATCATTTAGATGAGCTTTGTAGAACAAAATTCCACAGTAGATGGCTGGAAAACATACAAAACATAGAAGTTTTCCATATGGCTGTTAATAAGATTATGCTGTTCGTCGAATGATTATTAGGAATGCAACATCAGCTCAGCCTCTTACAGTAAGTTTGGCTTTTCTGTACAGCTGCTCAATCTTTCCATAAAACACCAATGACCTCATCGGGAGGTCTTCATCTCTATTTTTGGTTTAAATGTGGGGCATTTCTTTTTTTTTTTTTTAGCAGACAGTATGCTGGGTTTTCAAATACATCTGTTAAATTAGGATAGTGATGTTTTGAAAATTGAACTGACTCATGCCAAGAAGCAATTTGTTAATAGTCTGAACATTTCTAGAAAGACCCATTTTATAATCTAAAGTATTATTATAAGTCTTTACTTTTTTAGTAGCTCCATTACTAAGTGAAACAAATGATATAAATCAATCTCAGACAGACAGACATGTTTAAAGATTTGACCTCTGTTAGCTATGATTATTTTCTACTTACATAGAAATGTAATTTGTGTGTGTTATACTCTACTTATATGCAAATGATGGTTTTTACATAAGAAATGTGGGTGAAAATTGTAATATCTGCTTGAAGGTTGTTAATTGCAAAATGCACATTTAAGCCTAAATGAACATAGACTTTGATTTATTGAACCTTGCCACTGATTGTAAAACAGCTTGTAAATATTTATCTAAAGCATTTAAGGCAAAAATACCTCATCTTGATTACTCCCATGATCTTCAGGGCCTTAAATTAGTAGAAACATGATTTTCTTTACATTCTGTTACAATGCATCCACAAACCTCAAGGTATTTCTTGGGATTTTAAGGGATTTTTCAAGGCAGATTTGTACCATGGCTTTGTAATCAGCCCATTTTACTAATATACTTTTAAATTTAAAGCAGCGCTTCTCATTATCTTTGGAAGATGCATGGTTAAAAAACATCCTCAGGATATTTGTTAGAGAATATTAGCATTGCAATTTTGCCATAGAGGTCAAATGTTTCAAAAACATAAAATAAAATAGTTAGATAATGAATAAGATTTAACACTTGGGTAAAGTTATCCTCTTAGCAGGACGAAAGATAGGGCGAAAGATAATGTCATGATCTTGGTTCCGGCTGGCCTAATTGCTCATTCCATTCACCTATCTACTCTGCCTGGTTGCTCATTATCAGTCATCTGATCCACCTGCTCCTGCCTCTATTTAATGTACTTGCATCCAGATATCATGGCCAGATTATCCTGTTCTCATTCTCAGGGGCCAGTGGAGAGAGGGTTTTTAGCGTACCATAGTGTCTCTAATTTTCTAATCCTGACCTGATCTGCCTATAATCCACTGAGCGTGTCTGTTCCTGTCTGATCTCAGTGGAGAGAGTGGTTTCTACCTTACCATAGTGTTTCTGAGTACCTGATCCTGACCTGTTCTGCCTCTTAAACACTGAGCCTTCCTGCTCCCATCTGAACGTTTGCCCTGAGCTGTCTGTGGACTCCTGGAACCCTAAACCAGCCTGTTCTTATTCTGATTTGTAATCTTGACTGGGATTCTGACTCGGTGACCTCTGAGCCTTCCTGTTCTGATCTGTTTCCCCGACCTTGCTCGGACTCCTGCTTGTCCTCTGGGACTGCAGCATCAGGGACACCCTTGGTGGCGCCCACCGCATTTAGTTGGCAGCTCTCCAGCTGGATTCTACCTCATTCTCTGGGATGGACTGAACTGTTAGACCAGAGCTTCAGTGATAGACGGCCTAGCCGCGGATCCACAGCCCGCTCGTTTTCAAATAAACCCTTTGAGTTATTCCACTGTGTCTCGCCTTGAATACTGGGTCCTTCCATCCTGCATTGTGACACATAAAGCCTGTGCTATATTAAAATGGAGCTAGAATGGCCTAGTCAGAGTAAAATATAGAATCTGTGGCAAGGATTTGAAAGTTGTCGTTAGGAGGGACTGAGAGTTGAGATATTTTGATAAGAATAAGAATCTGCAGTACACAAAAACAGGAAGGATTATAGAATATTTGTCAGAATTTTTGAAAACCATTAATCTTTTTTCATTTATTTACAATTGAGCTTCTTATATAGAATAAAAAAAAAAAAAAACCACCAACTGTGGTTTAGTTACACAGCAAGATGAGAAAAACTTTAAAGGGTGTACTGTATATCTTCAGTAAGTACAGCTTCTGTAAGGCAGAGACGTTTCTCATTGGAATGAATGCTAAAGAATCTGTGTTCCGGTTTCTGATGAAATAACTTTAAAAATGACTCATCCTGTCATTTGTCCTCCGTAAACGGATTTTTACAAATATCAGGATGCCATTATAGAGGAGGTCGTGGAAAAACAAGAGCAGCATGTAAAAACATGCTGGCATAATCTTAAGTCATTATTTGTAACTATGTTGTTTGCACGGTTGGATGAATAATCCAGCAACTTCTATTGAGGATGATGAATCAGTTAGCATGCCTAAGCATTCATGATGTTGTTGTTATTACAGTCTCCTAGTCCGCCTGTCTTCCTGTCTTCCTCTTCTCTTAACAAACTGGATGTTGGCTCAGTAGTTGTATGAGCTAAACTGGCAGACCAAAAGTTTCTCATTTGAATGGTTTATGGTAAACTCTCTGATACTCTGCTGCAAATGCCACATGGAAAACACATTAGTGCAAACTATGTCAGGCAGCTTTCAGGCCGTACTAGTCTCGCCAACACTTATTCTGCACTTTGACGCCAAGTTGGAAAGCTGTAGCTTTCAGGGAATTGCTTTTTTTTTTTTTTTTCAAGAAAAGAAAACAAATCTCAAAATGAAGCCCCTGCTGCAAAATCTGATCTCAGTTATTGTCAAAAACTTTGTCGCTGTGGTAACATAGGGTTTGACAACAATACAGGTTGTCTGATTTTAAATAACCTGGCACCGTTCACTCATAGGAGCTGTAGTTTCCATCCCTGCAAATTCATCATGCATTATTTGGCTGCCTGCATCCCTCAGAGGTATAAAGAGCTTCCCCCTCACTATCTATGTGCCTTTCATGTTGAAATAGCTGCCCTAACTGATACAGCACATAACTTTCAATAATCGTTCTTCATTATCCGGCCTCATTACAGAATTGTTTTACTCATGTGAGTCACTCCTTTTGTTTTGGGTGGGTTTTTTTCCCTGGTTGCAGGGAAATGTGGGTGACGTTGACTTTCCCTCGCTGTGATAATGGCTGGATGGGATAATGGAACAATTGTCAAGTTTGCCTGGGAGAAAATAGCAGAGTTACAACAGAGAGGCCCAGGTTCATTACTCATGAATTTTGATCACTTGGGTTGAAAGACACATAAAATAAGATAAAGTCTTAAAACATTCAGACAGCCTTCTATTAACATGGATCATTTCATGATAGTAAAAAAATCACCTAGAAAAGTTGTCTTCACTTACTTTATGCAAAGTTTATCAGTTAAACAAAACATCACACAAATGTTTTCTTTTCAAGCTTTTTAAACGGTTTAACTTAAATAAGATAATGATTCTCTATGCATTTTTCTACCACGTCATGCCAGATAATGTAATTATTTAAAAATTATCTAAAATATTACAGTATATTTGGGATTTAAATTCATTCATTAACTCGGCTTAACCTGTCTGACTTTGTGATACATTTACAGAGAAAACAGCATTTTTCATAAAGACCTGACAACTATGGAGCTCTTACTGACTTATTTTGCATTATATCTTAAAGTGGAAATTACTCCTTAATCCCTCTGCGTATAAAAACGTCCTCTATTTGCAACTGTGTCAGCATAGCTTGCTCTTCAAAAGATCAACAGACACAAACACAATCACACACACAAAAAGTAAATCATGAGATAAAAGTCTTTCATATTTCTTTAATAGGTGTACAAGGAAAGTTGAAGTTGAAGTTAAATATTCATCATGTGTCTTTTCAGAAACTCCATGCTGGGAGCGAAACATTGATCTCTGCTACAGAGGAATCATAGCTGATCATATGCAGACTCAGGTAATGTATCTTTATGTTTAATGGAATACTTTGTACCAGTTAGGGGTATGGGCTATGATGTGCTACAAGAATACACTTCATTTAACTAGAATTGCGCAGTCTACATTTATATTATCAGTAGAGATTCCAGAGTCAGGCTCCCTGGGTAAGCCCTACTTTTGTTGCACCAACAGCCAATCAAAATGCAATAAATTATTTTAGATTTAGGGGTTGGATAAAATCCAGTGCAGTTTGACACATAGCACACCTCCCCATTCACAGAAGAAAACATGAGAACGCCACCTTAGCTCATACAGAAACACAATTGATATTGTATTTCCACCACATTACAGATACATTGACATTATTTCATTTGTGTCTCATTCAGCTTTCTTTCCAATGAGACTTAAAGCAACAGCATGTGACCCACCTAAAAAACCAATACCACTTACATCACTCACCACTTATGTCCAGGACCCTGATCTGCTGTATTTTACTTGGCATCAACAGATTTAGTCCCAACTGGTGTTTCTGCAGGATAAACACAACATGACTACTAAATTGTGCATCAATCATAGCATTTTTTAAAATAATTTTTTTATTGACATTATTGAACATACAGCTGCAAACTTTAATAAGTTAGGATTATTATTATTATTCCTCTATGTGCTTGTTAAAGCCTAATAGTAGCAGCCATAATGTTTTCCTGAGCAATTTAGTCTAATTAGGTCACAGAACACAGAGCTTTCCATTAAAATGATCCTCTCATCTTGCAGCAGTTTATCATGTTGTCTTGTGGAGCAGTTACCTAAAGTGCTAGGCTAAAATTAACATGTTTGCTCTAGGTTGATATGAACTGTTCATGATTAGGCTAATAATAAGTAATCATGTGTGAAGAAAACTTGGAGACAAAGTTGTTGTGGTTCATAAACTCAGAGCCCTGATTTGTATGTATTTGATAAGCGGTGTCTCAGCGGTTCTCTCTGCTGCAGAGCAAATTACATGATGCACTGATGAAGCTGCAGGAGTTTAAAAGTCATTATCAATGTAAATGGTTGAAAAGTCCAGATTCTTTAGGGCAGACCAAATAATGTATGATATTGCAGTTTTTTTCAGCCATGCACACAAAACGTCATAGCTGTGACAATGCACTGTCACATGACTTACTGCGGGTGAAGCTAACACCAAACCACAGACTTTGAGTGGGCTGATAACAGGGATTGGTAACAGTCAGGGACTATCCCATTCAGATTAAGATACCCTGATAACATCATCAACCAACTGTTTGACTTACATTTAAAAAATCAAGTCAGCTAAAAAGAAAAAAACAACAAGATTATTGTCAGTACAGTCTGAGTCACCACAGCAGCATGTCTTTTGTGTATTAGTGGGGCTGTTACTAAGAGACTGGTATTTACCCATGACCCCTGACAACCACAAAGACAAGATGAAAACACTCCATTCAAAATGGGAATGTTTCAATTGTGGGCTTAGACTCTCAATCATTTGCTGACCAAACAGGTCTGGGATCACCAAGGACTTAGAGGTTGATGTTTTCATCCTCCTCCAGTTATCGTGGACCCCAGCTCCTCCGATTCTGACTCCTGTTTTAGTTCCCTCCACCAACTCTACACTTCGAGTAAGAATTGTCTGCAGCTCTTGTGAGAGAAATTATAAACAAGAAAAGTTGAAACACCACTTCCCATTGCTGTTTCTTTAAATAAATTAGAGGGTCTTTTCATTTCAGGCTCCCCCCAAAGAGAACAGTTATTCTCTTGAGAGTAGCGGGGCCTCTAACAAGTTCACATGACCTTTTCTCAGAGCATTATTTAACCAGAGCCCACAGGAAGACACAACGGAGCAAAGTTCATGCATTGTTTTTATTCATCCATATTTTTCTTATTTCCTCTGTGTGCAGCAAAGTGCGGAAGTAATGGGCCATCCAAATGGCTCCCAGAATCATCTTTTTGGGGAGCCTGAGTTTCCTTCAAGTCAGCACATACTGACTTCTCCAGAACATGTGGTGGTCATCTCCCCTGGACTCAATACGCCTCCGCTGAACCCGTTTCGCTCCACAGGCCCAACATCTGGGGTTGTCAAGGTATGTTACAGCCTGCAGCCTAGTGTGATGGTTGTACTGATAATTAATGAGTGAGTGTTGGCCTAGAGGTTAAAGCAGTGTGCTTGTGCTCTGAGAAGGTTGCAAGTACCCAGTTTGATCACCACTCTAGGTCCCTGAGCCAGACCCTTAACCTCACACAGCTCCCTGGGCGCCATACAATGGCAGCCCACTGCTCCCTAAGGATATGGGTCAAATGCAGAGAATGAATTTCCCCATTGAGGAACAATAAAGGGATTTACATTTTTACTAAATGAATTATTTGAACAAGGGCTCCTCCCTGTGGAAAAAAAGATGTACTGCACTGCACAATTTATAGACATGCAAAAATAGTGTCAGCCATGTTTAAAGATGTGTATAAATCCTTAAAACATCTCCATTTCATATTGTTGCATCCATGATATGCAATGAACAGTTTTTTTTATATCTTAAACAAATAAAACTTTTATATAGAATCCAAGGCTTATTTTCATATTTGTGTTTATTCGAGGGGTCAGAGGTAAATGGAGGGGGTCCAACGACTCTGAGATTTGGATCATACTATGGACCTTCCCAGTCGCCAGGTAAATATTTTAAGTTTCCAGTCAATACCTCACCATATTGTTTTGCAATACAAGTTATCAAAAGTTATATGGAAATAATATTCAGAGAATATATATATATATATATATATATATATATATATATATATATATATATA
>NW_015150502.1:1773904-1824235 GCF_000732505.1 Cyprinodon variegatus
GCAGTGCTTATTGATCCAATAGAATAATTGTTTTATTTGATTTTATTAAGTTTTTATTTGTCAAACTGAAACAGCCAAAAAAAGGAAACCAGCAGAATTGTATGAATTTCTTTACGTCCATTGTTCAGGTGAACTTTCCAATGGAGTCCAGGGCTCTTCTACTTCGGATCCAAATAATGAAGGGAGGCTTATTAAGTTCTCGGGCATAGGTCCAGTCGATGAGAGTGGAATGCCCATCGCCTCTAGATCGGTAAAATATAAATTACCAGAATTTTTTTGTTAAAAATAACATGATCCAACAAATTCATCAGGTTAATTTCCTTTCTCTGCTCCTCCCTGAATGCACCAGAGCGTGAACAAGCCCAGGGACTGGTACAAAAGCATGTTCAGACAGATCCACAAGAGACCAGAGGGTAAGAAACTCTTTCTCTCCTTTATTTTTTACTGTGGCAAATACAGAGTAAATTCCACTGTGTCAATATGTCAGATTCTGAGGAGGTTAGCAGGAAAACTAATTATCACTGTGGTAAAAATAAAAGGCTTTTAAGGTCTCTGTAAGTTTCTGTTCATGAGTTCTGACAGTAATCCACCTACTTTTCTCAGCTCCTCCCAAATCTTAGTCATTTGTCTTTTTCATGTGCTGTGAAAAACATTTTTTTTTCCTGCTGCAATTCCTGCAGGAATTTGGATGTTTAGGTTTTGAAGAGATCTTTCTTGTTTGTTTTAGCTTATTAGGTGTTGCTGTGGCAACATACATTTATCAAAAACAGAAAATACTAAATGTCTTACAAAGATTAATAAAATCAGTCATGTAAGGTTTTGCAAATGGAGAATTTGCACACAATTTTACATTTTGCTTTATCATGTTGACCTATTACATCTGTCCTATTCTGTTACATTTTACTTTTGTGAAAAGTTTCAAATGAATCTCTCTCTTTACCTTTAACCAGAGCTGGAGGATTCAGAGCGGTGGTCCTCAGAAGGTGAGTTAATCCTTTATAATGCTTGTCAACATTGTGTGCAATCAGTGGTTGCTTTAGGATTTTTTGTGTGATTCACAAATCCACAGGCCTCCAGTTCTCTGCAGAAAGAGATAAAATCCTCCAAGAAGACGACGGCCTCTTCAGACTAACGCCTTATGGATCCCTGCCAGATTGGTGAGTTCAAGAGACAGGCTGAAAAGCAGCACTATGAGAAAGGCTGTCACTCATTTCACATCTTTATTTCTAAAAAGGCTGTACAGGTTTGGTCCAAAGCGAACAAAAGAAAGGAACATATTTTACAGAAAAAGTTTGATATTTTGAGAATATTTCTTTAATTGATATGGATTCTTTAGTATAATACTTGTACCTATATTGTAGTTTGGGATTAATGAGTGGGACAAAAAACAGATGAGACTAATGAGCTAACTATA
The DNA here is from genome assembly GCF_000732505.1 of Cyprinodon variegatus. Taxonomy (NCBI): domain Eukaryota; kingdom Metazoa; phylum Chordata; class Actinopteri; order Cyprinodontiformes; family Cyprinodontidae; genus Cyprinodon; species Cyprinodon variegatus. The sequence goes on from NW_015150502.1 coordinate 1,775,319, forward strand.
AACAGCTGAGAGCAATCAGAGAGCAAAGACGCAAGGAGATGGAAGGCAGAACAGGAACTGTGTGCTAACAGAGCTCAGAGGGATATAAGAAAGACTGGACACCTAAAGGAGACCTGATATCAGAAAGAAACAGCAGAAAAAGGAAAACCAAATAACAATAATAATTAAAAAAATGAAGCTACTAGTAAGAAATCCATGAAAACTTTAAATGCAAGAAATGTTACAAGATACACATAATAAAGAAAACCTCGAAAAAGTATTCCTTAATTATGTCCATCAAGGTTCCACACCTTGATATCAACAGTCAGGTTATCCAAAATCCTGTTAAATATCCTAAATATTTGTTTCAATTGTGTTAAAGAGGAGGCTCATCCAAAAGGTTTAGGTTAGGAAACCCGGGACCAAACATTAGGTGTGACTTCTACTGTTGGAAGAAAGGATCACAGACTTTCTGGTGTCAGTTTGAGAGACACAACTTCATAGTTATATCCTGATAATGAAATCTATCAGAAAACAAATATAAGTTCTGTTTATACTTTCAACTTCCTGCAGTTTTGCTTTATTAGCCTTTTTTTGTTGTCTATTGAAAGTAATGTTTGTGTTTTGCACACTGTACGCTGCACAAGTTTTAACATTAATGTGTGTGCATGTCCCTGCAGTTCGTGGTCACTTAATTTAAAAAAGAAGCTCCTTCAAAACTTATCTGTTTTCTCTGGATCAAAGCATCTCATCGTAATTTTCCCTAAATTGTTTCTTCACCTTCTCTCTGTCTCACATTAGCAAGTTTAGCTTTATTGTTGGTTGAAGCACAAGAAAACATCTACAGCTTTGCAAGTAAAATGTTGCTTTTATTTCCTCGTATAGAAAACAGTTTTTCAGTGCTGAAAGATGAGTCATGCTGTTTTCAGTCTTTCTCCACTGGGTTCATGTCAGACTCTACTGAAAAGCTGAGCGGATGCTTCATTCTGAGTAAAAGCCAAAGTAGAGTTACTTTGAGGAGATCCATCATCCAGAGTAGAGCTCAGAACAGCTTATTCACATGAACAGAAATTTCTTGAGATAGTTCAGGCATTTAATCAGGATCTCAACCAGGCAACTCCTTTTTGGACTTTTTACAGACATCCTCCTCTGGGTGGACCCAGAACTTGATGGAAGGGACGACATATATCTCCTCTGGCCTGGGAGGGATTTGAGACCCTTCCAGAATTAGCATGAGTGTGTTGCAGAGGAGATTAATGTCTGGATTTTTAATCTACCTTTAAGCCCTGCAAGCTTAAATGAGAAATTAAGATAAAAATTTAGAATGAGCTCTGTGCCTTTACCTGTGGCTTGGATCGATAAGCGAAAAGTTTATCTGTAAATTTCTATGATGATGTTTGTTATTGCAGCTTTGGATTATAAGTCCTTTAAGGGTAGAAAATAACTAGAAAAAAACGTGGAAGAGATATAATCCATATATAAAAATTCACCTGTAAGCCTCCATCACACATTATTAGCATTTTATATGCAGCAAAGACCCTTTTTGTGCTTTGGACTTGCAACCAAAGTAAAAAAAAAGAAAAGCTATTTAATTTAATTGCATAATAAACACAACGTGGTTCTAATTTTATTTTCAACCTTGAATCATAAGTTATGAGGCATGAAGAGGAAAAAACGACACCTAAACTAACTCAAATCTACCATAAAATGTGCCCAAGGATGCTTTTCTCAGAGGAGCCCTTTGTGAGGAGTGAAAGACATTGCTGATCTAACTGTGGAGAGTTAAACCAATCAGAATCTAGTATGAGACACTTCTAGGATTTACATGTTTTTTAGATATCAGTCAAAAGACTTTTGCTTGAGTAGTCAATATCCAGCATGGATAGGCACATAGACCAAACAAATAATTTACATAGTTTTTCTTGTTTTTAAATTAGCTACTGTGTTGACTTTGTGCTGGTGAAGATTTTCAGTCATCCAGGTCATAGTGATAGCCGGAAGGAATCAACTCAGTTGATTCAGTTGATTCCTTCCCCCTATCATCGCAACCCCCTCCTTGCAGGGGGACAGAACACCTCACCTGTTTAGCCAGGCCAGCAATTCCCTTTAATGATCCCCCTTTCAGAAACAGTGACGGTATCGGGTATTACAGGCTAACAAAGAAACCAAACGACCCTCATTTCAAAGGGGCGGAACTGTTCATCCGGTTCAGTTTGCATGTTTTCTAAGCCAAAACAAGTTTTTTTGGGTCCACTCTATAAACCCTCAAACTCAAACTGACATTTGAATTTAAAAAAGCTTCCTGGATGAGAAACGAAACATCTTCAAACTTGGAAATAAAGTCAAGCAAATTGTTTTTTAACTTTTCTGGAATGTGTTGACTTTCTTTTAGCGTAAGAATCCAAGAATAACTCTTACCAATGTTGACTCTTCTTTTACGTGATGCACACCCCAGCTGACTGCTTCTGCGGATGCCAACTAAAAATTAGTGCCAAATCCTGTGCAGGAAAAATTTGGAAGACAAGTTTGGATTTGTTGTTACAGGCACTCACAATGAAGCCACATCTAAGCTGCTTTCTATGTGTTCCTGTGGTGTGTCTGTGTGTGTTTTTGTGTCTGTTGGGGTGTTACGTTTTAGGACCGAGGATGTAGATAAGCTGTCAGACCCTGGAAAGCAACACCATCAACCCAGGAGCATATTTGACTTTGAGCCTGAAAGGAGCTCCACTTCAGTGAATAACAGCCAGGTACGGACCTCCCACTCTGTCACGTTTTAAATATAGACTCTGATAAAGCTCTGATATTTCATATTTCCCATGTCTTTATATGGATCCAGGGTCATGGTTGGAGATGTTCTCACTAATTCTTTACAGTCTGTTTTCGAAGTGAGGAGCTCATGAACAAATCGTTCACCTTTTCTTGAAGGATTATAGTCTAACTCCTCAGATTACATCTTCTCACGCAATGCTGCCTGTAAATTCTCAGCTTTATCTGTGTTCGGATGATTTCTTACTGCAAAATGAGCCCAGTTCTTTTAGTTATTGGATTCAATCAAGTTAAACATAATTTCAGAAAAGAAAATGTAGAATCTATGCTTATTACCAGTTTATGCAGATTGTAATAGCCTGTTATTGTCACAGAGTTAGTTCGCTGTAATCCACTACTTCTTTTTCTGGGCCATTTCTTTTATGCATGGAGCTGCAGAACTCTGAAGACAAGAAATCTTTGTTTCTACTCCCCTGGAAACTGATTGGTCTTGTGATTTGCATTAGGTGTTAATGCGTTCTAGTACAAAACTGCTCACAGCAGGGGGACTTACTTCATTTTGTATTTATGGTCTACATTCTGGAAATAAAACAGCTCACAGACCATATCAGGTGTTGTGCTGCTTCAGTGTGACACAGTGGACAGGAAGACTCCAGTAGGTCTGGTATTCAGAGAGATGGATTCAGCCAAGGTTTTACAAAAAGGGAATAAGCAGTTTGTGGTCCTCAGCTACAGTGCCTTTTATAGTAATGGGATAGAACTAGAATATAAAAGTGTAAAGTCTTTGTTGAGAAAGGGAGTATAGGAAATATTGTTGAGGTTGTAAAAAAGGAAATATGAGTTGGTTTATTCCTTGGATCCCAAAACTATGCTCTGGTTTTCTTTAAATATAAGACTTTGATCTCTGCATGCTGGAATTTGTCCTTTTTATTATTGTGTTAAGATGGTTATGATGAGTGGCTGAATTTATTTGTTGTCCAGACATATTGCGCCAAATTGGCTTAAGGCCTAAGGCAATACACACACACACACACACACACACACACACACACACACACACACACACACACACACACACACACACACACACACACACNCACACACACACACACACACACACACACACACAGCTCCCTTGAAATATGTTTTTGCTTTAGAAAATTGAATATTTGCAGTTCCTTTAAAACGCTGAACTTTTCTTTATGATTCTTTTCAACATGATTTTTGGCACTGGAATCAGGTTCATATATATATATATTTTTTTTTTTTCAATGTCAAATATATAAACTCACCCCCATTAATATGTGGATAAATATCCTTTGGCAGGCATAAAACGAATGCCTCTAGTAGCCATAAAGCAACTTCTGGCATCTGGTTGTATAACTGACCACTCCTCCTATCATAAATTGTAAAGTATATAATACTTTTGGTTGGATGTTCGCAGCAAAGACCAGGCTTTTAATCAAAATTACATCTTTTGAGTATAACTCATACGGAGGCATCTCAAGGAGCTTAATGCTGGCTGGTTTTAGATTCCTAAGCAAATCTGTGTGCTTGAAGTCATTTTAATGCTGAAAACCAAATTGAGGCTTCAAATTAGCTGATTTGAGATGCAGTATAAGAAATGAAAGGCAATCCTACCACAATATTATTCCTCTCATTTTGTCGACAGCTGGCATGGAGATTGTCCCACCACAGGATCCTGGAGGAAAACATTTTTATTTATTTTTTGTTAGAACCCTCTCAGTTGTCATTAATGTTAAACTTGCTTCATAGTGGATAAAAACTGTTACTATGCAGAGGCTTCCAGGTTGTTGTATTTTTGGGCTGTTCTCGAAAATGTAATGAAGCAGTTTCCTATAAAATCTAACTGAAAGGTAAAAACATGCAATACAATGTTCTTCTAAACTGGAGGTCTTCAACAGGGGGTCCGCAAACCCCAAGGGGGTCCACGGAGGTACTGCATGATGGTCACAAAAGTTTTGGTTGATTAGACTTTTTTTTATATTCCCCCCTGTAATTTTTTTCACTTATTGAAATGTCTTTAAACACATTAACATGAATTCAACACACTGTAGTAAACAGATAAATGGAGGCAGAAGATGTCCTTCGGTCATTAACGCACACATTCAGCGACCAACAGGAGCTCTTTTAAGCTGGGCACCGCTAATAGACCCTTGTATTTCGACCCCCAAGGACCACCAAGGGGTTTGATCCTTTCCATACATCTAAACAGGATAAATTCATTCACAACACCTGTCCCATCAACGAGGAATCAGAATCAGAAATGCTTTAATAATCCCAGGGAGAAATCACTTTCGTTATATTACTCCATTTGTAATAGAGGGACTATACAGTAGGACCAGGAATTACCAGGAATTGAAATACAATTTCATACAATATAAATAATTAGGGGGTCCCCACTCCATCTGAGCATCAGCTTGGGGGCCCTTGGCCTGGAAAGCGTTGGAGATTCCTGCTCTACAGACAACTCCTTAAAGGTGATAGCTACAAGTTGAACTCCTCCCAGCCAGTCGGTGGCACACTCATGTTCACCCACTCTTTTTTTGTATTATTTGCCAGGCGGTTACAAAGTCTGCTAATGCAAACTTCAGTTAGCATTAGCAGCATTAACCTGTTTGGAAGAAAATAGTCAACTACTGTACAGTATGTGGGGCTTTTTTTTCTTCCTGGCTTTAATATAAGTAATGTAATTCTGAGTTATTTCAGCTCTATTATGCAGCTACCACTATCTTGCAACTCCTGATCTCCATTTCATGTAGCTTTAATCTTTAATTTCATTTGCTGTAGAATTCCTTAATGTCAATGTTGGCATTATAACCTGAATTTTTTTTTTTTATTTGGATTTACGAATCCAAAATTTAATACACAATTATTTTAATTCTATCATTTTTTTTTTTATAAAATGAAAACTTTTATCCTGCACCACTCTTGTTTTGTGGGCATGTTATTTGAGAAAAAAAAAACTTGCTTTGGCAAAAAAAAACTAAATTAAAAAAAACCCAAGTCAGAAAGCAATTAAGCTAATTTAAATAAGCTGTGAATATCTGAGAAGAATATGGTCAGAATTATATAATTTTCATCAGTGGTTACAAAATTTTGATTGAACAGATTACAAAATAGTATACTCCATTTGTATGTTGCTCTTCTAGTATTTTCCACCAATCAAAGGGCTTTACACTAGAGCCACATTCTCCCAGTAGCACTCACAAAAGCACAGATATGTGTTTATCATGCACTGATACACATGTGCAAGCTGAGCAACTTAAGGTTCAGTGCCTTGTCCCAATATATTTTATACCAATTTTAGATTAAATACAGGTTCATAGGGTTTATGACTTAAACATAATTTATTCTACTTTAATTTGATTTTTAAAGAGCTGTTATTTAGGGTTATATTCCAGTAAAAACTGCTTATGGTACACCATAATGTGGTATTTTTTTATGAGCAAGTTGATTTCCAATCTGAGGCCTAAACCGACTGCTGTGTGGTTTTTATTTCTTCCCTAGGTTCATTTGTCCCAGAAGAGACAGGCTGAGAAACCAAAATCTCCTTCAATTGAGGTGAGCATCTACAAGACAAACAAGATTTTGCTTTTTTCTATTTCATGCTAAAAATATTTGATTTTTTTAAGCTTAGAGAGGAAATGACAAGCTCCAAATATCAGGCTTTGTGGTAGAATTTTATTCTTGCATTCCAACACTGTAATTGCTGGGGCTCAGGCCAGTCTGCAGTCTGAGCTGAACCAGTTAGAAGCAGAGCTGGACTCGGAGATTCAGGGCCTGGAGAGGACTCTTTCCCAGAAGAAGCAGCGTCAAGGCCGGGGTGAGGTACTGAGCCCCCATACCGAATTTCTTTGCTAAGAATCACTCCTCCAACCCGTCCCACTTTGATTTAGCAGAACTCCAGCACTCCTCACTTCCCAATCATAGCTGCGTGATCCCTCTGCTTACCAGCTGTTAATATGAGCATTCTTTTTTTCTCTCTTACTTGGATGATTGCCTGAGAACTGCCTGCCTGATTTGCACTCAGATTGATCTATTTTCTAATTCACTTGCTTGCAACTTCTCCACAGCAAATGCAAAACTTTTAGTAGAAAATAGCAACAACAAAAAACACAACTTCTTGATTAGGTAGTTTAGTACTTTTCCTTTTAAATTCTTACAGCAAGAAATTCAGGTTAAGTGTCATGTTTCCTTTCTATGTGATTGAATCAGACTGAAACTCTCAGGCAGCCCAGACAAACCAAGAGCAGTGCTGCTGTTTGTAGCCGAGGAGCATAGGACCCAGGGGATTTCCTTGCACTGTTGGGAGTGGTCAGCACCTCTACTTTGTCTGAGTTGTTGTGAGATTTCCTCTGAACTGTGAGAACATACAGAAGGCTGAGAGCCTCTGCAGGGAACAAACTGGGTGTTCACACAGTATTCCCTCTGTTTGCAGGAGGCCACAGGCAGGGATCCAGTAGCTGTTCCAATGGCTGCCTCTGCAAACCACAGGTTAGTAAGCATAGAGGTAGAAACATTTCAAGAAAATATGCAAGTTTTATACTATATTTGTGATTTGAGATGCCTATATACTGTCATGCATATGCAATATACTGTAGAATCGATGCATTATATGAGTGGAAATATGTAAACAAAAATAGATTTGACTCGTTTAACAATTCAAGTGTCCTTTAAAGTGTTGTGAATACTGTTAACCCTTTTAAGGCTGATGGAAGCAGTAATAGTTTGAGATCCAGATTTTTAAATTGTTAATTGACTGTTAGAATAAAATCCACATGATTTTTTAAATATATGTTAATATCATGAATATAAACTCCAGGCTTATGTGGTTGTCTCCTATGCATCATATTAAACACATTGTGCAGCGGTTTAAATGCTTCAGGAACCTCGAGGCGAGGTTTTATCAGAGTGGATTTAATTTGAGAAGATTAACTGGTTATGAAACAGCTGTGTCTTCTAGTAGATTTTACCTGTAATATACGATGATGGTCTTTTAAAAATTAAAATTGGTCCCCAACTGTCAGTGCCAATAGACCCTTGTATTTCGACCTCCAGGGACCCCCAAGGGGTTTGATCCTTTCCATACAGAACAGGATAAAACAACCTTCACATAGTATTAGCCAGATGTGACAAAAAAAAATTAAAATATTGGTGTTTTGTTAACCCATTTTCTTTAGGTTCTTTAGGCCAACTGAGTCCTACTGGGCTGAACATTTTGTAATATTTTGTAACGAACTAATGCAAACCAGGAACTTTACAATTCATTATTATTATTTGTTTATTTGAGTAGCAAACAAAGACAACAAACAACAAATGCCACCACAGCAAAATACGTTGAAACTCAAGGGTAGGTTGAAGTTCACAGAACTTAACAAAAACCCACCCCTGACTTATCATACACAAAGCAGCAGTTAGATTTTCACCTTACAAAAGCTGTCAACAGTTTGACTCTTTATAGATACCAGCTACCAAAAGGTGAATAGCATCTATTTGTAAGCGTGTATTATTGTACAAATTATACATTTGAAACGTTGAAAGGAAAACAAAAACATTTACTAAGCACTTTCTTAGTTCTTCAACAGGTCCACAATACCACTATTCTATTAGTTATGATTGTGCAAATGGAAAAGAAGTAAAGAAATAAAAACAATTTAGACACTTGGATATACAGTAGCTAAATTCACCATATGAAGAAAACTGTTATAATAAAAAAAATATCCAATTCCTAAAAAGCTTGAGCCTCTGTTTTTCTGTTCTTTTATTATAGATGTAAAATAAGTTAATTTATGCAAACTAATATTGAGAAAAGTTAAAACTTTCTTAGAAAGGACACCTTTGGCATTTTTTTAAAACAAAAGTTAACAGTTGTGTCCTGTTCTTTCCACTTCACTGTTACAATGAGGCACGTTTCTGACGTGCTAGGATTACAAGCTAGGGTTACAAGCTTTCCAACAAGAAATTTGTGAGGAGATTTTTTCTCCAGTGCTTTTCAAATCACTGTTTATACTGCTATAAATGTAAAGGTCATCAGTTTATAATCGTTTCGCTGGTAAAACCTGATATTAGTGCTGGATTTAAATTTAGAATAACATTTCACTTTTAGATTAATAATTTCCACTTAAACAGTTTCGATCGATTGAAGCTTTGAGCTTTCGTTTAATCATAAAATAAACAACAGCATTATTTTGCTTTTGTCTGTTTTTGTTTTTGCTTTAATTCTTGTAAATAACATCACTTTATGTCTGGAAGGTGCTATATAAATAAGCATATTAATCCCGGAAATTATTTGGTCAAACCAGATAGATGTCATGATTTGGGTATGGTTAGTTGACACAAAAACAGAGGCAGGGAGGCAGAGGTAAATTTCTTGTGGATTTAATAATGATTTTACTGAAAACAGAATCAGGTTATCAAAAAACGAAAACAGAGTTTTAAATAAACAGGAAACCAGGAATCCAAAAAGAAAACAAAGTCCAAAAATCCAAAATTCAAAACGTGAAAACTAGTCAAAACGTACCAGAAACCAAGGAGACATCAGGGGATAACTATCATAAGGATGAAGGCTCAGAGAGAAGGAGTTGGAGCATGTTTGATGAGGACCCAGCAAAGAAGAACAGAACACAGAGAGTATTTATAGGAGACTGAAACGAAGAGAGAGCTAATGAGCAGACAGGGAGCAGATGGGCACAGAGCAGGAGAGGAAAAGAGCTAGAGAAAAAGGAGAACACAAGAGGGCAGTAGAGGGCAACAAATAAAAAACCTAGAAAAATGAAAATATCCAGAAAACACAACAAAATAAGAATTAAACCACTAAGACTATTAAACATGGAGGAAAGTAAAAATTAATACTCAAAAGAAAAACATAACAGAGCCAAGACTAAGACATTAATTGAGAAAAAAAACAAAACAAAGAACATAATAACTAAGAATTAAACCACTAAAACTAGAAAACAAGGAACAAAGCAAAACTGGATACTCAAAAGAAAAACATAACAAACCAGAACTCTAACAATAGGCATATCATAGCAAAAAGCTAATAGAAAATCCCCCTCAGAAAAGTTTTCCTGTAAATGTAAATCCCCTCTTAATAATCTTTAATAATGCATCAGTGCTTTCCTGAAGTCCTCCTGCTGTTTCAGGAACCCCAGAACTGTAACTCTACATAACAACACGCTAATAACTAGCCGGGCATCTGTTACATATTACAGTATATCCTTTCTGAGTTTTGTTTTGAAGCTGTAATTGTAAGTAGTTTAATTTTTTTTTTTTTTCTTGAAAGACCAGGACAGCATTTCACATTTCTCACCTTGCATGCGTTGCATTCCTGGATGATTCTTGCAGTTGTCAGCCTAATTGAGCTCTTGGAATGTCTCCTTTTTCAAGTCTTGAAAGGATTTTGCAGTAGATCTGTTATCTTCAACCTCAGCGTTGTGGATTTTTCCTCAGCTGTGCTTGTCCAGCTGCAAGCACAACACAGAACTAGACTGTATCAAAATATTCAAATTACTTTAAAAAAAAAAAAAGAACAAAAAAGGCAGTTTGGCTGAACATAATGTCAGTTAATTCTTAACCCGGGGACAAACCGAGTCATTGTTCTGGTCATGGCTATTATTGGGACCAGATTTATAATGTTGGGAGGTTTTTTCGTTACTATTCCTTTTCAGGGCATTACAGAATAGCTGCAAACAGATAACCTGGACATTAAACCAAATAGATTTGAATGTGCATGCAGTATCGGTGCAACAGTACACTAATACACACCTTAAACACTAGGTACAGCCCTTTGGGTTTGGCAATTACTTGCACCGAACAAACACAGCGTTCTTCTAAAGCTGAACATATGCACAATGTTTATGTGCAAAACTTGAGCCATGATTCATTTCGCAAGCTTAGCAATGAGACACCAATACAAGAAGTATGTGCTTCCAGCTATGACTAAAGTCTTCTTTTTACCATGAAGTAAGAGCATTACTCAACAATATGAAGCTACTTTAAGCTGAATGTAAACACCTCTAGTACTGGTGAAAAAGTCCTGCTGTCTGTAATAGCATTCAGCTAGTGCTTTTCATCGTCTAAGCAATTCCAATGCAGTTTAATAATCTTTATTGTTTAATAACAATTCATTGTTGTTCAAAAGTTCATAAATAGAAACCTTGACCCTTTTTATATAGTTTTCCTGTTTTTGAAAATGATCCAGGCATTGCTTAAACATGATTACCGTTAATTAATTGAACATAATCAATCCAAACGTCTATTTAGTGTCAAAGTTCTAGGATATTACGAGATCAAACAATTTTTTAGATTTCACTGTTACCTAAATTGAAAATATTTAAAATGAAATTCTCTTGATCAAAGTATATCAAAAATGTACCTCCCATCACTTTAAAACGAACTGTGATTTTAGTGCACCATATATCATTTTACTATCATATCATAAAATGTAGGGCTGCAAAGTGGGTAGCACTGCTGCCTTGCAACAAAAAGGTTTGATTGCCCAGGGGCTTTCTGAATCAAGTTTGCATGTTCTCCCTGAGCATGTGTGGGTTTTTTCTGGGTACTCCGGCTTCCTTCCACAGTCCAAAAAAAACAAACAAACAAAAAAAATACATGACTGTTAGGTTAATAGGCTTTCCTAAATTCTCCTTAGGTTTTATCTCTGTGTTGATCATAATACAATTTTTAGTGAACTCAGCACCCCATAGTCAGGGACAAAATTAAAAAGGAGATGTATTAAATTATCTAGTTCTTTTTTTCTATAAAACGGTAAAACAATACAATTATTGACAATTATTACAGCAACTATTAAGCATTAGATTTCATGTGGAAAAGGATCCGCAAGCAAAAAGAAGATAGAGATTATTGTAGTACAAAGGATATTTAATTATAATTTCAAAAAACAATTTGACTAACTAAATTTTCCTTAATCTTGCTTGACTAAGGAATGATGCTTAAAATTATTATCTTGCTTAATACTGGAATTAGGATTACTGGAAATTATTGCTATTGAGTTATGGTTTCAAGTGTTTTATTTGTTTTACTGCCTTCTTCTATCTTGTTTTCACTTGTTTTTATGCTCGCTTTTACTCTGCTTTCCTTTAGTTGATGTAAAGAATTTTGAATTTTCTTTGCATACATTTGTAGCTTTCAAACTTTTCTTACCTTGAGTTTGTAAAACAATGTATTTATTGCACTTTGTAAACTGTTTGAAGAGATGCCATGTGTAAAAAAATAAAAACATGGTCAACAGAGTTATCCCTTAAATTTACAACGATAAGCAAAATTCGCAACAGTTAAATCAAGCAGAGATAAGGCATTGTTTAATATGGGAAGTGTTATGATGCAGGTGTGTTTATGTCTTTTATCTGCTTACTTTACTTTTGCCACATTATTTACTTACATTATTTCGGGATCTGCATCTTTTTGTTACGTATATTTTTACATGGCAGCCAAATTATGGAATTTATTTGAAAGAAAAAGGTTAATATTTTAAGGAAAAACAAAGGCAGGACAATTTTATTTGCATTGGTACAGTTAAATTCAGTAACAAGACAATTTAAAGTGCTGTACATGAAAAATACACAAGAAAAGAAAAAAACAAAAGAAAGAAAAAGTTGGACTTTAAACTTAAACTAATGATCTTTTTTAATGTTAATCCACTGATTTAATCTCACCTTTTTTGCCATCTTTCGATGAGCTTTGTTTAAAACACCAACAAAAACACACAGTTTCTAAGAGGTAATCATTACATCAGTTGGGAGACAAAAAAAAAAAAAAAAACCAACAAAAACACACAGTTTCTAAGAGGTAATCATTACATCAGTTGGGAGACAAAAAAAAAAAAAAAACTTGCTAAGGAAAATTATGTCAAAAAAAAAACATTTAGAAAGAAAAATTGTTTGTTTTAATTGTTACATTGTTGTTGTGATGTTTTTATAAATGTAATTCCAAACTATAGGATTAATTAACATCAGTCCACAATCCCACATTGATCAATAAAAAACAAACTATAGATTCATTAGGTAGAAACAGCCAGATCCAATAACAGAGAGAAAATAAGGGACCTAAAACCTGAAGATGATTACTAGGACCAGGAACAGGTAAATCTGATTAACTGGATATAAGATAGCTGTAAAGGGGAAGCTGGGAAGAACTTATTGAATGAGAAGCTAACAATAACTGATAACTAGATACCATAAAGAAAGACAAGAATGAAGGAAAGGGGGAAAAAAACTGATGCTGCACATCATTGCAGATAGTAGCTAGTTTTACAATAACCTATTGCACAAAACTACATTCACTGCAAAAACAATCTAAAAATGAGTAAAGAGTTCTTAAAATGAGTGTATTTACCCTTAATTTGAGTATTTAAATAATATGGTATGCCAATGGAATGAGCCTTTTTACTCTTAAAAATAGATAAGTGTATTGAATTTGGTGCAATATAAGTAAACCGATCTGAAAATTGAATTGAATAATTAGGTATTATCCACTTAAGAGACTGCAGGAGATTTTTCTTATTTTAATAAATTGTCTTATGCCACTGGCAAAGTTTCTTTTACCTACTCAATACGAGAAAAAAGGCCTTTATTTTACGAAAAAACGACTTACTTAGATTTCTATATTTTTGCAGTGTTTGTGTTCTAATATTCTGTAAATGCATTTGTCTCTGAAGTGCCTGCAGTCAGCCTTCTAACAGAGATGCCACTCATATTCTGCTGATTGTATTTTTAAAACAGAATTCCCTTCACATGGCTGATCTCCTTCAGTTTCTAAACTCATGACTCTCTGGTTGTGAAACCAGAAACCCTTTCAAACAATCACATTTTTCTTAGAAAGAAAGAAATGGAAAAGTGCAGTCATCTTTCTTTTTTAGCCAGTAAACTGTCAGTGTGAAGCAACACGTGGGGGAGGGGGCACCGCCGCATTAGTTTGTCCCAGACAGATAAGATAAATGTTAGGAATTCTTGTTCAGGACTTTGAAGGAACGATGTGACAGAAAATGTTAGAGGTTTTTGATATGTTTACCCTTTAAAACCTTGATGATGTTGATGACTAGTAATTGTATTTTTGTAATACTTTTATTAGAAATTCTTTTCTCAAAACTAATCAAGACTCCTTCTTTCTTCACTTTTCCAGCAGCCTGTCATCATCTAAGCATCCTGTCCAGCGTTTTGGTGGTTTACCTTCGCCTTCTGCTACTGCACATGGTAAAAACAAAGAAAATGCTTTCAAACCTTTTATGCTCAGAAACACCAGAATGGAGACTAATTTTGAAAACAATAATTCGTTGTCTTTTATTTTCCACACTTTTTTGTGCTTTCCTCTCTTTCCTGAATAACTTCCCTTTTATTGATGTATTTAGAAACCATCCAACTTGTCCAGTAAATTCGATGAAAGCTTTAAGTAATCTAATATATCCTGATGGTCTCATGGTTCAACTTTATTGCTCATGTGCTGTTCCTGCCAGCACTTTCCTGAGAAGACCGTGCTGAGATGGTGGAAAGTCTTAGCAGTTTTTCCTGTAGAAACAGCTGTTAATGGGTGGGGAGGAAGCTCACAAAAATAGGAAGTGAAATTTCGAGGAGCTGATTAAAGATTAGCTTTATCTAGGGTTTTTTTTGTTTTCCGGGAAGTTCAAGTACCGTTTTGAATTTTAGCCTTTGTTAAGACTGCAATGGCTTTCGGATTCCTTGCTATTTTAGCAAAAACTAAGCCAACAAAACATACATATCCTCCCCTCCATTGATCCCTTTGTTCTGGCTTTGTGTTTTTCAGTAGGACGTCCCTCCTCTGCAAATGAAACCACGGAGCCTCCATCAAAGAAAGAGGAGAAAAGGGTATTTTTCCTCAATATTATCTGTTGCATTGAAAACGAATAGTCTTTTTATAGGTTTAACAGTTTTTTTGCGTTTGTAGATGAAAGCTGCAAGAGTCAAGTTTAATTTCCAGGCTCAGTCACCAAGGTGAGACATGTAGCAGGGAGGTCAGGCCTGCAGGCTACAATAATGCTACAATTTCATTTCGTAAAATGATTTTTTTCCCTCTTCTGTTCTTGTGCTGTACATAGAGAGCTCACACTGCAGAAAGGGGACATTGTTTACATCCACAGGCAGGTTGATGCCAATTGGTTTGAGGGCGAACATCATGGGAGAGCTGGCATTTTCCCAACTTCTTATGTAGAGGTGAATATCTGTGCTGTTACATTTTTTTCTCTTGAGCTTACACAGCCTTGCAAAGGTATTTTATGTTACAGACCAACATAAAATTGCGCATAGTTCTGTAATCTTCATGAACTCAACAAGAGCATAACCACCTTTTGCTAAATTCAAAGTCGCATTATTTTGTGCTATCTACCAACTTTGCTCATCTAGAGGCCGAAAGTTTGGCCCTTTTTGTATTTAAAAATAGCTAAAGCTTAGTTTTATGGGATTGAAAGCATGAGTGAACTTATATACAGTATTTTGCCACAGTCCTAGCTGTTCTTGCAGTAGGGCTGGACTTTAACTAGACCATGGATCTGCAACCTGGGGCTCCGGTGGCTTTTCCTCACTTTGGCTAAAATTGATGAAGAGCCAGCCAGTTTTTTTAACAATAGATATACTAACAAGTGCATGTTATAGCTTTTATCAAAAAATGATGTTTATGCTCTTTTATGCAATTTTATTTGTTTTATGTAATGCTTTAAGCCCTTTTTTTAACAATTCATAAAATAAATTGACTTTTTTTAAACTGAACTATCCAAAAATAACCCATTCATTGCTTTTCATGAGTTTTTTCCTTTATTTTAAAAGCTAAAATTTGAAATGGCACGGTAGTCATTTAAAAAGAATCAATCTCCTGTGGTATATATTTTAAATGGAAGTTTTCTTATGCAGAACCCCGGACTAGACCATTCAAATGTGATTTGATATAAATCAGTTAATCTGAGCTTTTGGTGTTTCATTGTCTTGCTTTAAGGTACTGTAAAGCGAAGCTCCATGATGTTGTGATGGCATGTTTATGTGATGTGCAGCACTTAATAATTTACATGCAAGAGAAAAAATAGATTCAGGTTTCATCTGAGCAAAGCACCTTCTTTCCATTTATGTGTTCCCTACATATCTTGTGGCAAAAGGTGGCAAACAGAAACCAGTGTTTCCTACAGTTAAACCTTTTTTTTTTCAACAGTAAGTTCTAAAAGCTATAGTTTTGTAGTCCAAGGCAAATATATTATAACATCTAAGCTGTAGATTACTGAAGCTTCTCCATAGTTAATGGCTTCTTGCCTCTAAGTTTAGGTACAGAGCCATGTCTTGAGACACGTCTTCAGATGGAAATGTCTTTGAAATGGTTATATCTTCAGATATTGTTTTAAAATTGAACTCAGCTTTATTTTTATTCAGTCTACTGCATTCTTTGGCCTTCATGATGCTGTATTGTTTTCTTCAGTAATACACACTTGAGGCATTCAGAGACCAGATGTTTTTATTGTGATTAAATAAAAAATAGTTGACACCTAATTAGTGGACTTCTAAAAGTGACAGTTGCAATGCAATTTAGGTATAATTTGTAAATGACTATTCTATAATGTAAATTATTTTTTTGGAGTAATGAGGCTCAAAACAAACACATGCTAAACCATTCTGTTTATTGTTTAGAGATGAAGCTAAGTTTATCATCACAAGAATTTACAAATACACTTTCCTCTGTGTGAATCTATCTTGGTCACATTCAGGTGGATTTTTTTTAAACAAAATGTAAAATAAGTAGAAAGGATAAATTAGTTTGTAAAGCGCCATATATTGAATCTTTCATAACTCTTTAATTTCAGGTTCTGCCTCCCACAGAGAAACCGACGCCGATAAAGTCTCCGACTCTCCAGGTGTTGGAGTATGGAGAAGCTGTAGCTCTTTATAACTTCAACGCTGACCTTCCTGTTGAGCTTTCCTTTCGTAAAGTGAGTTGTTCCTTATCTTTGTTTTCATTTGTTCCTCTGACGTCCGTACAACTCTTTTAGTTTCAGAGTATGATTGAATGGACTGATAGTTTTGCTATCCAGGTGAAAGCATCTGAAAGCTTTGTTGCCATTTATTTAAAAAAAAAACATGTTAAATCACTTTTTTAGCGGTTTGTCAGCTTATTTAGTGATTGTAAAACAGAATAATTAGCTAGTTTGGCTTTGCGTAAAGATCCACCCATGATCACAGCTCAGTCATGATAAGGTCAGGTGTTTTTCTTTATTTCCTAAAATGTGGGGAAATCATATGGAAGCATACAAAGAATTTCCTTCCATTGTTAAGCTCATAAGATATTTCATTATTCCTCCCAAAAACTCTTTTCCAACAGTTTGATTCAAAGAATATGTTGTATTTTCTTCTACAAAGAGTAAAACCTATCACAGAGGAGATAAATCCTAATGACGATTTAAAACAAAAAGCAAAGAGGGTTGAAACCACTGAGAATAAAAAATTAAAAATTAATTGTGCTTATGAACAGGAATACAGTTTACAGCAGTTTTTTCCAGATGCTATATTGAAGTAAATATGAAGAGGATTAAAGTAAAAAAGGTAATTAAATATAAAGTTCTAGATCTGGTATTAGATCACAAATTCTCCTGAAAATGAATGGGAAATATATAAAACATAAATTATCCAGCTCAGTTATCATAAGTAATGTCAAACACATAAAAAAATGACTCCTATTATGTGTTTATTAGATTAAATTGATTAATATAATTCCTTTATTTTACAAGTTCATCTAACTGACAAAGATAAAGATGTTACTTTTCCCATCTACTCTGATCCGTTTAGTTTCTCTATATTTATCTTTTGCCTGCCTGTGGCATGTTTTTATAGTCAATTGTGTAACAAAAGCAAATCAAAAGAAACAATGTAAAAATAGACGTCATGGCTTTTTAAGAAACGACAATAAATAGATTATATTGCATTATATTGCATAGCAGATCTAAGTACTGAAAACAAAAAAGCACGCTAGACGACATAACTTCGGATGAGACGGCAATCAGAACAGGAAACTCAAGCAGCTTAAATCAGGAGCAGGCTATTTTTAATATTATAAATTCACTTTATTCCGGTCATATGAACAGTTTTAATGCTACATGCATTCTAATTCTATCCTACAGTTACGCATAAATGCTGTTTAGTTTAGTTTATCCATTCTTAATCTGGTAAGGTTGATCAGCCCATTGCAAGCAATTTGAAATCCATTTTTCTAATGAGACAGTTTGCTCACTATAGGAAAAGATAGAAGACATCTGAGTCATTAAAGACAATTCACCCAAAAATCAGCATTTTACTAGCATTTTTTAATGACCTGTTTATTTTAATTGTGTTGTTTTACCTGTGCACTGCTCAGTGGGGCAGTGGGTAGCACTGCTGCCTTGCAGCAAGAAGGTTCCGGGTTTGTTTCCTGGCCTGGGGTCTTTCTGCATGGAGTTTGCATGTTCTCCCTGAGCATGCGTGGGTTCTCTCCGGGTACTCCAGCTTCCTTTCCACAGTCCAAAAACATGACTGTTGGGTTAATTGGCTTCTCTAAATTCTCCTTACTGTAGGTGTGAGTGTGTGCGTGACTGCTTTTTTGTCCTGTTTGTCTCCGTGTTGCCCTGCGATGGACTGACGATCTGTCCAGGGTGTACCCCACCTCTTGCACATAGACAGCTGGATATAGGCACCAGCACCCCTTGCAACCCCACTTGGGATTAAGCGTGTAAGAAAATGGATAGATGTTTTACCTGTTTAATTACAACACTACAGAATAAGGTCCTTCCTGAATTAACTTGGATGAAGCACATCACAATGCTGGTAAAAATGACTGCATGTTTTTTGTTTCTTTGGAGAAGTTTTCAGGAGAAAGAAAAATGCGGAGTTCTGCACCTCTGAGTTATCATAATGTTAAAGCTGATGTGAAATTGACTTAATCCTGTTGTCTGCCTGACAGGGTGAAGTGATCAGCATAACCAGACGCGTTGACAATCAGTGGTTGGAGGGCAGGATCCCTGGAACGAGCCGGAGCGGCATCTTCCCGGCCAGCTACGTGCAGGTCAACAAGATGCCCCGCACCAAATACTCCACGGATGACTTCTCAGCAAGCCCCATGTCTCCTATCTCCCCTGGACCGCAGAGTCCGGGACGTCCACTCTTCTCTCCATCGCCGCGGTCACCTCTGTCTCCTTTCACCCCCCCGTCCTTCAGCCCCAAACCCGAGCACTCCCCCTTGAAACCATCGTCACCTGTCCCATATGGCAGCCCTGCCTCACAGTCACACTCCCCCAACCAGACACTGTCATCCCATCGTTCTCCCCACGGCACCCCCAATATGGTTCCCCCCACCAACCTAAACACCCACTCAGCAGCAGCACAATCCACAGTTAGACCGACTTCACCTTCTTTTCAGTCGTCAGCGTCCACGCACAGAGCAATGGCTCCTACAGCGAACACTCCCAGATACACCAGTCCCTCACAGGTCTGCTCTCTCCCACGCCTTCAGAAATCACAGCATGCCCACACCTGTCTTCTCCCCGTTTGTGTCAACACAGCGATATTTATGATGTCACATTACCTGATGTGAAGTTCTTTTCCTCCCCAGGGAGCAGTACCAAGCCCGTATGCTTCTTCTAATGCACATGTCAGCTCACAAGCACAGAACAATCCTGGTTCTATAGTGGGGCAAGGCCAGCCGTACGTCTGTCTTTTAACTTTGCTGCATCAAAGAACGTCCAACATTTATTTGGTAAAACTCTGCTTTTGTACCAATTTGTCTTGTTTTTCTGTTTTTTCAACTTTAGGTATAAAGCCATTTACAACTACAAACCCCAGAATGCAGACGAGCTGGAGCTTAGAGAAGGGGACGTTGTGCAAGTGATGGAAAAATGTGATGACGGCTGGTTTGTAGGTAATGAAAATTTCTCTTAAAAATCACATAAAATGATGCCTGTCTTAATTAACCCATAACAACCAAGACCTAATAATAGTTAACAGATAGGCCAGACCAAATCCAACCCAAAAGACATTCTTTGAGACAATTGTTTTTAAATTGCACCACCTAGTGTCAGGACTCTGTATTGTGACACATTTGCAGAAACATACAGTTTATAAAAAAATAAACATAAGAGTTTGCTCCTCTGTTTTAAATGTCTAAATAGCCTAATACAATTTAATAAAGTTTGCACTTTAAATAAGACTTATTTTACTTCCTAGTTACTCAGACTTTGCATGTGCATATGTTTGTATGTGCATATGTTAGGTGCTTCTCTAAAGCGCTGATTTATTAGGTGCATATTCAATCCAACAAAATTAGCTTGCTTATCTTTAGGTAGTGTCCAATATCTTTCTTTGTATTACATCTAAAGCTCCATCAGGTTGGATGTTAGATGTGTATCTGTCCAGAGCCATATTCATTCATATTTCTTTGTGAACTCAGGCTTAGCCACTCCAGGATGTTTTCAGAGCGGTTCTGATCCACTCTTTTGAGATCTTAGCACCTAACTTAAGCATATAACTAATGCACATAACATGTACACCTAACATAAGTACATAACATAAGCGCATAACACATACACAAAAACATATACTGTATATAAACACATTAACATATTTTTGGCACTAATGGACGTCCATAAGACACACCAACATTTCTTAATCAGCCACCGTTGCTTAATAAGCTGCAGTACATTTCTGAAGATAATGCGATGAGCTTCCATAAAGTTGTATGTGAGCTGTGGGATGTTACACAGATGTGACTTGAGGAAAATGAAAGCATTTCTAGAACACTGAGATTAATCTCTTTGAGTTCTCGTAAGTAGAAGCTCTGAATGGGAGTGATGCTTTAGTTTACCCTGGGTAGCAAGGGGGTACCCCCCTCAAATAATGATAAAAAATGATCAGTCATAGGTTCTTATTAACTGAGGAGTTCAGACAGGGAGAGTGAGCGCCCTCGTGTGTTCGGCACAGAGTAAACCCTGTAACTTTGTTCATGCGCTGAGGCTTCCTACTTATGTTCATAAAGTTATTTGATCAAAGGTTCAACCTTGATTTCTTTTTTTTATATCTTGATTGAATTCGTACTATCAAGCTTATAATCTAAAGTGATTTTGCTTTAAACAGGGACTTTTTGCTGATTGTTGTATGCTTAAAATATTTATCAACAATATTCAAAATCCTTCTTTATTAATAGCACATCGTTCTACATTTAACTGAAGCCACATAAATATAGAGGAATGTCAGCTGTATGGAAACGATGCAACATGCCCATGTTTATTTCAAGAACCCCCTCCATTTCTTATTGCACATTTAATTATTATTTAGTTTGTACCTTTCTTCAGAATCATTACATCGTTGTTATATTTGCTCAAAGCAACATTAAAACAACATCATTTCTGACAGTAATTTAAATCGAAGCTGAAATATTTTTGTATCAGAGCCGCCCCCCCATCTTCTGCACATTATAACATGTTAGATTGATATAACAGATTTCAAATGTATCATTTTTTCTTTTCCTGCTTTATGACTTGTGATTGCACTCTTGTCTCCAGGTACGTCAGAACGGACTCATACTTTTGGGACCTTTCCCGGGAATTACGTGACACCAGTCTGACTTCCTCACTTGCTACCTGCCAACACTCAATGGGACTCATATGAGCACAGCTAATGATCGTTTCCTTGTGCCATTATAGATATGATGCGTAGGGTCTGCATGTGCACTCTGTATTCCAGAAGAGAAAGGGTTTCTCTCCTCGCTCACTACCTTTGCATGTGTGAGCACATACTGAATGAGAGCGTGTGATTGGAGGCAGTTTTTTTACACTTTTGAGAGGAAAGCTGATGTGACTGATTCATATGCACAAAACGAACATTTGATCTTCCTTGTTCCACAATCTTTTCCAGCTGCAGGAAATTTGCATTCCTTCCCTCTGAACAGCACTGCTTCCTCTGAGGTCCTTAAAAAACACCGCTGCCCTCAGCTTCTTGTCACCATAGTGCCTACACAAACCACAGCTGGGATAAAAATAAAATAAACAAGAACAGGGATTTTTGTAGCATTTTACTGGATTATTAATGTTTCTTTTACACATTTTCCCCCCAGATTTTCTTACAGATGTCTGAAATAGCTGCAGCAGTTTTTGAAGATGCATCAGAAACATCTGTAGGACAGTAAGGGCTCTGACATATCATCTAATTACTGCCTTCCACAAGTCGAATGCATCTACCGGTTTCTTTTATCATAAAGTGTGCTTGTTGTTTTAAGGTTTGAGACTGTTGGTGTCTTCCTGCAGTTAAAGTAAAGAACTCCATCCTACTCTCTACTATGAAATAAGTATTCATAACTACAACAACAGCAGCTGTGTTAATAAAGTGGTTAGATCAAGAATGCTGTGATGGTTCAGCAGGCTAATTCCAATACTGTATGTGCCAAAAATAGCCTAGGAGGTTATGCATTTGTTCAAATGTACATGAAACATTCCCAGCTCACTCTTTGCTATGTTTGCAATGATCACTTTTGTAATATGTTCTTCTTTGATATTTTAAGATTATTATGAAAGCAGTATTCAAGAAAATTATATGTATTTGGTTCTAACATAACATTGTTAAGTTGTAAGAGTTTAACTAAAATGTGTCATCCTTAAGTCACGGCTTTACTGTCATAATAAATTGAATTTAGTAGCCACATGAAATGATTGTAAAGATTGTAACAGTTTGTAAAACTGAAAGATAATATATATTTGCTTAAAAGAAACATTGTATTGCATATCTATGGTACGTGGTTTATATAAAAAGTTGATTAAATATTAGAGTGATCTGAAAAGTGGTTTCTGTTCAGTAATTTATTTTGTTGCATGCTTCAGTGATTTCACATATTATTTGTAATAGATGTTCAGTGATGCTTCTGGTAAAATGAATGCAGAAACTATATTTTTGGATGACGGGCTCTGATTGGAAATTGAAAAGTAAGACAAAAATATGAGATAGAATATATGCATAGATTTCATGCACATTTCTTTTTTTTTTCTTCTTAGACACCGAATGACCACTAAAGACTGGAAACACCCTAAATTTTTCAATCCAATAAAACTCCATCAGAAGCTCATAAAAGTTTTCTACAGCAGCACATTTGCTTCATAGCACTCACATTAAATCATTCAATTATGTCATTTATTGGTTACCTGGGTGAATCACTCTAGGATTATATCACACGGTTTGTGTAGATAGGAAACTTTATTACAAGATTGTGAAATTAAAGGTCACCTTACAGGTTTAGATAGGTTGGGCCATGAAGTGATCAATCAGCCCAACTATTCAGTTGTCAACATTAAGGCGGCTCTCGGAATAATAAAGCTACCATTGTGATTATTTTTGAATCAGCTTTCCATCAGAAGAATGTGATACTATTTCAAGTCCTTTTTTTAAAACTCTAAAGAAACTTTGTAAACCTGTTTTCAGGTAACAGACACGTTTTTTCAGTCTGCTTCTGTTGCAACTCTAGTTTTTAGACAGCAGAGGGCGCAGCTGGTTCTGGATCAATAGTTCAATTATGCGCTGCTCCCTCCTTTGCTCTGCACTGAGCTCTGTGGGACGACCCGCCCCTCACTTTCAGCTTGTGTCAACTTTTTTTATTTTGGTAACGGCACATGGCACCGCGAGCTCCTCCTGGTGACATCACAGCGCGCGCGCTCCCTCACACCTGGCATTCTTACCTTCGACGCGACAGGCAGAGAACAGACAGCTAAAGCGCTCCGGTGTTTTAAAGTTCCTAATTTGGTGACAGTGGCTGCATTACTGTAGCCACAAACGCTACAGACTCTTTGCTTTAGTTATTTTTTTGTTATTTTAGTTATTTTTTTCAAACAACAATACAGGGCACTTTGACAGGTGGAGGAGAAGACATTCCAAATTTCACAACCTTCTACTTGGTAAGTTGCTCCCCTGATTTGTTTAAAAGCATAAACATGTATTTTTGTGCAGCACAGTTCTAGTGTTTAACATACTAATATAATCCCGGATATCTAAGTTTATTATCGGTTTTAAGCCTTAGGTGCCTAAAAAAGGTTTGTAAGAATGTGGTTTCACAATATGTGTGATGAACTGTCTGTGCTGAAAGATAACTTGCCAAAGGGTAACTGAAAGTAAACATTAGAGGACCACACTGAGTTAGTCTACAACATCAATGTCCAATATGTGTCTGATTATAAAAATATATGTGTATGATATAATATCTGATTTTAAAAAGTCAAGAGGCTGATATTTGAAATAGAAGTACTCAAAGATTTTAATGTTTAAACAACCCAACCAGAGCTTTATTGAATAAGAAAAATAAAAAAAAGAAGCTACATTTGAAACTGAAGTTCGCTTCCGATTTGTGATGCTTTTAAAGGGCTATTCCACCTATTTCCCTCACTTTTTCCCCCTCTTTTTGTGCGTCTTTAATCTGCTCTTGCTCTAAAACTAAAGTACATAGAAAGTTTGAACCTGGTTTGGATCATTGTAAACTGATAAAATAATCTTTAAAACACAGATTTTTTTTTAAAGCTTTATATGATTTGTGAACGTTTAATAGAAGGCCAAAAGTGTTTTTTTTTTTTAAATCAGTTCTAACCTGGACTGACCTAGCTCTCTATATTACTTAGTTCATACCCATACTAAATAATTTCATGCTGAAGCAGAGTCTGTAAAACACAGTTTGTAAAATTTATGGTTAATGGCCGTATTAGTCTTTTTTGCATCTTAATTCCACTTGAATCAGTCCAAACGCTACAGCAGGTTAAAACAACTTGTAGAAAACCTAAACTATGCTAAAGGGGTATATGTTTCTGCTTTTTTGAGAATCTCTTCGATAAAATTCAGTCTACTTAAAAGCAAAAAATGAAATGTACATCAAAATCGTGTTTCGATTTATTGATAATGCTCCTACAATTTTCTTTTGTAAAATTATTTGCATGTCTCAATATCTGTTGTCATCGAATTGAAGCACCTGCTAAGGTTTAAACTGCTCTACCACTGCGTTTATTTGCTGGATATTCTTCATTACTTTGCTTTATATCATTGCCATACATAATCATCCAAGTTTTTTTTTTCTCTCCATTGGATTAGACTAGTTTATTGAGACTGGTCTCTTTTTTCTGTAATATGGAAATATTTCTAAATTCTGTTTGTTATTAAATCCAAAAGTTAAATAAAGTCTATGTAAAGTACCAATAAATATGTGTTCTGAGATTGTCAACCCACAGAAATATCTGTTGTTAAACCTTCAGCCAAATTTAAATGATCAAATGACTAAATCTAGCCATGCAAGATTAAGTCCTAAAAGTATTTCTGCCATGAAACATTGGGGGTGTGTCCGCTGGAATGTACTGCAATCACACCCATGTGAAAGAACTTTCCCATTTAATGCGGTATGGGCTTGCCATAATACGTGGGAAAGTAGAGAAGAAACATTTCAGGATGAATTTCATACACAGAATTCAGCTGTGTGACGTCACAGTGCTAAGCTGAATGACTGCCCAAGCTGAATGAAATTAATGATAAAATTCTCAATGGTTGTCGACTTTTGGCATTAGAACAAAACATTTATATTCTGTTTAAAAGAAAATGGAATAATTCCCTCTACATAGACCTAAATGTCCAAACCAGAGCTGATAACTTGCTTCAGACAGAATAACGACCAACATGCATTTGATTTACGGTAGTGTAAAAGCAACATTTCCAAGACTTCCGAGGAAACTATGTTGTATTTGTCTTTCATGTTTGACAGGTATTATATTATTTGATCTGGTTGTGTCATCATCAAAATATGCTTGGAACTGACTTCTCTTCACCTTACCAAAGAATGTCCCGTAAAATAACAAAAGACGATCACTGCATGGGTGAGCTCTCCTTTTAATAGATGGAAATTGGAGCTTCTTGTCTTCCATTAGAATCTCAGCAAGAGACTTTACTAAAATCAACTTTAATCAAACTTTCACAAATCAGATAAAAGGTTTCAAAAATTCCCCAACTCTGTTCTAAAGTTTCTGATATTCATGTAGAATAATCTTAGCCTGACGTAGTCCTAATCAATTCTAGTCAGAATATGAGTCTGATACTGCTCCATAGAGCTGTGATTATGGGGCGTGTTTCGAACCAACCAGGGAAAAAAATGCCTCTGCACTCAATTGGATAGACCTACAACCAATAAGAGCAACGGAGTGCGTGACGTATGTTAAGCGACGCATAGTTGTTGTCAACAAAAATCAAAGCGTGCAGTTGCACGCCTAGAATAAGAAGATGAGCCTTGATCGCGTTTCTCTGTTCCTCTTTTAAAATTAATTTGCTGTTGATATCTTCTAGAACAGACCTAATAGCAGAATCTACTCACCTAAACTCTCCAGCGGGAGCCATTGTTGTTGTCACCCATGCGCGCTTTGGTTACGTGGTTGATTACGTTACTGTTGATCAACTGTCCATCATCGTATAAAGCCCGCCCTGACAATTTGATTGGATCGCCAGAGAGTGGGCGATCATACCCGCGCTACTATTGAGCAATGCCAGACCGAACTTCCCGACCTCAAACCTTGTGGGCGGGACTAAGTTCGGAATGGCACCCAGGCTAGAATAATCTAGTCCCGGTTTAAACTGTCGAAGTACTATATTTTTTACCAGGAACAGTTCTAACATGGCTGAAATGCAAAAACATTTTATTAGCCCCTTATTGAATTTTCACAACTCAAATAGAGCTTTCGCAAATTCCAAAAGGCTGTTTTAAAGATTCTGCTATTAGTGTACAATAATCTTGTCCATGTTTGAATAATTTTTGATCTACAGAAGATTCAAGATACACAAGCTGAAGAAAGGTGGTGGAATGGCCCTTTAAATGTATTACAAATCAGAAACCAACTTCAGCTTCATGCTTAGAACCTACTTTGATGCCTAAATGGGGATGAAACTGTTAAGTCTTTTTTTGGGGGTAAACTTAAAATGACTTCCTCTAACAAACGACCTGCCACAGACATATCTGTTATTTTTGCATCTTGAATATCATTTAGTTCTTAGAAAAATTTGAATCAAAAGTTTAGAAACTTACTTGGGCTGACATGTGGCCCCCTAACTATGTCTCGTCTGACTTTACGTTTAATTTGGCTGTCCTTCCTACCTTAATAATATGCCGAAGAGTCGGCAATCTCCATGGGAACAGATCTGGTCGACCATGATGCTGCTAGTTGTGTGGGCCAGATTTTTGAAACCCTTAAAAGACACATTAAGAAAAAAGCAGATGGAGAAATGTTTAATAACCTGGGATACCTGCTCATGCCTTTCCTGTCTCTGTTCAGAGAGGTTCTTTCATTTGGTAGTCAGTTTGATTTGTGGCAGAGCCGAACCAGGTGCAAGCCTCTGAAGCTTTCAGACACATTACATCAGACCAGCAGCTGTTTCTGTTATCCCCCTTAACCTTTGAAATTGCCTGTTGAGCAGTAATGACTCTAAATGTGCTTTCATACTGTACTTTAGAAATGCCATCCTTCTACTGCTGCATTTCTTTCCTATGTTTTGCTACATCTCTGTATAGCCATGCTCCCCTCCTGGTCTACTGCACAGAAGGCCTGTAGAAATAACTGGATCTGACTGTGGGCTCAGCAGATGGAAAACTACTTGCGGGGTTTCAGAGCAAAGCCCAGAAGAGTCCCAGTAAAACAGCCTTGTTCTCAAACCTCCTGTGATTGCAGTTGGAATATGTTTTCCGTTGTGTCTGGCAGTCTTTCATCTGCATGTTCTACCTACCTTCCTCTAACTCTTTGTTTTGGTTTTCTGACCGTTTGCAGCTTTGCTTGCTCGATGAAGACTCAGTTTAGTCATCCCAGAACCAAAGGCAGTCGCACTGTAATTTTAGATGAAAGAATGCAGTGGCTTTTCAAGAAAACATGCAGACGATGATTGAAAGATGTCTTTTGTTTTGCAGTTTAAAGTGAAGGAAGCATTCAGACATTTTTAGATATGCATTTTCTTCTGCTTTATCCTCCAACACTTATGCAAGGAAACTTTTGTATATGCATGCTTGGTGTTAGCAGGATGTATGTAGGTTTTAGCTTAGAAAGAGTTTTGGCAGTTTCTTTTTAAGTATTGTGCCTGGTTTAGGAGTCAAGTTTTGCACAAATACAGACAAACAAATGCTCTGAAATGTGCAAATACTCTGCATTTGCAGTGAATATGGAAAGCATGCAGTTTCAGCAGCTTATTTTAAGGATGCATCATGAAAACTTTTGCAAAAAAAATCAGCAGGGCATGTAGAGGATGTGGTTAGCTGCCCTGATTATGAAACAGTCAAGGCAGTTGTCTGATCCGCTTAGTGAGAACAGCAGAATGAAGATCTTCAAACATGATACTAGGAGTTTTGAGGACAGTTAAAGCCTTCTTCCTCTTGGCTTCATCAATGAATGCTGTAAATTTCACATCAGTTCTCTGTTGCTTAGCTCCAGGTGATAGTTTTGGATGTGCTTGTTAAAAGATGGGCCTGCACCCTTGAAGTTTTCTTCTTTGAAAAGGGAGTAACCCACAAAAATGACAAGTATGTTTCAGTTTATTATTAATGCGCTGACACATGGGCAATTAAGCATGGTGACCAACACTAAACACAAAGGGTATTGAACCAACACCCCTTCTTGACATCATGAAACCTGTCTTGTTTTCTCATCTCCCTGCGGACTGCAGCTATATCTGACCAAATGGGTGTGATTTGGTGAGTCCACAGAGACTTATTCCTCTCTGCTCTGCCCAGGGAGAGGCTTTGCTGCTGCATTCCTCTGCTTTTTGTTCACAGGGTGTGAGTCCAGGTATAGTTGGTTGAGCTGTTGCTGTTGTGCACAACACCCAAGCTAGAGTCAGTAAAAGATGGCATCACTGAAATGGGTTGTGGAAAGTTCACACTTGGTGAAAGGCAAATAGACAGAGCCTTGACAAGTGTCTGTGATTCATGTTGGGAATATTTCCCCCGAAGCTACAGTGGTTCATCTAAGTGTTACTCCACATCATACCGCAGCTTGAGCTCCAAGATGTGTTTTTCTGTGTTTATCTCGTTCTATTTGTGTTTTGGGGAACCAGGGATTCGTTGCTCTAAGGATGTTTTCTCTAAGAATTTAAAGGGATTGTTTGAGATTTATTTTTATAAAGAGAGGTTCAGATTGAAGTATCTGAAGTTTTAGATACCCTCAATGTTTCATTTAACGTCCAGATTACATGTTCCTGGAAGCGGAAGCTAATGGCCAATCAGATATCTTATTTATTCCACCCTAACATCTAGACATTGTATTCTCAGTATGGATTTTAAACAGGGCTATTACAGGTGATGCACAACACAGGTTTTCACTGTGGGGGAGTGTTTAGGGCAGTGCACTTGTGCTCTGAGAAGGTTGGAAGTACCCGGTTCGATCCCCACAGCCTCCACTCTGGGTCCCTGAGCCAGACCTTTAACCCCACACTGCTCCCCGGGCGTTGCACAGTCACAGCCCACTGTTCCTCAAGGGGATGGGTTAAATGCAGAAAGTGAATCTCTCCATTCTTATCTTCAGCTACCACAGTATACATGTCAGATTAAATAATACTACTTTTACTTCAGCAATGGTATCAAGGTGCTACTTTATTGTATCTCTTATACTATTTCCCTTGGTTGTGCTGTTCTTTTTACATCTCTTTACAGGTGCTGAAGCAGACAGAAGACATTTTATCATTGTCTCCCTTTTATCTCCTCTTTTTTTTTTTCTTTTTTCTGCTTTTCCTTTCCTGTTCTACTTGCATTTCATTGTCCATATAAATCTGTAATACTTCCTGAATGAATTATAATAAAGCTATTTACATGCATCAATCCAGCCAAACACTATGGCGATAGCCGTACTGAAATTACAATCTCTAGGGCTCTTTTTGGCATCAAGACAATTATTCTTATTGCCAAATTGCTACAGGACACTGTGTAAAAAAACAAAATTCTCCATTGAGAGATCAATAAAGTTACATTTCTATGCTCTAATTTTCTATTTCTGTCTAAACAACTGTCCTATTTTTTAGTAAAAAGTTTTGGTACTCAATAAAAGTAATAAAATGAGATATAAGATCTATTTAGAAGTATTGTGGGAATACTGTGATCTAGTTTTTCCATAGAATGCTAAAGTTAGCATCTGGTTTAGAGGTTCATATCAGTGTTACTGTTAAAAAGCTACTTAAAAAAAAAAAAAAAAATGGATTCTTATGATTACCCCAAATTTAATTTAAATTGTGTTAATGTAGCACGTCATCTCGTGAGTATGATGTCTCACCAAATTTCTAATTGAAAGTCATAAACAAGACCTTACCTGCCTTGGAAGATTCTCTAAGCATGAGTTACATTTACCATGGAACCATGATCAGTTTCTCTGTAGGCGGAAATATATCACCTCTAATAATGTTGATGGCATAAACCACAGATGTATTTCAAACTAGAGTTGTTTTATGTGATGGAAGTCTGCTTTGGTCTTACACCAAAATGGGACTATTGGTGGCTGAAGCGAAAGGAACCAATAATTGTGGAAATAAACCATTTATTTGTTGCAGATATGATATTAACTGCTTAAAAGCTTTGTAGCAGAACCTAACTTATGCATATAAGAACTGTTAAAGAGTCCAATTGAAGCCAAGGAAAGTGTGGATGTAAATTTTATTGAACATAACATTTTCTCCGAATTGTAGATTTCCAGTTAAAGCCCATTTGGTAACTTGTTTTTCCACATTTCGGTCCAGTTTAAAAATTAGGTGCCAATCTTCCAAGTTGGCATTATTAAATTCAATAATTGTAATTGTTTCCTGTGACGTCTACTATGCATGTCAACTGTCTGATTGTTTTTATAGTAATTCTCTACTTAAGCTCACTCTTTCCAGCTTTAAACACAGATCGACTCGTAAACATAAGCAATGGTTACCATGAGGAATTGGTACCATGTCAAACAATGCTATGACTCACCAAGGGCAAGTCATTTAAACCTCTTCAGTCAATTACACGCACAGTTTCAGACTTGTGTGCACAGGCATCAATTATTCAGCCTGAATAACCCATAAGTAGAGAGGTTAAATGATGATGATTGCACACTAGATATGTCTGTTTAGCAATGATTGCATATGTCTTTTGTTGCCATAAGAAAAAAAATGTATCTACAGAAACCCTTGTAATGTTTTTGGACAATGACAATTTTAAATTTCTTGATTGTGAAATCGAAACTTCCTGCACACAACAGTATGAGTTTTTTTTTTTTTTTTTTTTTTTAATTTAGAAAAATTTTTTTTAAAAAAAAAAAAAAAAAAAAAAAAAAAAAAAAAATATATATATATATATATATATATATATATTTGGGCCAATTATACATTTAAATGCCTAACTCAACTCTAAAAGCTCTCTGTATTTGATAGTTGTGAGTGTTTATTGTAATTCTATCCTTTCCCCTCGTACCTTATTACTTTTTGTGCCTTAAGGGAAAAGCTTTCAGATATGATGAGTCTTTAATAAGTGCATGGTAGACGAAACTCTACCCAGGCAAGAAGAATGTTTCTTTGACAGAAAACACAGAGAAAAAAAAAAAAAAACATTACAAAAAGTGTGAAATAAAATCAACTGGAACTCTAATCTAAAAAATTTGAAAATATTAGAAAAAAGATCTGAGTTGCTATCATGGAACTTTAATAAACCTTCTTGACTAGAACTTTACCTAAAAGTGTCCTAGAAACACAAACCGGTATTAAAGTAAGTGTATTTGTTAATTATTTATTCATTTATAGACATTTGTTGATTGCATAAGCTTATTTATTAGGGAGCTATACAGTAAGTATATATCATGTGTTCTATCTACTGATACAAAAACAGATATTAAAGTAATTGTGTTAGGTAATTATTTATTCATTCATAGACATTTGTTTAATTTATAGCTTATTTATTAGGGAGCTATACTGTAAGTATTTATCTGTTCTGTCTTACTGATACAGAGCTGCATATTGGGCATGTTTTTAAGTGCTGACAGCCTGACTTATGTTAACCATTATACATTTAGCTATGTTTATATGATATTGTCACATGATATAAACGTGGCTACAGGGTACTAATTAACGTCCACAGCTGATCTGTAAGGCTTTTTTCTGCTTCCTAAAAGCTCTACAGTATAACTGTACAGAAAAAACAAAACAATGAATTTGACCTTGAACTAAGAACTATTAGTTTATCTTTTTATTTGCATTTTTGTTTGCTGTAGGGTTTTATTTCCTTTTGAGTCATTCCTGCAAACAGTCATAACTGCAGCCACTTCACATGCTAAGAATCCAAGTCTGTACAGTCATTTTGTGCATTTGAGGGCTTAAAGATTGCAACTACAGACTGTTTTATTGTAAGTGGAGAGTTTTATTCATTTCAGCTATATTTTAAAGCTCATGAAATCCCTCCAGAATGGGACATTTTGACTGTCAATGGAACAGGTTGTGCAGAACATATCTGTTCAGTATTTGAATGTTATTTTAATCAGACAAAAATAAAACCCAAATAATTAAAACTGCAGAACTGCAAAATTAATAAAAGGTTGGTTGTAAGGAACAGATTGGGTCATCAAGCATGTTCCACATCATGTCCTCATGATTGGAATAACATTACTCAGCATTTTCTATGTGATATTCCCTATTTACCTGAGACTTGTATTTAGGCTTTCTGGTGTTTTTTTTTTTTTTTTTAGTGCGAGTGAACACAGTAATGTAAGGTTGAAAGAGCTGCATATAGCTGTCACAGCTTTTGCTCTAGTAAGGGATTAAAAAGAGGTCAGAATTTCAAAAATCCCCTGTCCAGAAACAAGGACTGTCTAACAACCCAAAACATGCCTAGGCCTGCCCATCCAAGCACAGTTATCCCAAAAATAGATTCAAAGATGATTAAAAAAAAGTCTCCATAAACACTAATCTCATGCAGGAGGTTTACTGCTATTGGGCTTTTAAGATAGGAAAACGTATAATTCTAACTTTCATTGCAGATGTACTGTACAAAGAGAAACCCTTTGATATGCAAGAAATAAAACTTGAAGCCAGACCAGACCAGAGTTTGACATAAAACAAACTGACAAAGATAAGGACTTCTGGAATAGTTATATATACAGATGGACCTAAAATTGATTTACAAAAATGTCAGGACAGAGGACATGCTCAGCATAAACCAAAGGCTGCAAAGGTGGTAGTATCATGGTTTGGGATCCTTCCCTATGCTAATTAATTTCAGAGGGAGCTTGAGGAATATAAGACAATCTGCAAAATAAAAAAAGGTAAAGTTGAACCAGACCTGAAACCTAAATCATGGTAATGATCTAAAACATACCAGTAAACCCACAAAAGGCTGGCTGAAGCTGGAGAAATGGAAAGTCTCAGA
The DNA here is from genome assembly GCF_000732505.1 of Cyprinodon variegatus. Classification (NCBI taxonomy): domain Eukaryota; kingdom Metazoa; phylum Chordata; class Actinopteri; order Cyprinodontiformes; family Cyprinodontidae; genus Cyprinodon; species Cyprinodon variegatus. The sequence goes on from NW_015150502.1 coordinate 1,808,469, forward strand.
CCTAGCCAAGGCCCAGGTCTGATCCAATTGAGGTTCTGTGGGTTCGTTGAAACAGGCTGTAAATCAGAAAATATCTCAAACGACAATGGATGGCATAAGTATTGTTTTACTACTGGGTGGTCGTGCCTTGAATTTGAAATATAATTTTTGTATAAAGCAGCACCAATAATCAGCGGAGAGATCTGACTGGTTTGATGTTTAAAAAGCGCATCAAACCTAATGTCTAATGGCTTCTACCGTTTTTTTTATGTTCAATTAAACTGATATTGAGTTTAGTAGAAACTAGCAAAATTTTACAGACGTTTCCTCTGAGCCTTTATTGTTTCATTTTTTGGACTCAGACTGTCATTTTAATTTTTTTTTTCTTCTACAGCATAGTTCTTTTAAATCAAAAGCTTGTTCATCAGGATTAAATTTAAAAAAAGTTAACTGATAAGAAAAGTTAACTGATAAGTCTATAATCCAAATCTGAATTACTTTTCTTTATGTAAAGTAAGAGGAATTGGTTTTAAACTGCTTTTAGGTGAATCATTTTCGTACTAATATTTGAAGATCTTTCTGCTCTTTCCATTCTGGTCATGCTTATATTTCTTAAACTTATAGAGTTTAACTCTGTGTCTGATTTTACACCCTTACAGTTAAGAATATGAGACAAAATGTAAACTCGTGTCAGCATTTTATTGCTTTTGTCATTTTATATTTGTCAAATTAGCTTGTTGTCAAGCAAATGCACAGTTAAGTCATAAACCTGTCATCTTATATCAGAGGTGATAGTGGTTCTTTACAGCAGAGCACGATTTCTCTCAGGCTAAAATCCTGCTTTGTAGCTGATGCAAGACCAGCTGAAATTATATAATGGTCTGAATTCCTGTCATATCAATTGGACATTTTAATTTGCTAATGAATAATAGTAGAAACGAAGTTACAAGATAAGAGAAAAAACAATTTATGTTTGCTGGCGACTGTTAGACACTAACTGTGGGAAAGGGAATCTTTCTCAAGCAGTTTTTACTTGGTGTAATCCCACCACTTATACAGTGTAAAGGACTTGGCCGCTGATTCCTTCTATCACTGTTTTTCTGGCCTTGTCTCCAGTGTTTGCACCTTGTCAAAGCTGTCATCCTCTTTTATTTCAACATTCACCATTTGTGTGATGCCAACAGTAAGGACTGGCATAAATTGGCAGGGTTCCCGGCTGCTTCTGGTCACTGTATAGGAACAGCTGCAGACACTCCTACAGCTAAAAGACTCCTCTGGAGGCTGAGAATGTCTGGGGCAGTTACTCCCTGTTATTATCACTACTGCGCCTATTTTTGCAAGCCGCAGTAATTAAGAGAACCTAATGATGGTGAGCCCAGTTTCTCTGTTAATTGGCCCAGACTTTTAATGAGAAACTAGGTATTCGCCGTTTGTCCCAAACACTTGTGGAATGTGCAGACAATGAAGTGGGCGTAGGGGGTGTAGCGTGGCTGCTGTCCTGGATCCACTCAAGCCTGTAATGTTTCTTTCTTATCTTAATATTTTAAGAAGGTCTATAAGATGCTCTTGTTTACAGTGTCAAAGTTTACAATATGCTTGGAGGAAGATTGACTTAGTGTGCAAGTTTAGGCATTGTTTTCACTGTTTTAGCAATAAACTTGATTGAAATTGAGTAAAGCACCTAAGTAGCTTCTGCCCGAGTCATTGTCAAACCTTCGAATTATGTTCGTATTTCAATTCAAGTTTTTATGTGGTTGTTGTATGGCTGCAATTTTGCAAATTGATCAATCTGTCAATTATTTTTCCTATTAATCGATTAATAATCGGATAGCCAAAGGTTCCTTAAAGAAGATTTTTTTTTATTAAATTAAACCAGGTAAAACTAAAACTTTTCCACATTTGGAGTTCGGGATAGAGCATACTGACAGACGGAAACATTTTTATAAACTTAAATATGTTAAATGTTTATATATTTTTGTTACAATTTTGAAATAAGTACTGCTCTAAGTGGGTTCCAACAGCTAAAGACATGTTTTAGAGTCCCTATTCTTCAGTTAATGATTAATCGATTACTAAATTAGTTGATAATTATTTCAATAATCGATTAATTGTTTCAGCACTAAGTTGTGTACCACACAGGCAAAGTTGTAATGTGAATTATATAATAAAATTACTTGTTTTTTAAGCACAGAGGATTTTGATGTACGTATGTTTTTTATTTTGTTTTGCTTTTCCAGAGAAAATACAATCTCTTGAGGGGACCTACACATTTGTGAGTTTTACAAATAATTAGAGGATATGCACATTCTTGCCAGCTTGATCTATTTACCGAAATCCAACTTTTCCAAAATGAGAAGTTGCTGTACCAACCAATGTGTGCCAGAAGTCGACAAGACACGGCACAGATCATTACAGCATAGTGGAATGCTGTTGACCTATACACCCACTACTTTGTGGCTTGGATAAAGGGACATTAATTGCCATAGCGGCTCATTTTGTCTCCGATGGTCAAAAGCAGAAGATATAGCTCTCTGTATCTGGCAGCTCTACATGCTGTATCTCTATTTGCAGCTTTTAATAATCCTTCATATCCAAGGGACTAACATTAACTGAAAGCAGCCGTTTCATGTAGGTCTGCTTAAATGGCCGCTGATCCAAACTCTGTAACAGGATGTCTGTTCCTCCTCACATCATAAAAGATGTTTTTATTCTTCAATAAAACAAAGAATGAAAACAGAAAACAACCAAAGATCACTTATTTGTTCGGTTTTCCTGTTTCATTGACCATGTTTGAAACAATGTGGTCATTTCTCTCAAAATCTGGTACCGTGTGTCCTTTTTGTAGTAAAAACAAAAAAAAGTGACAATTTTATGAAGAGACCAAATAAATCCCAGATATCTGCCAATAGAATGGGCAAATATGCAGTTAATATATCAAAGCATATTTGAAGTGTCAGAGAAACCACACGGGGTAAAAAAAAAAAAAACGGCAGCAAATAAGAAATATTTTAGTAACTTAATATTTTTTCAATTCTTTATTAAATCCCATAAAAAAGGGTCTTTATTCCCTAAAAAACATTTAGACTGACAGAGCGAATAAGCGCTCTAAAACAGTTTACTGCTCAGATTTTCTGTTACAATAATATCAAAAAATGGATAATTGTGCTTCAAATAAAGAACTTTAAGTTGACAAGATTGTTGGACATTCGTTCAATATTTAATATAATCTCCAGATATAAGAACCAGAGATGAACCTTAAAGACTGTGGTGTTAAATGCAATCTGTATGCACCTCGATTGCGATTACAGCACAACAGAGCAGCCAGAGAGCAAAAAAATAAATAAACCCGGCCTAATGTCGAGATAAGCACCCAGTCTATGTCATGGACTGCTATAGCAGGAGCTGCACTCTATATATATATTACTACACTCTACGTTTTAGCTTTAATACCTTGTAAATTTAATCTGTAAATATGGCAATAATGATTATCATAATAATCTTTGTCTAATTAAATGAGAAGTCTCACAAGTCATATAATATAAAGCCCAACTCGATGCCAGAGAAATTGATGGTCACAAAGGAATGAAAGTTTAGATGAGTCGGAAACTTAGTATCACAAGCGGTATTCATCAACAGTGTCATCACGGCATAATTAGCTAGTGTTGTGCAGGCATGCAATGATAAAATTGTTATCATCCTGCTGGCTACAAAAACTTTTATGAGTTCAAAGGGCTTATTTCTATTTTCCTGTTCCTGAAGAAAATGTTTAGATTGAGAATGGTGGTGGTGGGGGGCAAACAATCACATTATTGGTGGCAAAAACCTCTTGTACTGAATAGCTTCACTCCTCGTGTGTCAACTATTCGTTTTTCCCCTTAAGAATATTGAACAATAGCTACATTTACATCAACATAACTGATTGGAATAAATAGATGATCTGACTAAAAATGTGTCATGTAAACATGCCGCTTGGAATATTTTGAACAGCTGTGGCAGGATCATAATGAGGTTGTAATCGGACTGAAAGAGGTGGTCTATGCAGATTGACAATCCGAACTGCAAGCATATTAATGCTTGTAACGGTCAAGTTATTTTAAATGAGGCAAACTGCCCTGAGGTGCGCATGTGCGCTATTATTTTCAGGATGTATTTTCATTTGGATTGGCTAAATGCTATCAGAATATTCTTGTTTGCATGTTTACATGACACATTTTTAGTGTCATCTGCTAATTTATTTTAATCACTTGTGTTCATATAAACGGTACAATCAGATTTTTTTCTTTCTTTTTAATCTGAACACATTTCAATCTGAAGGTGTAATTTTGTGCATGGAAAGGTCTGTCAGATGTTGAGATCTATTGAAACTGTGGCCCTTCCAACAAGTTAGACGTGACGGTAGCTTGTAAAGACGGAGCTAAGGTCTCCTGCAGAGCCTGCACTTAATTCCAAGCAGTCTTTGGCAATAATATTGCACATGAAGCGTCTGCAGATCTTTTCTACATAGAGTGCTGCCACATTAGGAATACAAATTTTGCTCTTTAATGATAAATATCAGAGCCTTCATCTTTGTTACAGTAGTACATAAAATATTTTCCCCATGGCTACTTTACAGTTGTCCAAAATTGGAAAATATTATAAATTTTCAAATCTGGTTTTAAAAAAACCCACTGGCACTAGTTAACCACCTTGTGCTTTGTCAGTTACACTCAAGATATATCCTGAAGCCCCAAAACAAAAAGCTTAAGTTTGTGATTACACAGTCTGATTTACTTTAATAATGTTTATATGGTTTGCAATCCATGTATATGTTATCTTTTCAAATATACTTACGACTTCAGTGTACCGGTAATTGGAAGATTAAGTCTTAAAAACACATGTCCCATTTGAATCTGATCATACTGGTTAAACCTAACTTTCTGTAGTATTTATTTATAGCTTTTCTCACTCTTTATGTTGCCATGTGGTTCTTTAATGAAAATGGAAAAAGTTTTCCTAAGTGTTAAAGTTTGCTTAATTTCACTCTTTTGCAGTTGTCAAATTTTATTTCTACTAAGAAATGGAATAACGCAGACAATAAGAAAGTTAGCAGTTCATTGAATATAACTTAACTGTTACCTTTTGTGTTATGAAGTTATAAAATCATTGACTGGACTTTTATTTCCTTTCTTTGTCATTTAATTTTCCACATTATTAGCTAATTGATGATATAGCAGTGTTTTTAAACACAGTAGTTTGTAGTTTTATTATGACTATATACCACTCTACATTTGTCTGCCAGCTGATAGTCACACAAAATAATCTGCATGGAGAAAAAAGCCATCTGTACCCAACAGAGGTGGTTAGAATGGAGATAAATTCATATACGGAATTTATATTATTCCAACATAACATTACCATTTACTTTAAAACATATACCCATTTCAGTTAACTATTAGATTGCCTATATTTACCTTTAGAAAGAAAACAACTATTGTCTTTCTATAGAAAGAAAATCCTTCTTTTTTGATTGTACGTTTATTTGAAAAAAGACTGAGGCAGGGTTTAACTTAAAAACTGTTTGGATGTCAGGTGACTTTCTGCATTCATTCGGTCTATAATTAGGAAGGCTTATGGCCTCATCTGTGTGCACCTACACATTAAGTTGGCAGAAAATAACACGCCTTTTTTTGTAGAATAATATCAGGCATGGTCACAACTGTCTGCATGCATGACTTTGACTGCTAATGTGTATATCTTCAGTACCTGCAGCACTTATACCATCATCACAACAATTAACAGAGCTGAAAAAAGATGACAGGCTAATTATAAGTTACAGCTAAAGAACAACAGTTTCAGCTCTTTGCAGCAAAATTACACAAAATTCACACATTTTTAATACATTTATAGTCCCCTTTTTCATACAGATTTTAGTAAATCTGGCTTGATTTGCACAACCTGAATGATAATACTATGCAAAGAATGTTTGTTGCAAAGAATGTGCTCTTTAAACTCTAACTATTAAATGTTTAGACTCCTTCTTCTAAATGACATCAGAAGAAGCAGTTTTAGTACCTTGCCGAAATTACCTTTTTAATGTTGTCATACTTTTTAGATCAGATAGTGCAGGTATGAATAAAAAGCATCCCTTGTTATTGGAAAACTAAATAATTTTTTGCCATTAGAACAAAAAACAACCAGACTAACATTTAACAAATGTCTTGTTTTTATGCTCTGTATTTGGAAGGCTCCTGATACTCTTATGCTTTTGGGAGGATTCCTGCCAAAAACTGTCCAGTTTTTCTAAAAATCTATATTTCAAAATGCATTTTTCCCTCAATGTTCTATTTTCACTATTAGTCATTCTTCATCTAAATAATCTTTCCATCTGTTTTCATTTCATTTCCTTTTTCTGCTGATAGCATATTTAGATTAAGCATAACCTACTGTAATGTTTGGAATGTAAATGCAGCACAACAGTGCTGAAAAGCAGCACAAAACTAAAATTAGAATAATTTGCCAAATGAATGAACTGAAGCAGAAGGTAATAATTAAATAATGATGATGAATTATGCTTACATTTAAATAGTTTGGAAGCTGAATGGTTAAAAAAGGAAATTGCACAGCATTTAAATGTAGTTTCTTGCTGTTAAAAAAAAACCAGATGAAATGGAAAGTGCATACTTGTTGAAGTTTGGAGTTTTCTGTATTTTTGTTATACTCTTTCCTCTTGTTGTAGGATTAGTTTTAAAAATGTGTTAAAGTTTTGGTGTTACCTTTGTTTACCAAACACTGAAGGGTTCCAAACTTTTTAGCCACTCTGGCTATTTGTCAGTAAATCAAATTGGCCACAGTCCAAATAGAGTTTTATGAAAAGAAAACTGAACTAAATGGAAATATAATTATATGGGCTGCACGGTGACGCAGTGGGTAACACTGTCCTTGTACCCCAACCACTAGGCCACCACTCCCCCATAAGGTAAACAGCATGTCACTGATCTGTTCTGCATCTGGACTGCCTTACTGCAGCACGTTCTGGGTTTGATTCCTGGCCCAGGGTCTTTCTGCATGGAGTTTGCATGTTCTCCCTGTGCATGTGTGAATTCTCTCTGTTAATTGGCTTCTCTAAAGTGAAATTACGGTAGTTATGAGTGTGTGTATGCATGGTTGAGTGTCTTTGCATGTCTCTGTGGTGCCCTGCAACAGACTGGCGATCTGTCCTGGGTGTATGTCTGTCGCCCATAGACTGGAGATAGGCACCGACCCAACCGCGACCCTGACAAGGACTAAGAGGGAGAAAATGGATGGATTAAATATAATTGATTACAAACTTTGTTAAAAAACTTGAAGAAAAAAAGTTTGAGACTACTATGATGGTGCAGCAGTTTGAGATTCTTGATAGTTTAAGAACATTTAGGCTCTAAAATGTAAACTTAACTAAAGTTATATTTATTAATAAATCTTCTTCAAGAAAGGTTAGTAATTGAAAAGTTTGACAGAAAAATTCAATACAGACAGATGTCTGATGTGCATATGTCACACATATTACGTTGAATCTATTCAGCCAATTCTTTGGGTTGCTGCTATAGAGGATTCTGGGCAAGGGTATTAAACCAATTAACCAATATCCTCCTTCTTTTCTAGAGTTAAACACTTTGGAAAAAGATAAAACTGCAAGATCAAAAACTGTGAATACCAGGAGCAAAATCATTTGTGATTAGCAAAGCAGCCCAACTGACCTGCAGAACCCTCCAAATTCTGCAAAAATATATCTCCATCCCATCTGACTGAATTAATAAACATCTGAATCTGGTTTGAGGGGGAAAAAAATGAGTTACCGAAGCAATTAATATTCTTTTTGCATGGATAAAGTTTTTTTAAACTGAATTAAAAAAATAAATAAATAAAATGCACAAAATGTAATGCTGATTGAAAAACTGCATTTTGCATGCTTTGCTGTCTTGTACCACGTTTTGCTTCTCACCATTGGTTACATTGGGGATTTTATTTTTATACAAATCCGTATTCCATATTGCCACTCAAGATGGCTCAAAATCTATACTCGGTCACTGGCTCAATCTTTAATTTAATGCAAATCTTTATAACTGAATGTTTAAAGCCCACATTCAAAACTCTGTGCTTCTAAAAAGAAAAGAGGCATTAAAAGAATGAAATGTCATCTTCATTAAAACTAAAATTTGTATACCGACAGCAGAAATGCAACTTGTCTCATTGAGAATAATGTTCCATTCACATTCTAGAAAACATGGAGGCAACTTAATTCTGTTTCTACATTTGAGGTTTCTTTCAATTATTTCTAAAACCAGCTTAAGATCATTCTTCTTTTATAAGATAAAATTTAACAATGTTTGTTTGCTTTTACAAAGCAGGGTTTTAACTCATGTGTTATATACATTTCCTTGACTGGAATAGAGAAATTAAACAAAAGAATATGAGAAAATAATATGCACAAGGCAGCCAAACACTGCTAAAAGTTACAACAGAGGGAAGACAACACAGAGCCTGGAATATTTATAACGCAATGTTTACTCCTGACAAAAGTAGACCCATGACTCAAATTCCTAAATATTGATTATATTATTTGTGAAGTGAGGAGAAAGTCAAGAGAAATGTTGCTTGGAGACCTAACAAATGTACCGCTGTGGAGGAATTTAAATTCCTTCTGTTGTGGGGAAAAAGAAGAAGCTAAAATTCAGTTTCTGCTCTGGTTGTGACCATCATGGTTTTATGGATGTGCTCAGACATGTGTTGGCATATTACTGTACTCCCGAAAAATGGTTTCATCAGAGGTACCAGCTTTATATTAGCAATTCTTGCAGCCATTCATCACTCCTCACTTTTCGGTGCCTTTTTACTCATGAGGATTTATATGTATTAAAGTTGCAGTCAAAATATTATTTAGAGGCAATTCAAAACTTAAGTCTGTCTGCAGTTTGTTTTCTAAAGACATGGCATCTCCCCCCCCCGTAAAACCTCCCTTTTTAAGTTAATTCTTTACATATGGCGGATGAAACTCAAAATATTGTAACTGAAAGACTGTTGCTCCTTCATCTGAGACATAGAGAATTAAACAGTCATATCTGAAAGCAGTTGTCACGGCTAAACAGGCGACATCATTGTTTTTAAACAGCAGCCATTAATCTAATGTGGTCTGTGGATGTCAGCAGATTAAATGTAGTAAAGAGGATGCATGAAAGTGGAAGTTGTTGCAAAAAGTATGTTTTCTTGCTTGATAAACCTTCCTTTTAAAAAACGCTAATAGTCACAATGATGTTGAATCCCTCCTTCAGCTCTCTGTAGCGGCCCATGTGTCAACTAATCTTAAATCAAAGATTCCAGTTGCTTAATGGTCCTGTGTCAGAAAGTTTTATTTCCCCACAAGGAGACATTTTTGTGGGCAAGAAGAAATGCATCCTTCACTAACTATATGCTGACATTGCACTTTATTAAACTCCAAATACAATGCCTTTAGCAAACAGGTTTCACTACATGTGTGTCACCAATATGCGGTCATACCACCTTTTTTTTAAATTTAAAAATCCATCTATTCTGTGATTAAAGGCAAGCAATTTTAGTCGTTACCATCATAACAGCATCTTCTGTACATGAGGGTGTATTTCTCTCTTCAAGCTAGTGACTCCAAAGAGAAGTTTTTATCAGAAAAGTGTTTTGAAATTATCTCCTTTAACAGCTAAAGGATAAACCGAATATGATTTATATTTAATGCTTTCCATCTTTTGAGTTTTTGACTTTAAGTTATGTCTGCACTTCGAACATATCTAAATGCAATATGTTACAGGAATCTGTAAATGATGGTGAAAATGCCCACCATTCAAATTGTTGAACAAATCCAGTTTGTTTCCATTGCACGAGCCTTTCGTGTCTTGAAATGCTACCATATGTGATGCATGCCATATCATTATACCCTACACTGCTGTATGTTGAATAAACAGACGTGTGTAAAATGGATGAAGGTAAAATGTTTCACTTGGTTTACAAAATTCCTGCATGATTTTATTTACTTTCTCTGCCTCAAAGGAGCAGTTTGAGTTAATGAAAGCATATCGCTCTGCAGACACTTGTGCAACGTTAGTCATGTGTCTTTGGTTTGAGATTCTTCCCATTCCTTTTTGGTGTTTGATTTACACCATCCACGTCAAGGGGACTGAATCCAGTCAAAGTGAAGTGGTGCTGAGATAAAAGAAGCTTGTGCAAATGTTTACTGTCTTCACTATTGGATCTAATGCTGAAAGAAATGTGACTGATGATAATGTTGAGCTGTACACAAGCTGCAGTGCGGCACATCACTTGCACCTAATGTCATGTTGGTTGTCTCCTTGTTTTTTTCCCAGGGGTGGACCTAAGCCTCCGTTGATCAGATCTTTCAATGGCACTAACATTGAACTTGAGCGGGCCTGCTCCATGGGGCTTCCGAATAAATGGAGGAAGAGACTTCAAAACGGCCATTACCGTGTCAAAGGTACCTCCGGGTTACTAATTTTACTTAAATTTGTCTTAGTTTAAAGGTAATATCCTCTGTTTTCTAAGAAAATACACCTCATAATGGCATACCATTCAGTGGAAACTTTCTCATTTTATCTGCTTGTTTTTTCCTATTGGTGTGTCCTACCCATTTCCTTAAATACTGGATGTGTTAGAATAAGGTGGATGTGGATTGTATTAGAAGGAAACCACTGATTACACTTACAGTGGAAGCTGAGGTGGAAGGTGAAGAATGCTTGGTCCGAACAGGAGAATGTTTTGGGATCAGATTTTGGGTATTTTGTGCATGCACTGCAAAAACGATCTAGAAATAAGTAAAAATGTATTAAATTAACTTTATTAAAGTTTATGTGAGTAGGTAAATAAGATGATTTGACAAAGGAATTAGTATATTTACTTTAGATAATATGCACTTGAAATAAAACAATGCAATGATTTGTCTTGTTCCATTTGCAAAGTGTTTCACGTACCTCAATTCAACAAAGAATGCATTTATTTTAAGAAAAAAACTCTTATTAAGATTTAAATGTAGTGCACTGTACAGTGTGCATGTTGATGCTTTAACTAAATGCATATTCTCAGTTAGATTATATGAGTGGTGGATTATGAAAAACAGATATTTTCCGAGTAAGCAGACAGTGAAGTTAAAAAGGATGCGGAAACCCTACTCTGACTCATTTTTTGAAAACTGTGGCACCGTCACCTGCCTGCTGCACATCCTGGTCTTACAAAGCCGCCAAGTAATTTTTTTTGGTCCCTCCATTCTAGTAAATATACACAAAGAGCTTAATTTAATATATGCCAGCTGGATGCAGTAACCTTTCAGAAAAACCTATATGCAACCAGTGTGAGCTATTGGCATTTAAAGTTATAAAATGTCATATTACGTGACTATGCTCCTTTTTAAATAAAAAGAAAAAACTGAAACTGTAAAAGCATTCACCATTTGCTCATGCTAAATCATACATTGTCAAAAAATTTATGCACTGGTAAATAATCAGGTTCTCAGAAAAGGTTTTGAAAAACTTTCATAGAAAATACTTGAGCTTAACATGATTTGTTCTTCCGCCATCTTAAGGAGTTTAAGCTGTAGGAGCTGGCTTAGTGTTGACATGCACACCCTCTTTATTCTATAAACCTGAAAGATGGCTTACCTCTGCTTTCCCTGTAGCCCAGACTTTGTAAAATAACCTTTAGTTGATCTTTGATTGTGTGATTTCAGGCTTATTCTGATTGGAGAAGACGTGTGCCATTGTCGGTCACCATAGCGACACTTGTTAGCCTTTCAAGTGGCCCAGAGTTATAGCACTTTTGGCCTTACATTTGTCTAAAATCAAGGACAAACTGAATGCTAACTGGTCCTTTCTACCTTAACTCATTTCATTCTTTCAACTTCAATTAATTGTAAAGTTTAGTAAATATAATGAATTTAATGCTTTACATAGAAAACACATAATTTGTCTTCTACATTACAGTCATGCACAACTTCATGCTGCCTTTATAGATAAAATTGTTTTCTTTTGTTTTTTTATTTTGTAGCTAGAGCTGTGCAATATTGCGTAGGAAAGCTTGCAATATTATTGACCAGTGTCACAATAACTATATAGGTTGCTAAAGATAAAATAAATTACCAAATAGTGGTGATACCTTTCTGATGGACCTGTAAACATGAGTAGTAGGCTGCTAGAAAAAACTTGTAATTCAATGGTTTCACCATCTTAACCTTCATCATTGGATACCACATGAAAAAAACAATTTCCTTTGAATTTATTTTAGCTGTAGAGAGCGTGATTGCGTGCTATTCACATAACATTTAGTGCACTCCATTCAGTGACAGTATGCATTCTGCATGTTTTAATATTACTCTGTTGACAATTTCGAGATGCATCATACAACTTTGGATGTAGTTAAACAAACCATTGAAAATGTTATGAAGTTCAGATGATGCAGGTTTTTTTTAAAGACTATGTCGATATACTGATTATTTTGACATCAGTTTAATTGATTTATTAGAGATCTGTGTAAGTACTGATAATATGTAATGGCACATAATCTGAAAATCTCTTTTGGTCGTGGAATATTGAATTTTACAAGCAATGATGCTTTTAGCAGAGGTCAGACCCTCACAAGCCATGAATAAGTGTCGCAAGAAGGATTTCTTCTCACAAATGCTTACACTGTTGATTTACACAATGCATTTATACTCTATGTGTATGTTCTTCTTAGTAAACAATGTAATGGGCACAGAGCTTCTCATTTGCAAACTTTTCTATTGATTATGACAAATTCCTTGGATGACTCACTCATGTAGAGAATCCTGTTAAGGTTTATCACATGGTGTATATCTTGATTACCTGGGGCAGTAACTGGACCTTATCCTTCTGAACAGGTCAATGCAGGCAGCAAAGCAGAGCAAGCAAACCTGAAAGCCGGCGATATCATCCTGGAAATCAATGGTGAAAACACAGAGGACATGCTGAATGTGGAGGCCCAGAACAAAATCAAGAAATCCAAGACCACTCTGCAGCTGGTGGTGGAGAGGTATAAAAACACAGATCTGCTTTTCCAGACCTTTTAGACTTAGTCTTTTGATGTGCATATTTGCTTCTTTTATGCATGAAAAACCACAAATGTCCTGTATCCCAAATGGTTTGTTTATTCCAAAAGCACAATCTTTGCACTGTGTTCACCTCCATCAAGCGAGCACTGTACAAACAAAACAAGTGATTGTAATCAGGGGAAATGCCAGGACGTTTTAGTGCCTCTCTGTTTCTTCCCTCGTTCCTCCTAATAAGCCTTTTGGGATTTACAGAGACCGTTTTTGAATGCCATGAGGTTGGCTTCTGAAAATCTTTTCCTGTAAGCGTCTCCTGTTGTCAGCTGGCATTTTTGATTAGAGATCCTCCATAAATTCTTCCGTGGTCGTGGTTGCCATCCACCCCTCCCATCAAGCTGTTTTTCTTAGTCTTCCTCTCTTATGGCATGCAAACATCCACAGAGACACACTTGCGCACAGTTCCGCAGACTTCCTTCTCGGATGTCCCACGTCCATGTGAGTGAATTTTTCCCTCCTGACCTCATGTCTACAGTGAAGCCAAAACACCATTACTCTTTGGCTGCCCTGTACAATGCCACTGCAATGCCTCCACCCTGTTTTTGTTCACACTAAATGTGGTTTTCTGCAACCAAAACTCACCTCAGTCTTCTACATAAATGTGATTTGTCAAACTATTCGGCCATTTGAATAATGGTCAGACACAATGAAAATAAATGTGTGCCCTTTAATCATTTGTTACGGTCAGGTACGTTTATTTTCCAGCAGGGCAGCTGCTTGGCATTTGCTCTTACAAGAGAAGTAGTTTGTAAACTGAGAGCTGGTGTTGCCAGCTTCAGGAATCTGGAAAGATTGAATCAGGTTTTGCTGTTTCTGTACTGGTAATAGTTTTTTTAATTTTGATATCTACAGGTAGACAAAATATCTGATTTAGCAAATCTGAATTTCTTTCTTATAATCTTAATGTGTGCATATATATATATGTGTGTGTATATATATATATATATATATATATATATATATATATATATATATATATATATATATATATATATATATATATATATTACATTTTTTGATGGCTTTTGTTTTGGACATTATTTGAATTTGAACACATTTGAATGTTCGGATTTCACTTCTGGTTACAAACTATTGTCGGTAACGATTCTTTACATTAGTTAACCAAAGTTCTGTCTAAATAAAATGGTCTGAACAACTCTGAGATTTAATTCCTTGAACTTCCAATTTTGTGAAAACATTACTACAAATCAGTTATTTTGAACCAGCTTAACAATATCACAACCTTTAACATTAATATGAATTTTTTTTATGAGATGCACTATGATATGGAGCGTTTATTGAAAACATCATTAACATTTTAACATGTCTAATGTCTAATGCTGCCATGCAGCCCTAATGCTGGAGATGCTTCATGTACAGTATTTACCTGATTCTGACTTTGATGCTACGCTTGGTTGGAGGTGAAGGAATAAAACGGTGAGGCAGGAATTTGTCCCAACAGAATATATATCCTCAGCGTTGTTCAGCGTTGTATCACAAATGAACTAAAACAAATAATTATTGCTGAAAAAATTATACTTGATTAATCGATTGTTGAAGTAATTGTCAACTAATTGAGTAATCAATTAATCGTTTACCCGAGTGTAGAGACTGTAAAAAATGTCCTGAGCTGACAAAGCAACCCACCTTGACCATCAATTATACCAATTTTGTAAAAAAAAAAAAAGATATGTAAACATTTTGCATTTAGGATTCAAACACTAAAAAAAAAATGTTTGTCAATATGCTCTAATGAGAATTCCTCAAGTGGAAAAGTTTTAGTTTCACCTGATTTCATTTAATAAAAAGACTTCTTTAATGAACCTTTTGCTATTCCTGCTAATTGCTATTTTTAATCAATTAATCGAAAAATAATCGACAATTGATTAACAAAATAATGGTCAGTCGTAGCCATAAAAACAATGGATGAAGTTATACTCAAAATTATTTATCAATTTTGCTGATCAAGAATAAAGTGCTTTTCATTTTATCCACAATGCTTACATGTACTGCAGGAACCAGGACGAGTATCTGTTAAGACATAAAGTAATAGGATAAAAAAAAGTACCTTACAACACCAGGTCAAGGACAAGGCTCTAATCCTGAGTAAGGTGGTGTTTAATTATGTCAGCCATGCTCCGTCCATTGCAAAATATAAATACAATATAAGTATTGCACATAGCCAACTGGTCATTTCTGTAATAGCGTTAAGCCACACTTTGGAATGCCAGGGCACAAACAGCTGATTATGGAGTCACACCTGAGCCTTCTTTCATATTAGGCGGCTTCTATTTCCGGTCGGCTGACTGTGCATCAAAACTAGGAAAATTAAATTTTAATTTTAATGATTCTACAACAATTGAAAGGTTAGAACCGGTTCTGATTGGTTATTGATGCCCAACTCCTCTAGTGTTTTGCCTTATGTATGATTTCATGCCGAGCAAAGTTTTTTCACTCTGATTACACTGATGCACTCTAAGGGTTCTTTATCACACATCTCTGCTGATTTTTATTGACAAAGCAGTCCGAACCAGCTCAGGGCCATCATACTAACACCACCATGTTTGACTGTTGCTGGGGGTTTATTTCTTAAATGATGTTAGTTTATGTGAACACGGTCCATGTCTGTGTCTGATGATTGACCTTAACTGGGACAAATGCTTTAGATGCTAAT
>NW_015150502.1:1824363-1924883 GCF_000732505.1 Cyprinodon variegatus
TTAATCACTGTTCATATATATATATATATATATATATATATATATATTACATCTGCCTTACATTACATTTTAATACAGCTGTAATGTGAGGACCTTAACCAGGATACTCTGTGAAATACATTTTTGGCTTGTACCTTTAAAACTAACCAGAATGATATGTTTTTTCTCTCTTTTAGACCTGAACCTCCCAGCCCTCAACAGTCCAACGGCATCAGCACACCTGAACAGCTAACTGGACGCTTCCAGGTCAGCTCTGAAGCTCTGAGGGACTTTTCATAAGTTTTATTTGCTTTGATGATATAAAATCAAAAGTTTAAATGTTTGCACCCACAAGAGTACTACACTTAAAAGTTATTAAAAAAATGTAAAAATAAATTTTAATACATGCATTATATTAATAGTTACTTTTACTGATCCCCTCATCCTGATACAGTAACATATTTGATTTAGGGCAGACCAAGTTACACAGAAGACACTTGAAATCATGTTTTAACCTCCTTCTCTTTTTGTGCATAGGAGGCAGTCATAGTGAGTCGTGACGAGAACCAGAACTATAGAGAATATAAAATCTCCAGTCCCACGTCAATGTCCCCAGGACCCTATTCATCATATTCTACTGCCAGCCCCGACAGAAGAGGGGAAAGACTGACACCAACCTTAAATAAGAGGTAGCTCCTCTGATTATTACTGAACATTTTAGAGTGTGGAACATTGTATCATGTTCACAGATGCAGGGGTTTTGCACATTTGATTTGTATCACAATAATTATTCCTTCATATCCTGCTTCTGCTTAAAGTTAAAACAAGAATGGTGGGAACTAATGACCAGTTTAGGAATCCTTTGTCAGTGTTGCTTGTAGAACAGAATATTACATTTCAGAAGTTACACACTCCTGTTAAGGTTGCTTAGAAAAGAGTTCAGGCAATAAGAGTGAAGGTGTAGCTTCTTAAAAATTGACTAAAAGAAGCAAAGTGAACTGCGAGCCTTTTAGAAGCCAGTCTATGCATTCAGACACAGACCTGTGTTTAGACAAAGGACAGCACCAAGTGTCTCCACATTGGGCGAGTCAATAGGTATGTGAGTGACACACAGAAAGTGGGGCCATGGGGTTGTACTGTTGTAACAAAAGATATGCACAGCATATCGCATTCCTCCTTTTACAATGACTTTAACAAAAGACAGAATAGGGAATGTTCACCATTATTTCTGAGTGTGCACTGCAGTTGTTTTTACTCCCAGCCAATTTTTATTGGAAGCAGTTTGTTGCTTTTGTCTGGACCCATGAATATTTCAGCCCACGACAGTATTTGATCATCCATTTTGATTTAATTAAAGTTTCTCCGCTTCTTTTATATCTTATTGATTTTTTTTGGCACCATGTGCTGCCAGATATCTGAAGATAGTCAATAGATTTAAAGCGTTTGTTCTCTGTATGGTTCCTTTAGTAAAAGATGGAAACAAAGCATCACTATTGGAAATTTAAGGATGACTAATTAGACAAATGTTTAGCAAATTATTCTAGTGCATTATATGTTCTTAAACGAGTCAAATTACAAGTGAATATTTTCAGAATTAGAGTTTCTCTAATAGCTTTTATTTCCCTAAACTTTGCAGTGCTTCTAATAAATAATTAAAATATAAAAACTGTTGCATGCATTGGTGTTCCTCCTGCATGACTCAATACTGTTAAACTGCAGCTAAATCTTGAACTCTGTGTGCCTGTCTCACAACTTTGTGTATAATGAGGCAAATTCTTTTGTCTCACTTTCTCGGAAAATAGCTAAAGCTCAGTTAGTTAGGGTTTATTGTAGATGAAAGCATTCTTTTCCAAGTCGTGCAAAGGATTCTCAGTTTTGGGAGGTCTGGACTTTGAGTGGGGCATAAAAATGCAAGAATCAGCTTTGATGTAAACTCTTCCATTGCAAGGATCTATATGTTTAGGGTTGTGTTCTGATGGAAGGCGAGCCCTGTACCAGCTTAGACTTTTGCTTTCCCAATATATATGTTCTTTCAGAATATTAAGCATATGCTTGTAAAAAGTGTCAAAACAAAGTATCTGTAATAAAACCCTGTAACTGGATACAATACTAATTTGAAATGGTATAACTAGTACACTGCTTAAAAAAATGAAAGGAACACTTTGAAAACACATCAGATCTCAATGGGGCAAAAAAAAACATGCTGTTTATTTATACTTATATGGACTGGGTGATGTGTTAGGAACAAAAGGATGCCACATCATTTGATGGAAAATTATCAACCTACAGAGGGCTGAATTCAATTGACACCCCAAAAATTACAGTGAAAAAATTATACGGCAAGCTAGTCCATTTTGCTGGAATTTCATTGCAGCAACTCAAAATGGTATTCAGTTATTTGTATGCCCCCCCCCCCACGTGCGTGTATGCATGCCTGACGTCTACGGCCCTGTCCAGCTCTCCTGGAGTAACTGCCTGTCTCCTGGAATCTCCTCCATGCTCTTGAGATTATGATGGATGGACACAGCATGCCTTCTGGCAATGGCACATATTGATGTGCCATACTGGAGGATTAGGACTGCCTGTGCAACCTCTGTAGGGTCCAGGTAGCGTCTCATGCTAACAGTAGTGACAGTGACCCTAGCCAAATGCAAAACTGGTGAAAACGAGTCAGAAAAGATGAGAAGGGGAAAAAATGTCAGTGGCCTCCACCTGTAAAACCATTCCTGTTTTGATGGTCGTCTCGTTGTTGCCCCTCTAGTGCACCTGTTGTTAATTTCATTAACACCAAAGCAGCTGAAACTGATTAACTAACCCCTCTGCTACTTACCTGACCAAATCAATATCCCAGAAGTTTAATTAACTTGATACTATACTCTGATTACAAAGTGTTCCTTTAATTTTTTTGAGTAGTTTATATACAGGTCTTTTTTGTTTGCATGTTTTTTTGTTATTTTAGTTTTCTGTATTTCCTCATCAGAAGTTTAAAGTATTAATGGCCTTCATTTATTTATTTTTAAGTATGCAGGGATGTATTGAAAGAGTGGGGAAGACATGCTTTAGAGGTCAACCTCCCGAGAATCGAACCCGTAACAGCAGCGGCTTAACCCCTGCACAATAACAGAATAATACATTCGAGAACCTTAAATACTGTAAAATAAATATTGTGACAATTTTTTCAATCATCTTGCATTTATTTCAATACATATTTAAATAGCAACTACGATTCTGTTGAGAAACATTTTCGATGTTGAGTTTAACAAGTTTTTAATATTAATAAAAATATTTTTTATGTCCTTTTATTATTATAATTATGTTTCATCCCTATGGTATGAAAATTGTTATCAAGTATAGAATGTTTTCCTGAGGAATGACATTAAGTTTGTATCTGGACAACCCTAATTTATCTCCATCTATTTACCATAAACCCTGACTAGGGTCCCACAGCGTAATGCTGCCAACAGAAGCATGTCTGCAATATTTTTTTCTTTATTCAAACAACTTGTTTTGGTTTCTTTCCCTGAATATTATGACTCTGATATGGCCAAATGTTGGATATGTTTATGATTTACAAGGCACAATATTATTGTAACCTCAAAGGCAATGTTCTGCATTAGAGACTTATTTTTGTCTATATTTTACAGTGTGCAGCTGCGCTCATGGTCACCAGAGGAAAAAAATAACCGTGTCTCCAGGCCACAGTCTCAGGTTGGTTTCAGACATTTGCTTATAAATATTACAGTCAACGCAGATTTTCCTTTTCCTGATTTCATTTATATTTTCCATTTAAGTGACTAATACCTTTTTACTCTTATAATAACATGAATCTTCTCATAGCCTACTCGAAATGTATTTGAAGGGCTCGAACAAATTGTTCTTTCTGTAGTTTTTCTGTTAATAATTGGTATTTATTTATTTGTTTTATTTCCTGATTGTTTTTTATTTTTTTTATATTGAAGATGGGCTCCAAGAATATTTTCTGGGTACCTGGAGCACTTTCTATCTGAAAATAAATCTGTCAAGCACATGTAGCCAGTATATTGGACAGGAATTCACAGAGAAACACAGTTGACATTAGTTTATTTCCCCTTCTTTCCGTTATTTGAACTATTTATTTTAACTGCAATGGGCCAGTTTGCAAAACTAACAAACTGAATTATTTTCCTTTTCTACTGGATTGTTGTTCCCTGATACAACAGAAGGTGCCCTAAAAAGGGTTTGTGGATGGTTTGTTACATGTGACGGGAAAGGCAGGGAACGGAGAGCTTTGACATTTTTATAGCAGGGAGTGTATAGGCTTCAAAGGTCAGTTGTTAAAAATATTTGGCATTATGTTATACAGCAGTTTGGAGCCATTCAGAGATCATCTCAACAAAAAAATTATGGCATTGTGTCAGAACAATGCTTTAACCTTTGGCTTCCAAGCATAGTAAACTAGAAGTAAAGTATAGACTTTGGGTTCTAAGACTGCTTGTAATCTATGCTTAGTCTATTTACCCTTCCAACAAAAAGAGGGGGAGACCAGGGCATCTGGAAAGGCTTCATTGAATTAAAAAGAAAAAATGTTCTGGGAAAGTTCATCACAAGCTATTTCAGCTATGCTTGCATACTTGATCTCATGCATTCGGTCCCAGCAGATGACAAAACATGTAAATGACAACGTACAAAAAAAAAAAAAAGAAAGAAACGAAAGAAAATTTTTTTGACCTTTTGTGGTTGCTAAAAGAATTCCAGACATTTTTTAAACTCTGGACGTGACATAAAGTTGGATAAATAATCAAAGGTTTGAACCTAAAAACAATCAAGTATTTTTTTTTAGAAAGCAGCTGGCTGAGAAGGTCAGGTTCATGAGATAAAGAAGGGATGCTTTTGGATCCATTGCTTGTTGAAAGGACCGTCACTCAAAGCTTTGGGAGTTTTCTGAAACTGTTCTGGAATTTGGTCCACTGGGTGAAAGTGGATGCTAAGGCGATTTCTTTTCGCTAAAACTTTGGACCGTCATTACTGACATTAATAACTTTAGTCTGAACTTTTGTATTAATCCCAGACCCTGGTGCATGCAAGACCAATCAAGAATGCAAAAGACATTTTCACAACAAGTGATAAGACCATTGTGTTGTGCACTAGGGCTAATTTTTGCTAGGAATGTTTTCCAGATGTCATTTATATGAATGGAGCAACACTGCTTACATCTATAGTGAGATGAAACTAATACTGTTCAGCAATCTCAAAATATTCTTAAAAAAGAAAATCCTTAAAAAGTTTGATGCACATTTTTTATTTGCCATCCATCCCCACCCTTGGATCAAATCTTAATAGGACAACCTTTTGTTTCATTTATAGCTGAAGGTTTCAACCAGCTTCATACATCTAGAATCTGAAATATTTATTCCTTAAACATATTTATTTAATTATAGCCCTGGCTGTATAGTTGGTCGTTTTCATATTGGAAGGTGAATGTACACATTTTTTCCTGCCATTCAAGAGCTGTTTACTCGGGAATACCTGTATTTTAGATCCATTTTATCATCAGTTCCTGCTGCATGATGCTGCCATCAATATGCAATGATGCGTTCAGGAGCTTAGCAGTCCTAATTTCCCATCATATGTTGCATCTTGGCAAAAAATATCCACTTGGCTCCCAACAATAAGAGCCTTTTCTCCCTAGTTGGTTGATTGATAACTAAAACTACTATTCTAACAGCACCAATTTTTTCACGATTTTCTTCTTTTTATGATTTCATAAAGCCCATATTTGTAGATTGCACAACTGAAACCTTTTTGTTATCCTCCTGAGCCATAGATCTCTGCAGCTCCTCCTGAGTCGCCATTGCCCCCATAATTATATGACTGATTAATGCTTTCTTGTCAGTTTAGGTCAACAAAAACATCTTTGAATTTTTACCCTCATGCTGCATGTTTCAATGATGGCTTGAACATTGCTCTGCGAGACTTAACAGAGTAATTAGTTAACAATCTCAAGGCCCTTTGCTGCGTCCCCCTGTCTTCATGATGCTATTTGTTCTCTATTGTTCTCTTATCTCTGAGGCCTTCAGAAAGAAGATAACTACACTCAGATCAAATGACACAAAAGTGCAATCCACCAATTAGATAACTTATTAAGGCAATTGGTTGCTCCGCGTTTTATCCTATGGGCTTCAGCTACATGCAGACTCTCTAAACTTTGGTGACTCACCATATTTTGTTTGTAATTAAAAAAAAATATTCATTTCATAATTAACTGGTTTTAACAGTTTAAAGTTTGTATTGTTGCTGAGAAAGCTGATGGGGTGGTTGCTATCTTGTTTTCAATTTTTTTCTTAAGAGTTATGGGGACAGTTTAATTCAATAGTTTGAGTTTTGCACCGAGAGCAGCTTTACAGTTGCGTAATATTAGTTACGTGTGCGGATGTGACTTCCTTAACAATTAGCACAATAATGGCTCTATTTCTCAATAAAAGCTGCATTTTTTTAGGGAGATTTTGAGCTGGTATGCCAGCTGTTAAAACTTTTATCCTTAACACATGACGTCACACCAACACAACCTTTTCTTATCTATGGCAACTTGAAAGCAAACTGTTTACTCTGCTGGGTGAATTGAGGTCAGTAGTTAACTTGAAAAAACTGCCAGTCTGTCCTAAAATACTTTTAAATTGTTTGCAAGAAATGATTTGTAATGAGTTATTTTTGATCATCTAATTTGCCCTTTTTTATTTTTGCATTGAGGTAAAGATGATTATTTCATATTAGTTTAGACATTTATTCAGAGATTCAAATAATTAAATTTTTCACTTTGCATTTAAAGCTCAGTAACTCATAAGCATAACTAATCTTCTTTCAAATGTGTTTCAGTGATGAGCAAACTTTGTAAAGAAAAGATTTGGCCAAGAATAATCAAACAAACATTTTAAAGCATTTTGGGAATTGTAGGATTTTTCCATGCAGTATTCTGGCTTTGCGGACCATTGAATGTTTCAGTTTGTAAACAAGTATTTAGTAACAGCTGTTTCTTCTGTTTAAGTTCACATATTCAAATTGTGGCTTGATTTACTATAAGGCTTAAAATGGTGCCTACTCTAACTCGGGCCCTTCTAAGCCACAGTGAAATATTAGAGTTGCTTTTTAGCATTTAAAAACCACATTCAGAAACCCACAGCGGAGTTCCAGCTTGATGTGGCTTACTGCAAATCATGGAGGAGCGAACTGGAAGTCAGCCATTTAAAGAGCACATTAGGAGCTATGTTTTATAAACTAACTCCTTTGGAGGGAATATCCTGTTTTTGAAACAAGCAAGCATGTTTTCGGTATCAGTCAAGTAACTGTTTGAGTTTTTTTTTTTCTCGTCATTGGCTTGTCTTGCATTAGTTTCGCTTGTCTTGCATTAGATTCCCTATGGTTTTGGGTATTTAAGTGTAGTCTTGTTGAATTATTTTATTATTGTTTATTAATGTACTGTATATTGTTGAGAATATTTCTGTTTTATCTGACTCAGTCCCTTAACTGATGAATATTTATTTCTCAATGATGATGATCAGCCTCCTTCTGCAGCTCTGTGAGTAGATCTTTTTCGTTTGATTTCTTGGGGAAAATCTCTGGGAAGAGGCTTGCTATGGCTTCATTGTGCATTATATTGCTGGAGCTGGCAGGAACACTGCAGCCCAATGAGAGTGGAGAAGTGGAAAAGTCCATGACAACAGCTTCTGTACTGCCTGAAAGGTGTATAGCCCTGCTGTATCAGGTGATCAAGCTCACTGAAAAAAGCTCTAAAAGCTTTCCACCCCTCGTTTGGCTTCCTGAGCTGAGTGAGGGGGATGCGCAACAGGATCCCCTGCTTTCCATGGTGTTGGATAGCTTGAGAAAGAGCCCTTTGACAATAGTGGCTCTGAGGGGAGATGCTGTGGAAGCCTGGTGCTGCTTTTCCCTCGTGTCACAAGGCTTGTTGTTGTGTGATTTGAGCTGGAACAGAGATTGGGGGGGTGGGGTTTACACCAGGGAGCCTCCTGACCTTCCCAAGCTATTCCCAATATTTAATGCTTCTGATTTGGATTCACTATAGATGTAAGCAGGCACTGCCTGCCTGCAGTGGCCTCATAAAATACATATATGTTTCTGTAAAGAAAAAAAAAAAGTCTCCTACCCAGAATTGAACACAGCATTTAAACATTGAGTTATTGAGTTTGATGGGAGAATACATTATTACTTAAGTATCCAGTGTATTAATATCATTTAACCGTTTTACATGTTGCTAATGTGCATCTACAACAAGAAAGTCAAGTATCTATAATGACATAAATGGATGAGAACATGTACAGGAAAGTTTTCTGGTCACTGAGACCAAGGCTCATATGCAAAAAGCTCCAGTTTGCAAAAAATAACACTATGCATCACCTGAAAAAGTCCCCTGTAGTTCTGCTTGGTACTTGAAAAATCATCCTGTGAGAATGATTGACTTCTTTACAGAGTGGTTAATTGATGCATGTAGTTAAAATTAAAATTCAGGACAGAAAACTTGTTAGAGGCTGCAACTTTGAATTGTAAAAAAAGAAATTTAGGACAACCCCATTACACAACATAAGTTAATTTCCACGGTTTACTGTATATTCGTTTGTTTAAATTACCTTGTCAATAAAGCAGTTCTGAATCTGTAGCAACACTTCACATTTATTTCCACAAAAACTCACCAGCAAAACTTAATGAGCTAAAGTTATATTAGAGTTGAATGAGCAAAACTTTCACTGTATAGATGTGCCAAGCTACTAATGACACACTAAACTCCTTGCAGCTGTAATGGCAGAAAAAAGGTGGTTCTATAAAAGATTGACTCAGGCAAACTAAATACAATGCAAACTGTCTTTTGTTAGATTTTTATTTGTAAAAATTGAATTAAATTTTTATTACAGGAAACATCAGTCCTTCTAAGGTTTCCTGAAGCAACCGTCCAAACCTTCTTTGTGGGAAAAAAAGGTTGCACTTAATTTCAGAATATCAGGGGGCAACTGCCTTGTTTCTATTTGCAGACTTTAATATCTGCTAGCTCATCAGATGAGTCAAAGGTAAATATTCCTCAGATTCCTGTAAACTGAGATTGTATCTGAAGCAGTTGGCGACTGTCATGATTCAGAGCATTTGTTTATATCATCAAGAGGTGGCCACAATGAGATCTTGATTGCACTGAACAGGGCCAAAACAAAACTACTTCTCATGAGACATGAACCATAACTTAGTCATTATGTCTGGGCTCCCCGTCTGTGTTTTTAAGGATCCATTTTGAGGCTACGAAGACTTGCTTTAGTGGCTTGCCTGATGCTGTGCCGTGACACAATGGTTACTGCATAAATATTCCTTGAGGCGCAGCCCAGAATGTCACAGTGACACACTCTTTTAGTTAAGTGTGGACCGAAAGTTCTCTCTCCCTGCTAAATTCAACTTAAATGCCCTTGGCACTGAAATGTGTCACAAACCTCAGTACATAGAAGAAGCGGTCAGTCTCCAGAGTACAGCATAAGCCTTTCTGTTGGTCGATTTTCAACGTGGTAGCACAAGCTGTGGTCTTTAGAATAGAGCCAGAAGTATAAGGCCAAACAAAGCCTTGTTAGTTATTAACCAGTGCTGTTAGAAAAATGTTTGTTACCTGTGGAAACGAGATAAATACTCTAGTTGTGATTTCTTTCCATCACAAAGTAAATAAATGGATATGTTCTATTTGATGATGATTGCTTTAAATGATGTACTATTTGAGGTCTGCTATGCCTGCTCTTCCTGTTTGGTTTGGCATGTTGGCGCAGGGGGTAAGCCAAGCCAGAGTCCAGGGAATGCTACTGGCTGTGGGTTTAGTGGATGGATGTTTTCTTCTTCTCTGCACAGTGAGCTCTGTGACTGGCCAGTGTGAGGCCTTTTCACGTGGACTGCAAGCCGTTAAGCTTGGGTCCATTGTAGCCCCTCCATGGGCAGCATGCCTCTCCTCATCCCCACTGACCGATGAGGCTGTCTGTTTTTCTTTCCCCTGGAGTGGAAGAGCAAACTGGGGCCCTTTTTGATTCCCTGAGTTTCCCAGCCCTCCGGGTGTGCAAATGAGAAATAGTTGGCCCTTTTAATGGGGAGATGTTGATGGGATGCAGGGGGACGTTTTTGCAAGTGGGTTCTGTTTACAAAGGAGGTTAAGGGGAGATTCATCATCCTAGAAGTTGTGCTTGAGATGGAATTAATAATCCTACATGCATTTATACCTAAAACACACCTTTGGCCTTCAGTTTAACACTAGATAGAACACAGTGTGTTGGTCATGAATCGTTTATATGGTGGAATACACCTGCACTTTAAAGTGAAAAAAATCTGCTCCACAGAAACATCTTAGTCATTAAAAAAAAACTTAGAAAACAAATTATTTAAATCATACACATAAAGTTATTTAAGTCAGAAAACCTCTGGAGTTTTGGCTGAATAAGAACATAATAAATAATAGTAGTGTTTGAGCCAGGTTCTTGCTGGGGAAGCCATCTACCTTTCACAATCTTACAGCCTTTAAAAGACTGGGAGCACATTCAAACAGACTGATTTCAGCAGATCTCCGTACACCATATGAGCTTTGTATTTTTGCAAATGGAAGTTAGACCATTGGGAAGAGCTCGTCGGATTCCATATTTGGTGTGAAAGACACAAACATGTATAACATGCATCATAGGGGTGAAGCTGCTCCTCATTTTTATGGCAACTAGCCTTGTCATTTCTCCCCAGCTAGTGCAGACGTTGCCGTGCCTGGATTCATGGGTACATTCTGGCAAAATAATTTAGTAGTTTGTCTTCAACTTTACTTAAAACTGTAAGAGGCAAGATAACATTTAGACAGTTAGCTTAGAGACTTGGATAAAATTTGCGGTCTTAGACTGCTCTTTATTATAATTGCATAATAAGAGGACTACATTGGCTGTCAGTCAAAAGCATTGGACTTATCACTCATTTCTGGTAGTCTTTGATTTTTCAGCATTTTTATCTTGGGTGGATGGGAAGAAATGATCAAATGGGTTTATTTTATCTTTTATTTTTTGCTATGTTGTAAATAATGTAAAATGTCTTATGTTTTTCTTAAAGATTGTATGCATTTCTGGCTCCCCTGTTGTGAGTTCCACACAAAGAAGTCCATTAATAACCCACTGCTGCCTGCATTCCTGAGTCAAACCTGTTTTAAAGATTTGCTTAGGAGTCTTTTTAGTAATGTTTTTTTCTTATATGCGAATCCCTTCTCTTCATTTCTGTTACATTTACTTTTTTTTTTTTACACTTTTTCACAATGAACTTGTTTTGATTGCCTTTGATAAATGTGAGGGGTTTGTGCGACCATTTATAGTCCGTAATGAGTTACAGATGTTCATTGAGCTTCATATTCAGCTCCACTGGATTGTTTCTAGTGGCACCAAGAATGTGTAAATAAACATCCAGACTCATATTCATCCTTCAGCTTCCATCTCGCATTGCCATTGAGAATCTGATTTGGACCACCGTACATCATTAGTCCTCCTACTAAGAATTATTTTAAAACTTTTAGACTGACATATAGCATATAAATAATACTATCAGAAAGAATTATATTCACTTGGTTTAAGATTTTGTGGCCAATCTCTATTTTTTCACCGGCTTATGCAGATTTCATTAAGTTCCTATTTTTTTAAAATCATGAAATAAAAAGTAGCCAAATTTACTGAGGAAAAAAAATGGATTTGTTTTACCTGGTCAAAAGAAATTGAGGGGAATTTGTTTTCTTCCTCTGTTTAAGTGCTCTGAAAGGCTGCATGTAAACTAGCCTAATGATGTATGGGGGAGTTTCAAAGATGACTACACAACTCCTTCACTCCAGCAGGGGGCAGCGATAGAAAATCCTATAAATCCGAATCTGTGACATGATTAGAAACAAACAGCAACCCCTTAGTATTATCTTAGTACCTTTATAAGACTATTTGATTAGAATAATATTTTGTCTCAATTGACAAAGGTAGATGATAACCAATTATAGAGTTATACAGTAGATTTATTTCCTTCCTTAAAGGTATTTTGGAGGGTTTTTCGTGAATTTCATGAAAAGACCTACCCTCTCCACTTTGAAACAAAATGTGCGTGCAACAGCATGCATAAGCCCATTTTTTCTTGTGCAAGTTCTGTTTAAAAGTTGCTGTTTTCATCTTATACAAGCTTAGTGTGCCAAAATGTCTACCCTAACCCCTAAATCTCTCAATCTCTATATAGAGTGTGGTTTATATAGTGGACTTAGTTAAATTACCTTTCGGACTGATGATCACTGCTTTTTGCTCCTTTGGTCACGTAACTCCTCCTCCACTGCGCTGTGCCTGTACCATCTTTATTAGTCGCCGTTGTGGGGTAGCGACAGCAGGCAGCTGTGACAGCAAATCCATTAATGCTTTGCAAGGAGATCTCTCTGCGCAAAGCATTCCAGGATATATCTGCCTCTTCTAAAGCCTTAGGAGGACCCCTTATTTAGATGATCGACCCAGAAATTAAAGATTTAAATAAAAGTTTTAATTAATAAGTTTTAAGGATATTTATGTTGATGCTGTAGCATCAGCATAAAACTATGACAAATAATCACCCTATTACTCTCCACTAAACATTGTTTTAAATGAAAAGCAAATCTTTGGCAAATTTGTATTTTTTATTTTCACACAAAATGTAATCTCTTTTATTAATCATTAAAGGGTTCTCCTGATTTTTCTTATGATTTTACATGCCAAATATTTACTGGGGCAAGCAAATAAAATGTAGCTGCTCCAACTGCTTGCAGCTTTTTGGCATAGAACACACGGACTCTAAAAACTCCACAAGGAATTTTTAAACTAGGCTGATTCCAGGGTGCCAGACAAAGAGCGGTTCAAAAAGCCCTCATAAAGATAAAAAAAGCAATGTTATGTTGTTGGTACGGCGGGTCCAAAACAACACCCTGGAGCCAAGCCTGGGGTTTGGGTTCGTCGGTGAGTGCCTGGTGGCTGGACCCAGCCCAAAGGAGTGATGCAAGGCCATCTGCCTGTGGGGCCGCCACCTGCAGGAAGAACCATGAGAGACGGGTGCACAGGGAATTGGGCAGCAATCAGGGGTGGAGGCAACCGGATCCATGGACCATTAAACTGGCTCTGGGGACGTGCCATGTCACCTCCCTGATGGGGAAGGAGACTGAGCTTGTGAGTGTAGTGGAGTGATACCAGCTAGAAATAATTTGTCTTACATCCACATTTAGCCTGGACGGTCGAACCCAGCTCCTTGAGAGGCTGATCTGAGATGCCTGCTGGGAGAGGCGGAGGGTGGGGTTGGGTCTGCTTGTCTCTCCCCAGCTGTGCTGTCTTGTGTTGAAGTTGACCCCATGGAAGAGTTAAATTCTCTAGGGGTTCTGTTCACAAGTGGGATGATAATGGAATAGGAGATGGATGGATGGGTGCATTTTTGGGGTGAAGAGAGAGCTCAGCAAAAAGGCAAAGCTCTCCATTTACCATTGGTTGTACGTTCCTACCCTCACCTATGGTCATGAAATCTGGACCATGACTGAATGAACAAGATGATGGATACAAGTGGATGAAATTAACATTTCGCCACAGGGTGCCTTGGCATTCCTTTAGAGATGGGGTGAAGAGCCTGCTAATCCCGCAAAGGCTTGGAGTAGAGCTGCTTCTCCTCCACATCAAGAGGAGTCAGCTGAGGTGGCTCGGACATCTGTTCCAGATGGTTACCCTGGTTGCCTCCCTCAGGAGGTGTTCCAGGCCATGTCCCACCAAGAGGAGGCTAGGAGACGACGCAGGACATGATGGAGGGACTATGTCTCTCGCCTGGCCTGGGAGCTCATCAGTCTTCCAGGGCAAAGCTAGAGAAGGTGTCTGCGGACAGGGAAGTCTGTGAGTCTCTGCTGAGACTGCTGGCCACGACCCGGATAAAGCGTAAGACGATGACCACGAATAAGTCAGAAATAGGAAAATTATACTTTACAAGATCTGTAAAAAAAAAAAAAAAAAAAAAAACAGACTGATTAACACCTCAAAAAAGACAAACCTTCTCCTACAGTCATAAATGTGCTATAGTACTTAACTCAACTTCTATTTATACAATATGGAAATTCTTTGTGAAACTTTTTTTTATGAATTAGTATATATTGCAGACATGTCCAGAGCTAATATTAATATTAGAAAAGGGCCCACTATTACCTAAAAACAGAGCGTAATATATTGGCCTGCAGCTAAAATCTCTAATAAAACCATGTTGATATGACACAATCTGCTACATAATTCAGCCTACTCTGTATTTCTTTGTAACTTTATGCCACACATAGAGCCGACGGCTCTATCTCTCTCTATGTGTCACAGGGTTGCAGAATTACGCTCGTGGAGTAGGAGCCATGTTGGCAGTCTCTGTACTTTTAAAAAAAAATCTGAAATATATTTTATATATACTTTGCAGCTGATTTTTCTGAAACTTGGCATATGCATTTTCCTTGTCTCCCGATTTCTTATTTATTTTATGTAATTGTAGAATATTTTTATGTTTAACTTTAAAGTCAATGTCACCCTGTCTATTTTTCTCATATTTATCAATCAAGCCTTTTCTTTTATTCCATACTACCAAATAAGTATTAAAAGTATGTATGCCTGCAATATCTGAATCATGATATCGAAAACTAAAACGGAAAAAGAAAACCTCATTCAAATTCTTAAAGAAAAATGTGTTTTATAGATTATTTATTTACTCCTCTTTTCAAATATTTTTTTTCCTGTTAACATTGTCCCAAATTGTGATATGATGAAATCTTATGGTGTTCTCCTAGAAAATGTCGGTATTTGCACATTGAAGTTTGCATGCAGAAGTTTTCAGATCAAGTATGTTTCATAACAGTAAAATATTGTGAACCTGGATTTAATGCTCCCCATTTAGCCTTCTTTCTCACTTTCATTTGTTAACGCACAAAGCATAATAATAGAGTTGGCAGAGTTTGCCAAAAGGCTTGTTTTCATCTGTAGCTTTTGGCTACATGTGAAAAAGCCTCGCTCTTAACAGCTTTTCTTGATAACAAAAAAAAAAAAAAAAAGGATAAATGAAACTAGTATACAGTGACAACCTACAACACTACGTTGCCGGCGACCCGTTTTAAAGCGTTTAAAATGATAACTCAGAATGCATGAATATTACACTGGTAAAATGTTACCAATATAGACATGTTAGACATCATTGGAAAGCTTAGATTCACCACAATTCAACCACCTAGCTCATTTTATGGATATGACGAGCACCAAAGCACAAATAAAACAGATATAGCAGCATGTCAAAATGTACCATGACAAAGCAGCCACAACAAGCAAGCATGTCTTTATAAGATATGTTCAAAAATGTTCATGTATATATTCAGAAACTAGAAGCATTCAAATAATATATCACACATGTAATTTGGGTTTACAGTTCTTAGGCTTTTTCCATTTGGACATGCAAAATAGGCGAGAATTTCCCAAAATGAGGTGGATATTAAGAGGTTAGGTGAATGCACTAAACATATTTTGCAGCAAAAACACAAGACGATAAGACAAACAAGCAATATTGATTTGATGCATAGAATTAGATGCGGTGGAGCACATGCAGCACCAGGGTGATGAATTAACAGCGTTTCATAAAACTTAATAAAAAACATTAAATGTAAAAAAGATGGTAAAATCATCATTAAGAGACAGTTTACACCAGAGGTTATTAGTTATACAAAAGAAAACAAGCAAAACAAGTGCAGCAGTGTGGAAATTACACAAAAAGATAATGAAAAATAAGATTAGATGGCAGCAGTAGATGCTTCATGCTGAGTCCAAGTTAAAGACGAGAGCCTGGAGCAAACTGCAAACATATCATAATCACCCCACAAGTACTGAATATGACTTCCATAATAAAAAAGGGTGTGTGTGTGTGTGTGTGTTTTTTTTTTTTTTTTTTTTTACACCAATCTTGGTGGCACTTTGTTTTAAAAATAAAGTCCTGTTAGTCACTGGTAAAGAATGTTAAACCGAATATCGTGCAAATCCTTTCTCCAGTTAATGCCTCTGCCCTCATCTTCAAAGTTACAACCATAGCTCTGACCTTGACCTGTGCATTCATAGAGGTATATAGTTGGTTTGCTGTTGATTTACTATTCAGATCCTATGTCAAATAAAAGTTTACATGCTACTAATGCAGACAGGAATTACAGCATGCTCAGTCATCCGTTGTCATCTTTCTTCCACTGTCTGTATGCCTCAAAGCTTCCACATGTGGTTCATATCTGCTGCAGTCAGATGGTGTGCGATTACTGTGAATGAATGGGGTGAGATAGATGCATAAGTCCTTTCAGCCCAAAAATCTCCCACACTTTACTCCGTGTTATTGAATAGTGAACTGTGTAAGCCTTTGCCTAGAATTCATATGTGAAATACTTCTGAGGATCGAGAGAACTGTGCTTCTAAAGCTTTCTATGTATTGCTTTATTAATTGGGTAGCATACTGGAGCCCTACTGGTCACCTCTAATGGGAAAAAAAAACATTTTATGAGCTGGAATTGAATCCTTGAAGAAAATTTATATATTTGAATGACTCTTCTTAGGCAGCTTTCACATGAGCCATCTTTGCACCCTAACATACAGTATCTGAGTCTGTGAAGTTCAATGCTAGCATTTGCCTGCTGCCTGGGACTGTTTCCTATGCAGTATTATCTTCATTTTGCTATCTTGCATTTTTCTCCCTTTACAATACCACCTTGATCCCAAAAAAATGGTTACTGTTGGTTTAATGCAGTAATGAAGCCTCAGTTGGTTTTCTGGGCTTAACAAAAAGGGTTTACAGCTCTGCTCTAGATGGTAAGCAATTAGAATTAGGAAACATTTTCCTACTGTTACAGCAAGTGTGATGGGTGTAGCCTGATCAGACCAGAACATTTTGTTTTGTGTAAGGGCAAAATAATAAACTGGTATGCATAGCATGTGCTGGATAGATTGGTCTGATGGTTTGGGTGTGTGTGTGTACAGTATCTGTCTAGAAATCAGAGTGAGGACCATTTTTCAGATTTCACCATCACATTGAGAACTGGTTGTTGTAAAGTGAGGACCTTTTGCTGATCCACACAAGGTATTTTCTTAATGTTCAGGTTTAGGGCTGAGGTATCAATTGGGTTAGGGTGAAGTATCCACTGTTAATGGTTACATTAAGGGCACATTTTAGAGTTAGAGCATAGAAACAGTTGAAAACATGTATATGTCCATGTGTACTCTAACTCACTCCTCTTGTAGCAGACACTATATTTTATAGTTTCTAAAAAGCTGCAAAAGTTGGATGACAATGGTGAGTGTAAATGATGGAACCTAACAGCCATTTGTTAATGTCTTAATTATCTCCAGGTTTGGTAGCAGCAATGCACCATGTGCACCAAGCAATGGTGCAGTCCATCAGTGACAGCAGGGCCGCATAGACTGCTCTGATTATAAGAGAGCCCAAAACACTATTGTAATGTTGGATTCCTGTCTATGGTAAATACAGAATCAGCATTTATTGCACCCTCTCACAGCAGCACCAGACTTCCCAAAATAAAAGCTACTCAAGGCATCACTCCTATGTGCTGCAGCCAATGCCCTGTAATTGAATCTGCAGGGTGGTAATGATGATGCAAAGCGGTTTGCTTGGAGCCAGACTGAAGTCTCATCTCCTGGCATTGTACCCAGTGTCTCCCATGGGTCTCAGACAGCCATCCTTTTACTTTAGTTTATCATTTCCTCAGTGTTTTGCTCCTTCGTTTTGCATGTAAGCAACTTTTGAGTTTCGTGCAATGCATAACCTGGCATCCTTATTGACTTGGAGGACTAAAACACGCCCAGATTCCAGCTTGTAATAGTCTTCTAAATGAAACTATTTTGTTTCTTTTAAACATCTTGTAGTAGTAGTTTCTTTTCAACATCTGGGTTTAGTATAAATTAAATAAAGGATTATTCAAATAAATATTAGACATGGGGAGCATCTTTACTGCAGCTGTCTTTCTGCACCAAGACAGGATTTGTGGAAAGAAAGGCCAGGGATTTAAAACACAAAGTAGCAATAAGTTATTTGGCCAAGATTTACATTGGACACTAAAGTGTTACCAGTCTATGAATAATTTGTGCAAAAAAACCCTACTTCTCCCATGAAAAACATAAGACAGTTATATAATGTCTTTTATTTTAGTAATGCTGTTTTTAAAAGACATAATAAAAGAACAGCCATGTTTTTATTGTATCTGCTCTTATTCCTCAGTAGCTAAAAGCTTATATGTTGTAAAGTAACAAGCAGTAAGTGGTATGTGCTGCTTAAAGCCAGGGAAGCATACCAAAGGCTTGCCCTAATGATCTTGGGTTTGTTGACTATGAACTTTTGATTACAGTTCTGAACAGCTTTAATCAAAGCTTCCTCCTCTTGGCATCCACAGGAACCGCTGAAAACTGGCTGATAGTTTTCATTGTGCCCTCCCTTCTATGGCCATGTTGATATCCTAGACAAAAACAAACAAAACAGGCCTACATTAGCTGGGGAATAAAAAGAGTGGACATTGTTGCAACTGCCAAGACCACAGTTATCAAATGCATTGTTGCTTTTAAGTTAACTGTGAGTAATACGCTTAAAATTACATGAAGTATTTTTTTTTATTTGTTAATTTTATATATAAAAAGATATGAAATTAATCACCAATCTGGTCTGTGAAGTAGTAGAGGGTACGAAATAAGTGTCAGCTGTTTGGGTGTGATAAAAGTGGGATGGACAGATGGGTTTAAAATGGGTACACTACAGGAACCATAATGCAAAGCCCCAAAACAAGAATGGGAGGCCACACTGATTTTTGGTAGATCTACATTTGCCCAGAATCAGTATTACTACTGGCAGCTTAAACCGTTGTGTTAAGAGGTTGCACAGCAGTTAAACTTCACCAGCATGAAACATCAATATGTCATTGGATGAAGGTTTGCTCTATCTCCCAGCAGAGACCCAAGAACAAACTCATTCTCACTCCCTACTCATCATATAGTGACGCTTGGTCAATTCCTCACTAACTGATACACGGCGTTCATGACAGTCTGTATCAGGAACTTCCAAACATTTGTACGTGAGCTGTGAAGTAAAAACACCACCAATCCATCCCTTACCCTACCATAAAGAAACAGTAGTATAAATGTTCTAAAGCTCCCACATTAACTTTTTACGCTAAACATCATTTTTTTGTTGCTGTTGTGGGTCACGTGATACACTGTATGCAACCTATCATTTATGTGTGGGGTACCCCCCGCATCAGTATTTGATGCACAGAGAACTTCTACCAAGTCTCAATATGTAACAAGTTGGGAGTGAGAATATGTTGCAAGAGCATGCATGACATTCAAGGACACAGGCAATTATTCTAGGAGAGCTGGTCATTGGAGATCTTTAATCAATCAGCAGGACCAGTATTTGCTCCTCTGTACAACGAAGAATGGTATGACTACTACCAAAACCCAATGAGCTCCAGTGGACAACTGCCGTGGATGTCTGACCAAACCATTAGAGACGGGCTTCAAAATGCTGACCCCATGAATTCTAGAAGACATTCTTTTCCATAAGGTTGCTGTGGATCTGCAGTGAGTTGTGCAAGATGCACCTTCTTTGCATTAGCTGGGATTTATAAGCACATACTGTTGGGATTCAGTTGGTTTATCTGAAAAAATGTTTCTTAAGCATCTGTGTCTGTCAGGTATATGGACTTTAGATTGCTTCACAGCAGGAGAGCACAAAGATGAGTACTTGTGGAGTCTGATGGATCCTCTGAGTCTTGAGTCATATTACTGGATTTTTTGAGGGAAGAAATTCTCAGGGAGCCATCCCAATGATCGTTTTTTTTTTTTTGTATAAGCTTCCTGGCATG
Source organism: Cyprinodon variegatus (assembly GCF_000732505.1). Classification (NCBI taxonomy): domain Eukaryota; kingdom Metazoa; phylum Chordata; class Actinopteri; order Cyprinodontiformes; family Cyprinodontidae; genus Cyprinodon; species Cyprinodon variegatus. Next base: position 1,844,255 of record NW_015150502.1, read on the forward strand.
CACCCCTAATCTGCCCACTCTGGAAAGAAAAAAAGTGAAGGAAAATTGGACCCAATTGAGAACAGAGCTATTGTTCAAAGAACTGCTGAATTGAAAGCGGGTGCTGGAACAGGCAACACAAATCTTCTACTTCATCCGTGGCACTGCGTTTCTGTCAGCTTCCACCATCAGCTCAGACTGCCTGAACAGTTGGGTGGAGTCATTTATTTCTCCTGGATGGAGCCTGTTTAACACTGATGCCAGCTGATGACTGAAAAGGGAGATTTCATTAAGCTTTATTGTGCAAGATGCTTTCTTGTGTTTCTATTAGTGTTTTATTAGCTTTATTGACAAATATGGTGAGGGTTGAACCAGATGTTGAAGTTTGGAGACATTTTTCATTTGAAAAATGTTGCCTGTTGAGGTGAATAACATGTTTTTAGGGATCAGGAGGTGGTCGGCTTTACAGGTGGACATGGTTAGAACTAGACGACAGCCTTATGTTTGTGGAATTCCTAACAGTAAAAGTGTCTTGAATGATGTATGTACCGTGTAGATCTTGTCCTAGTGTTCAGAGTTTGTACACACTTGCAGTTGAGGCTATTTTTATATGATCTTGTTGTACAGATATGATATAAGTTAAATATATTAGCCATTACTCCTAATGCAACAATTTTCTCCCTGATTTGGCATCTTTTTCCACAAGCAGCTAAAACATCTGTTCAAATATGTTCAGCTATGTTATTCATTAGTTGAGTGTTAATTTGGCTGGTGGCGCCATCTTCTGGTAGGATAACACCATACATGTAAATTTGCTTACTGTGACTCTGATGTTAATGATGCGCTTTTCTGACTTGTAACTGAAAACTATTAAAGGGCTTTAAAGCTCATTTATATAACAAACACAGAATATCTGAACATCTGGAGTGGCTAAAATTGCGTGATGAAATGAAGCAGATTATTTACTATTAAAGGTGATTTGGAAAGAATGGAGGCTGCTGATGCTGATCAGCCAGCAGAGATGGATGTTATTTATTATTGGAAAGTCAGGTTATTAAACACATAATGGATTATATTTGCTATATTAAACTGTTATACTCTCCTTATTTTTCAATTATATCATTTTGATCTCAATAGTTACCGATTGATTATTGCTTTAAGGAAAGTTTGTGTGTGTATTTCTGTCTGGCCAGAGGAAAAGTTGAAAAGTTACGAATGGATTTTAATGAATCTTTTTATCACAGCTGCCAAGGATCAATCATTTAAACTTGATGATCCAGATAATGTGAGTTTTAGCTTCAGGTGTAAGTCCTTGGCAGAGGTCTGTGCTCTCTGAGTGCTTTTCTAGTTTTTCAATGCAATATTTAGGATATCCGTTAATATCTTTGTGTATATAATGTTAACTTTATTTTTAGGTTGTTTTGACTTTTCTGTCAGATTCAGAAAACAGGTTTTGAAGTTACTCTAAAGATCTTACATAAGAACATTTCAATTAGTTTGACTTCTGGATAGGAAATGTTGTTTCCCTGTAAAGTTAAAGTACATTGCACATGTCGAAGCTGTGACAAGTCCCCTAAAATGTGTCCGACAACAAAGAAGAAAGTAGTTCTCTCTGCTTGGGAGGAAAAACTGTATTTTGTTTTTCCAGGGTATGTTGAGGCCTTTAATCTCTACTTCTTATTTTCCCTTTGATAATTGTATTTTTTCTTTGTTATTTTAGGAGTTCTTTCCTTCAGACTTCAGGCAACCCTCTGGGTCCAGCAGGACCCCAACCCCTCCAGAGCGCTACTCACCTCATAGCCCCACTGATCGAGATGTTCCCATGTCTCCTCGCCGCAGGTAAACACTCCTGACATTGTGAATTAGACCCCATTTAGTGAGCATTTTTAAACTACCTTGAATTATCAGCATTTGGACCCCTGAGGTTCTTGTTCTTAAACTGAAAGTCCCTTTATATGGCCTCAATGTGTCATTAAAATGATTCATAGCATCATGGTTGATGAAATAGCAGTTTTGGCGTATTACTGTAGACAACATGAATGGTTTTGAGCTAAACCTCAGAGAAGCAGGGTCTACAGAATGATGCTGGTAAAGGGGAGAAATTCTAGTAATTATACATTTAAAAAGCAGTGTTAAAATTTTAATATGAATTAACCAACTTGGGAAAAAAACTATTGTTGATCAGTGAAATAGAGCGGCTTGCTGCATTAATCATTCCAGTTTAACTTTTACACATTACAAACAAAAATCTAAATTTATTCTATTGGAATATTATCTCAAAGACTAACTTAAAGTGACATATAAATATTTAATGTATGATTGCAAATGACTTCCTTTTCCATTTCCCTCTGGGTCCAGCAGGACCCCAATCCCTCCAGAGCGCTACTCACCTCATAGCCCCACTGATCGAGATGTTCCCATGTCTCCTCGCCGCAGGTAAACACTCCTGACATTGTGATTTAGACCCCATTTAGTGACCAACAACAGTTTTCTAATTTTCTAAATGAATTCTGGGGAATCTCAGTTAAGAAATTTGGTTTATTCAGTTTCGCTTTAGAAAAGGGACAGAAGTGAAAACAGTCCTCCATTAAAAATGAGAAGTTTGTCTTTGCTCCTTGTCATTTTCTAGTATTAAAGGGAAGGGATTTAATGTATGATTGCAAATGACTTCCTTTTCCATTTCTTTTTTTTTTTTTTTTTTACTTTCTAAAAATGGTATGGTGCAAAAGTATTCATCCCTCTGAGTCAATACTTTGTGGAAATAACTTTTTTTTCAATTACAGCTGCAAGTCCTTTATGCATCTCCTATTTTTGCACATCTAATGACAGAAATTTTTGTTAATTCTTTGCAAAACAGCTTAAGCCCATTTAGATTAGATGAAGTGTTTGTGAAGACAGATTTCAGCTCTTGCCACAGACTCTTGACTGAGTTTAGGTCATTACTTTGACTGGGACATTCTAACACATGAATTAATCGTTCCATTGTAACCCCGGCTTTATGCTTAGGGTTGTTGTCCCCCTGAAATGTGAACCTCTGCCCCAGTCTCAAATCTTTTGTTTTCATTATAGGCCTCTTGGCTGCATCTCGGATCAATGCTCTCCTTGTTTAGCCTGTTACTTTAGGTGGACGGCCTTGTCTTGGTACGTTTACAGCTGTGCCATAATCTTTCCATTTCCAGACGATGGATTGAACAATGTTTAATGAGATGTTCAAAGCTGGGAATTTTTCTACAGCCTGTCTGCTTTAAACTTCTCCACCTCTTCATGACGCTGTTTGCTCCCCATTGTTCCCTTAACCCACCTCTGAGGCTGTTACAGAGCAGTTGGATTAGCACTGAGATTAGATTACACACAGGTGAAGTCTATTTAGTCAATAGCAGTCATTAGGCAACTGCTAGAGGTATTTGGTTGCATTCAGAGAAAAGGGCCTAAATACTTAAGCACAACATACTTCTAAGATTTTTGTTTTGAATAATTTTTACAATGTTTCAACCACATTTTGTTTTATTTCTACTTCACAACGGTATACCTTTTTTTCACATATTGTGACAAAATGTAGAAAAGTTTTAGTGATATGAATGTTTTGCAAGCCACTGTAGCATAAAGTCTTAACCTATGATGATGCAATAAAGTAGTAACAGCATGAATGAATGTGTCCTACATATTACAGAGGAAAAAGCTCAAACCTAAACAACAGCATTTGCCCCTTTTTTGTCTGAGGAGGACCCTTGGTTTGATTTTTGGAACTAAAGTTTAACAGTCAATGTCTGAGGATGGCCTGTAAACAGTTGCGATTCAGAATACCCAAAAATACAGAGCGTACGAGCATGTCGAGGCAAAGTCGAGGCATCGTACGAAGTGCTCCGTTTATGGGCCAACTGCCTTTTTGGAAGTGTTTGTCATTACTTGGTGACACAGAAAATGAAACTAGTTTTATGGCAGCATCAGATTGTGTGATAAGTTGTCTTATCATGACCTGGGAGTAGTTGTTTCGCCTTATGGGATATGTTTGTGTGATCATAATAAGCTCCGTGTAACCTGTGGGCAAGCCATTGAAAATAGACAGGAAATTATTTTGGCTCAGGCCTGATGTGTCTGGACAACACATCATTTTAGCTACACAATAGTTTTGCACACATCTCTGATAGCTCTGGATATGAGCACCTTGTCAGTCTTTTGGAACTCTGTACGGTTTCACTCTGAGGCTCTGCAGAGTTTCAGAGCCGCACCCTCACAGTTAATGAAGCTGTAATCTGATTCATTTTTCCAGTGTGCAGATCTTTCTTTCTTAACTCTCTGTGGAATGTATTTGGTCTCAGCAGAAGTAAAAATGTTGCTTTTAGCTTTTTTTGTAATCCTTTTTATCCTGCAGGAGAAGCTGGTGCCTGTGTTTTCACAGCCCAGGATGTTTGGCTTTGGCCCTCTTTCCCTGCTGGTTAACCCAGGCTAGCTCTATGTCATGTCAGCAGCCATACTTCCAATCCAAAAACCTTATATTCACCAACAAAGACCAATTACTTCTCCCCCTGATCGGACCCCTGTCTGTAGCCCCCAGCCAGCACAATAAGCCTCTCCCTGCTTGTCTGCAGCCAGTCAAAGAAGCAGTGACGCCCCTTCATGCTGCGTGGCCAATGAATTTCAGCCCAGGGCACACCTTTCACTCACAGTCCTGTTTTTCTGTCTCAGCTGGTTTAAAGTGAGGTCTCTGCTAATATTTGTATTTGTTTTCTCTCATTTTCTGAGTTGTTTCAGAAATTGACTTGAAAATAAAAGGCCTTTTTTCTGTGGATTTATTCATTTTATTTATTTTATATTTTTGAGGTGAGTCATTGAGTTGTCATGTAGATTTTACTTCAATACCAAAGTGTGATTTTTCTTTTCTTTTTTCTTTTTCATTTTTGCATCAGCAGGAAATCGGGTCCAGATTTGTGGTTTGGAATTTAGCTATTTGATCTGTGTTTTGTCTACATGCATGTTGAGTCCCTACTTTGACTAGATTGTTATCATAGCTTCTCTGGGTGCGCAGCCAGCTGCAGCTTTGTGTCAGATGTTAGTGGTGTTTTCAACTGCCTGTTAACAACGTGACATTTAGCTCAACCCTGAGTGTTTAGGAAGTATCCACGTGCTCTGATACTGTATCTCATCTCTTTACGTTTTCACTACCTGTCAGTGTTTTTCACTGCTTCTTAAGGTATTCTTTCTTTAGTTGTTGGTTTCAGCTGTTTTATGACTGCATGTTGGAATAATGTGAGAGGAAAAGAGGGAAGTGGGTAGCTTTGGGTGGAGCTCTGCATGTGGAAAACTTGGATGTCGAGCTTCAGAGGTCTGTTTTTAATCTGGACCTCAGCTCATTGATGCAGAGGAAAGGCCTAAAGCATGTTTGTTTGGTTTTCTGTTGAAACCATGTTAAACAGTGAACTTTCTAAGGCTGAGGAACAGTTCAGCCTAAAAACTTCCAACAGAGATTAAAGTCGAGCTTAGAAAACCTCAGACTTTATTTTTTTTATCTATTTTATTACAAGTCACTATTGAATCTCTTCAAATTCTGTTTTTTCCCCCCAGATTTGTAACCAAAAAACAATTACATTTAAAGCTGAGATACAAAAAAAAATTTATCTCCATTTAGTGTTAGAGTATTTTTTTTTTTGTAAATTTAATGAACAAAGATATCAAAGGTTTGACATTGGTATAATATTTAAGGTAAAATATTCACAAGTTAACTGTCTTATCAGATTTCCGGTGGTTTGTATTTGCTATATTACCCTATGAAATTATATACAAAATATATCAAATTATATATATCAAGTTTAAGGTAGGGTTTTGTAATACAATTAAAAATGACACACAATACCTTTAAATTATGTTTTATTTCCTTCCTTTGGGATGACACCTTAATTTAAGTAGTAAAACAATCATCTTTAGCACTATAACTATAAAACACTGAATGTCTGCAGCCAGTGACAATACACAGCTGGTTAATGAGTAAACATCTAAGGACAAAGGTGATGAACTGATGTCTCTCTGTGCTCTGAAAGCCAAAGGAGTGCTATAGTTGATTTTCCAAAAAGTAAAATCTTCATAAACAACAAATATAAATCGATTAACCGCTCAGCCCTAATTTAAGACCAGTTACAGGTCAGTATTGTTAAAGATATATAAAAATAAAATAAAATAAGGAATTTATATATTGTGATAAAGCTTTGTGTGTTAAAACATGCTTAAGTTATGTACATATTGTGCCACAAAAATCAGTCCACATTGACTCTCTGCTGCTTATATCAAAGGGAGCAGCTTCTCATACCTTATTCCAGTGCAGCTGTTTTAACTGATACACAATCATCACGCAACACGTGTGTGTTGATGGCTACCTCTAGGTATTTTGATGGAAGTGGCAGCAGGTTGGACAGGCTGTCAGGTTTCGTTGACTGTTTCTGAGTGACTCGATGTCATCAACAAGGCACCAAACCACACCTGGCCCAAAGGGAGAAATCCTGCCCGACCGGTTCAGCAAAAACTCACATTTACATACAGCTTTTAATGCACAGCTCCTGTGGCAGGGACATGCAGTTCTTTTTTTTTTTTTTTTTTACTTTTAATTTAAATAGTGCTAATTTATATTTTCGGTTTCTTGTGTATAACAAATTTTATTTATTTATTTTTTTTATTGATGCTCACTATGGTTTAGTGGTTGCAGCTTCCTTTCAACCTTGAAAACCAAAGAATTGTTGTTGGTTATCTAATGCCTGAGTAGAGACTGGTTTGCCCTCCTATCTCCAGTCTGTAATAACCTTTGATCTGTTGCTTTGTTTTTCCCCCTCTGCAGTAGTTCCAGCTCTGACTTCGCCATGCAAAGATTTGACAGGGACTCAGAGGTGTACAAGATGATCCAGGAGAACAAGGAGTCCCGTGCAGCACCTCGTCAGTCAAACACCTTTAAAATGCTGCAAGAAGTCCTGGAAGCTGATGAGAAAGGTGTAGTTTTTTTTTTTTTTTTTTTTTTGGTTTCAGACATTTAAAGAAGAGAAAATAAGTTGTTTAATAAATTAGGTATCGTTAAAAAAAAAAAAAAAGAAAAAAAAGGCAAAGAGAAAGAAACACAACAGCAGATTAGAAAATCTCAGAAAAACAGAGGAATTACTTCCTCAGCTGTGAATTTTATTAACCAGGAGAAATTTCTTCTTTAAATTTGAATCTGAAAACTTATTGACACATCATCTTTTTAACAACCCTGTCTGTCTGTTTGTCTTCAGAGGCAGCCCTGCGGTTCCCTGGGAAGCTTTCCCCCAACGCCCCAAAACAAAGCTCATCTGTTGGAGGAGTCAGCAAACAGCACACCTGTGAGAAATGTGGCACAAGCATTGTGTAAGTCCTCCTGTAGTTCTAGGTTCACTAGGGTAACGCATTGTTTACATTCCCATGAAAGAGAGTGTGACACAGAACATAATGAACTTCAAAATCGAGAATTTCACGCATGTTTGAAATTATCCAGATTAGGTCAAACCTATAGAAGCTCAAATATAGCTCTGCTAATGTGTGGCTAAATGTCTTCTAGCATGATCATAAACTGCTCTATTTGGAGACACATTTAATGCTGAATTCTGGATGGACATTTTAACATATTTCGTATAAGAAAGGGCAGAGTTAATACTAGATAGTTGGTTTCCTGGTAAAAATCGCACTTCTAACTAAGGCTAGACTTAGACTTAGACTTTATTGTCATTTTATACACAGAATGGATACAAAAAGAAATTTCATTCAGTACAGCTCTCAAGATATTTCCCTTTTTAAAGTGCAGCAGTGATAAAATGTAAACATAAGACTGGTTATGGCTATTATCATATTCTAAAACACACAAAATAATGAAAATTAGAATTTAAAAAAGATTTCTTTTAACTAGGATAAAATAGAAACTAGACCTTGCAAAAAAATTTAAATAATTTCACTTGTAATAAAAGTGTACAAAATTATTGAACACTAACTGAATTTCAGAGAGAATTTGATTCATTTTCATTTTTGTTTTCATTGTAATGTATTAATATGAGGTCTAGTTTCTTATTGCTGTTTCCCTTTGTTTCACTGTACAGCATTACATCAGCAGAGAGGAGGTACAGCAATCAGGTCATTAGTGTTGTTGCAGTCTTTCCTTAGCTGAGATTTCTCTTTCTTTTTGTCCAAGGTGTATTAGAGAAAAGAATGAAAATATCACTCAAACTATTAAAAACTAAACTTAAACGAACCATTAAAAAAAACAACAACAAAAAATCTAAAATACAACTGAAAATGAGAAGTAAAAATAAAAAATTGTAAAATTTCCAAACCACTTCAAACCATATTCCATAAATAATTTAACAGACTATTTAAGAAGCTTTATATTGGCCTGAAAGTTTTATCCATCAAGAACTTTAAGCTTAAACTTTGTGCAGTCCATCAGTACATTTTCCAACTAAATTGCCACTGCATAATGCTGCCACTACCCAACCTGATGGTTAGGGTTCAAATTTTTACTTTGACTACTCTCAACCACTAATAATTTCATCATTTTAATCAGAATTATAAAGATTTCTTCCAAAAAAAATATTTCCAGCTACAGATTTAACTCAAGCTTGAAAATGTTTGTTTTAGATCAGGGACCTATTTCATTTCTACTATTTTCTGGTTCCTTGTTCAGTCATTTTAGCATTACCAGCTACCAGCTCATGGCGAATTTTTGATATTTTGTATTGATGGTTTCTGAATATTTTCAGTTTCTGTCACTTCTGACTGGCAGTTTAGTTGTTCTCTCAGATTAAAAAGCATTATGCAAAGTTCAAAAGCTGCCTCCCTGTGAAACAAGAGTGGTACGGGTGTTTTAGCATCTTCCAGTTTTAAATAAACTTCACCCTCAGAACTCACACTTTGGGCTAAAGCCTCTGATTAACAGCTCAATTATCTTAAACACGAGTAACCATTCTTGTAAACGCTTGCATTAAACATCCTGAAGTGTAATGGAAAGATCAGATGAATTGTAGGTTGTTTGCTAGAAAAAGGAACTTATTGTGTTTGTAGATAAAATATTAGTATAAGAAGGTCTATTTTTGCATACTGATTTGTGTGCAAAAATAACTGCTATAAGGAGGTAGCCTTTTGGATGATGATGGCTATTTTTTAAGCTTTTTTTTTGTAAGTCTCTGGAGATAAAAATACAACAAAAAATGTCATATTATTTCAGAGCACTGAATTAACCTGTTAGCCACCACAAAAAAAAGTGACACATTTTTTGGGCCACATCTCTCATCTCTCAACCATGATTTAAAGCCAGTTATATAGAAATGAGCTCATTAAGGAAGAAAAAAGCTTGAGGTTTGTACAAGTTTAGGTTTGGAGTCTATGCTTATTACAGAAAATGCACAATAATTGGAAAGTGTTGCACCTAGTTGTTCCGTTTAAAATGCATCCTAAAAAGATGGTGTTTGTTTATGCCCAGTATATGTAAACTTCTTAAATTGTCTTCCAAGACATGTAGTCAAATAGTCATCTGAAAAAATTAGAAAAGATGGACAATATAAGAATTTTGAAGTGTTTGACGTGTCTTCCTCATACCGCCTCTCCCACAGGACACAGGCAGTGCGCATCTCAGACAACTGCTTCCGCCACCCAGAGTGCTACACTTGCACAGATTGTGGGCTTAACCTGAAGATGAGAGGTCACTTCTGGAGTGGAGATGCGATGTATTGTGAGAAGCATGCCAAGGAGAGGTACCAGAGCCTAGCCAACTCCATTCAGACCACCGTCTCCCCCCGCCAATGAGTTGGCCCCTCCTCATCGGATCCACCATGCAGTGTGCTGCTGCCTGCCTGAAACGCCACCTCATCTGACTCGCTGATACACCTTGACAAAATATTCTTGGGGGACAGACATTTCACTTATTTCTCATCTTTAATCAAGTATTGCAATTTAATAATATACACTTTCTCGCTTTAATTTCCTGTCTGCTGAGAAATTTGCTGTTTTTCACTATATGGTTCATACTTTATGGTCTCTATAAGTCATTATTTGAGGTCACATTAACAAGGCACAAAAGCTTTTGAAAAAGTTAAATAGAAGGACGATCACCATTTGAATTTTCGGAGGACAAAAAGGGACCAATACATATCCATCTCTGCATGCTGCATTGAAGTTGCTCAGTATGGTGCTGTGTGTGAGAGTGGGTATGAGTGTGAGTGAGTGTGAATACAGGCTTACACATGTGGAGAAGTGGATTCTGCGTGGCTTGTTTCTGTGTGTATGATTGTTTGTGTTTGCACATGAGAAAGACGGAAAAAGATGGTGGCCAAGTTTTTGGACTTTTGGAGAGCGGTAAATTCAGGCAATAAAGCCTTTGGAATTTGTACTATTTTTTGTAAAATAAGTCGATAAGAATTGGTAAAGGGGAGAAAATGTTGATTTGTTTGGCTTTTTTGTTAATTTAGAGGAACAAGATATTCACTCGATATATAAATATTGTTCATATTTTTGTGATGATTGTTACAAAATAGATCATATAAAATGCATATTGTATGCACGGGACATTAAGAGTGATGAGAAGTTATGATGCAGCACATGTCCTTTTCCAGCAGTACTCAGATATGAACTTTAATTTTCTCTTTTTTTGTGGAATATAATAAACATGCACAACTTGAAGCCTCTCCTGTTATGACTGTTTAAAAACTTATTTAAATAATGAACAATCTCCTGCCTCATTAATATTGGATTCATTTCAGATCATATTTCTTCAACCTGCACAGCTGGCAGCATCTATCGTGTGTCAATTAAACATAATGACTTTAGATTTTGTTTAATCTTACAATTAAAGCACAACTGTAACCACTAACAAGCATCCATTCTCAAGCGGTGGTATTTTATTGTTTTACTTCTCAAAATATTTCTTATCCTTTATATGTAAAAACAGACAGACATTCTCAAACTAACTTCAAGAATTTCTATTTTCTGTTTTACACCATGTAGACATGAAACTGCACTGATACCCATCAAATGTAGAAAACAAAATATTTCTGCAGGCATTTAAGAAGTGCCTGAGAGCAGCAGGTTAGCTGTTGAACTCCTGTTATACTGGGGTTTTGTTGGTGTGTTTAATGTTGGGTTTGTGGTGCAGAACTTTGGCAGGTTAGAGTTAGAACTGGTCTTATTTCACCTTCTATTCCTGAATCCAACACAGATGACGACAAACAAACTATTTTTTCCATGCTCCCAGGTTTTAATGTAAAGCAATGCTTGCTCTCACAAAATGGTTGTGCAGTTTCGTTGACTGACCACAGGGTGGCGGCGTTACTACAGTTTTGAATGCATATTTTTATCCATGTGCAGACTGAGGGGAAATGTGTGCAGAGCAAGGCCATTGCAGCAAATGACTAAAATCCTACAAAAAATTTCAAGAAATGTTGAATTTTGCTAACTTTTCTGGCATTTTTATGTGTGTATTTTTAAGGCTTAATTTAGCTCTGCAATTAATTTTTACTTTTACTGTATTATTTCCATTATTACAAAAATTATTAGAGAATTATATATTTATTGTTAAATAGAAACTGTCCAGTTGGCCTATCTGACTCTGACCTCTGTGAAAGAACGGCTTTTGCAATTTAAATGTTTTACATCTTATCTTTACGGGAAAGTGTGTGATCTTCTGTTTAATTTTAAGAAATTTTCCCATTATACCATGAACTTCCAGTTTAGAGGCTTAGTAGCATTAAAAAATCTTCACAGGGTCCAAGATTGTCCAGGAAGAACTTTTATCTTCCTCTCACGGGGAATGCAATGCAGACCTTATTTTATACCTGTACAGGAGCAAGAGGGAGTGGATATCCGCACCTAATCACATTTAGACATATTTTTCTTCTTTGTTGTGTTTTGCAAAAGTGTTTTTTTCTTGGGATCTTTGGAAAACTTTGAAAATTCTAGAGAGAAAGGTAAGGGCTTCCACGTGTCCTGTGTTTTGTTCAAACATTGTGACCCAATCCATGTGGTTGCTGGAGTCAGGTAAGTAGCTGGTGATATTTCGTACACTTTGCTTACAATGTAGCACAGTTTTATTAATCAATAGCGATAATGGGGCTTCTGGTCAACCTTTTATAAAACCAATTGATCAATTTTAAACTCAAAACTCCTATAAGAAGTGAGGATAGTAGCTGATAGTCAGCAATAGGGACCCAAATGGAGAAGCTGCAACAAAGACGACACTGTAAACTACGAGTTAACACCATACAGCAAATAAACCATAACATTTGAACTCAAAAGAAATTCAGTTTGAAAATCTATAAATTCAGCTTTACTCACCAGGCAAAATCAAACCTGGAATTGGCTCCATGCATTAAGGGGTCTAGATGTTATAAAAATGATTTTTGGCTTAGCATGAAAATATGGTATTGGGGAAATTATTATATAAGAGACTGCAGTGGCATGTTGGTGGCTAAATGTTTAGTATTTTTATGTCCCCTTGTTATTGTCTGAGTCTATATAGTAAAAAGGTGAAAAGAGGCAGAGGGAACAATTTTTACAACCAAGACATTTCATACAATCAGAATGTCTGAATCCATTACGTTTCTCTGACACAAATTGATTACAGCAACAGAAAAAAAACTGGGTGTCACTCCAGTTCACTGGAAAACTTGAAGAAAAAAGGGAAAGTGAGTCTAAAATTCACAAAAGTTTCATAAAATTTAGTTGGTAAAACCCCATATTCCTCCCTTTTTGACCGTGATGTACTCACCTTCTAGGGGGTTGCTTCTAGTTGGATATTGCAAGTTGTTTGTTGTGCCAACAATCACTAAATCTCATTCTATCATTGGATCTTTGTCATATTAAGGAATTGGAGATATCCACCTCATGTGCAGCAACTGTGTGTTGGTATCGTACAGATATGATCTAAGATGTCCTTGTTGATTTTGTGCTAAGGAAAATTAAACCAGTTCTGAAAGCAAAAGAACGTCTGACTTGGTAATAAGGTGTATTTGATGAAGTGGTGATTCTGACTAAAGAGCTGAGAGGATCTGGACAGCTGTGCTGCATATAATACCACTAGATGTCCCTGTGTTATCAGGTTAACAACAGTCAGATGGGTCTGGAGTGGAAGTTTCTTTTGTTTATCCTCTGGAAGAAGCACAATACTGAGCTTTACCTCATCTCAGCAGCCACTTGGTCTGTTGTTCAGATTGAGCAGGAAACAGCATCATACGCTGATCATTTCCTCTTCACCATCTGGAAGAGCACAATAAAACTCCACAGACCAGGCCTCTTATAAACCGTCCTCTCTCATATTTGTGAAAATATTGCATAACCTCCATCTAAAATCAAATATTAGCCCAGTTATTATAACTTTTTTTTTTTGCACTTCCAAGTCTGTTTTTTTTTCACCTCCCTCTCTCCCAGTGTTCTCAGCTTTTCCCTTTCTTCACCTGGAATGGAGACCAGATGTGGAGCAGAGAAAGGAGAGCTTGCTTTGCTATACAGTGGGGAGAAAGGAGAGGGGAGGGGGGGTCTGTTGCAGAGAAAATGTTGGAACGACATTAAAGTTTGTCTGGATACCATTAAGTACAATTTGATGTAATGTGTAGTTTGGGACGTAAAGTTTAAAATGGAAACTGTGCGCTCCAGATGAGAGAGATTTCAGCCTTGTGGGGGTGGAGGGGGTGGTGTTGTACTTGAAGCCTTATTTAACAGCTTGGATAAACAGCCCTCTGTTTCATTACAGAACAGGCGCCCATCGACTCCTTGTGCTTTCTTTCAGGAACGTCGCTGGCTGTCTGAGCCTGCTTCAGAGTACAGTATCACATACAGGAATAACAAACCGGGGGTCTGCTGCAGGGGTCAGAGCACAGTGCACTATTATATACTGCCAGGCTGCTTGCATGACTGAGGAACCTGCCGTTTGAATGTGTCAGTGAACACATGTCAAGCCCAATTGCAAGAAGTAGCTTTTTTTTTTTTTTTTTTTTAAAGCTTTCCTGCTGCACTGCCTCATATATTGAAACACTCTCCAGATTTGAATCGCCACAGTCTCCATCCTCCCGGGCCTCTCGTATATCAAAAAGTATTTTTAAAACAGAAATAACCTACTGTATTTTGGGAGCTTTTCGTGCATGAAGCTAGAGAATAAACGAACCACAGACCGAAGCGAAGGAAAGTAAGAGGGGGCTCGTTTTAACAAAAAAAAAATAAATACAATGTTTTTTCAACAAAAGATTGATGTTTAAGAATATAATTTTTTTTCTTTCAAAGTAGGCTCCAGACTAAATCAAAGCATTGTAAGCCCATATACTCCCTGACTCTTACAACATAAACAACATATGGTATGCAAAGAGCAACACTCTCAATCTCAGTCAACTTTGAAACATTTATGTTTGGTTCCAGCTCGGCATGTTTAAAGTGGACAAAAACCCATTCTGTCCCACTGCATTAGCTTTATGCTGCTGCACTGATTGATGCAAACAAGCTTGTAATAAGTGCATTGTTACCATGATAAGCTTCCAGGTGGGCTTGCTATGAAGGAAACTTCTTTCCTGAGGGTATAAATATAATGCAAAACAGCCCCTTTATCTTAGTCACCCTTCAGAACTGGAAAGACGATAGACCATAATCAGGAATTGGCACAAGAAAATAGCTACTCAATCACTCTTCCCTAGTTTGAAAGGGGGGCCTGGAGGGAATAAAAGTAGCTGATTGCATCGACTCATTCACTCAACAGCAATCCCTCATACCAAGCATGCATGTCGCGACAGTGGAGAGGAAAACACCCTTTTAACAGGAAGAAACCTCCAGCAGAACCAGGCTCAGTGTGAGCGGCCATCTGCCGAGGCCAACTGGGGTTCAGGGAGACTTAAACACACACAGATGCAAAATGTAACTCTCAACCAGATCCATGGATGAACCCGTTCCGGAAACACACAGCCAGGCAGACGGGCTCTGAGCCAGCTCTCATGCTGGAGGATGAAAGAAAACCCATACAGTCAGTCACAGTCAGAGAAGTAGGACTACACTGACTAACAGTCCAAGCTCCAACATCTATAAACAAAGATGTTGATGGTAGCAGCACAGCTGATATTTCTCTCCAGGATGGAGTCACAGCCAAACAGGAACAGACCAGATTAAGCTACTATAATGAGAGAAAGTAGAGAGCATAACGCTAAAGCCTGAACTAACAATTACTGCAGAATGGGAGAATAGGGTTGGAATGAAACCAAATGATGAAACGGGGTCCCTTAGTCCTCCAGCAGTCTAAGCCTATAGCATCATAGCTCAGGATAACCTGAGCCACTCCAACTATAAGCTTTATCAAAAAGGAAGGTTTTAAGCCTACCCTTAAAGTAGACAGGGCCTCACAGACTACAACTGGTAGTTTCTTCCACAGGAGCGGACTCCTAAAAGATCTGCCTCCCATTGGCTAAACCAGTGGTTCCCAAACATTTTTGGCTCAAGGTACCCCTACACATTTTTCCACCCAGCCGTGGTACCCCTAAACTGATAATGATTATTTGACATTATTTGATAATAATTATTTTTCTGTCACTTTTTCAAAGTAGTAAAGAAAACATAAAATTAAGCTCCTCGTCTTAGAATATATTTGCTTACATCAAAATAAATTTACAAAATTTTTAAAATGTAAAAATGTACATTCAATGTAAAACTCTCATCAAACTATGAAAAAATCCTGCGGCACCCCTGTAGTGACCCCTGCACCCCTG
Organism: Cyprinodon variegatus; assembly: GCF_000732505.1. Lineage (NCBI taxonomy): Eukaryota > Metazoa > Chordata > Actinopteri > Cyprinodontiformes > Cyprinodontidae > Cyprinodon > Cyprinodon variegatus. The sequence goes on from NW_015150502.1 coordinate 1,859,947, forward strand.
TAGTGACCTCGGGGTACCCCTAGGTGCCGCGGCACCCACTTTGAAAACCCCTGGGCTAAACCATGCTCTGGCTGAACATGCAAACTCAGGAGTTTCCTGCTTCTACGCAAACGTGCTACAAACTTAACTGTCATCCATCCCTAAGAAGAATTCACCAAATATGAAAAAGACCATAACTAAATCCCATAAGAAACCTTTGAAATGAGCTGGAAACTGTACATAGATGACAGGGGCTCTGGAGGATCTTAAAAGAGCAAAAAAGTCAAAGATACTGCTCTCTGTATGCTTCTGTATTGTAAACTGTTCTAGAGGACAATGGACTAACTTGTTTAGTTTATGTTTCACTTATGATCGTGATTCTGTTATTTCCTTAATCTTTCTACTTGCCTTGTTAAAGTGTGATATATTGCTGCTGTTATATTTTTCCTAAACCATCTGTTGCTGTTGCCTGTGCTTAAAAATACTCTAACTTTGCTACTTTCATGATAAATATACCATATAATCTTATATCTCTCTTGCTGCTTCTATACTGGAACGGTCTAATATAGTCCTTTTATATAGTTTTTATTTATCCTTTTTTATTAATATTTTCATAACTCGTTACCAATGCACAGCTGGAAAACAGGACTACGATGAAAAGTAGCCTTTGGTTAATTCTGACATGTTTACAGGTGTTCTGTTGTTAATATGTACAGTCCTGGTAAATAAATAAATAAAAATGAACAGAAAATGGTTGCAAAAACTAAATCTCTAATCTGTAAGATTATGCACACTGGTAAAAAATGTACTTATTTTGAAACTGTTTCCACATCTTGATCAGCTTTGCCAACTAACACTTATCACCACCATTATTACGTCTCTGTCTTTGTTCATTTTCATGCTTACAGTCCTCTATTTGATCATAAGTCTTTCTCCAGGAACAATATAGAAACTAGTGAAGTGCAGCCTATCTATAAAAGTCTTTGCTTCCTCCTCTTCCCGCCAATTGAATCGACAGTCTTTGATCTGCTCAGGCACACAATACACGAGAGGCTTTAGCCTTCATTCATAACTTTGCTTCGCTCCTCTTGTCCAGACACACATTGAAAGCAGGACCTTCCTGTGTTGTAGATGGAAACAGCTCATTCAAAACAACAGGACAACCTGAAGTTTATTGAGGATATTTTTCTTTTATTAAAGGCTACTTGATTTTTATATCAGTTTCCCTTCATTTTATCATGGTTTAACTATTTCTGGTTGGATGTTATTTTACTTCCATTTTATTAGAGTGCAAAATATGATGAGAGACTTCCAGTAGATCCTTACAGTAAGTGTTATTATTCTCCCCTTTAGGGACTTCTATTTGAGTTTTCAGTTATGTCATTCTGTTTTATTGGTCATTGTTTTTTTTCTTCTGTTTTGTGTCATTTTGGTTGTTTTCTAGTTATATTTAAGCAGTGTTTTTTGTTGCTCTCTGTTGCCCCCTTGTGCCAGTCTCCTTTCTCCTAGCTGGTTCTATCCACACCTGCTCCCTGTTAGCTGATTAGCCCTTTGTTCTCTCTCCCATATATACTCCTCCTGTGCAGCTCCTCAGTACTGGTTTCTCTTTGTTACTTCCCTGGTGTTTCCTGGTTTTCTGTTCCTGGATTTGAGTTTCCATAAATTATTGCATTAAATCTGCAAGAACTCATCTCTGCCTCCTCATCTCTGCATTTGGATCCACAACCTCCACCCAACCTTGGCATTATAATGATTGATCTCAGCCTGTGGTTTCACTGAGTGCTACTTTTGCTTTGATTGTAGCCTTCAACCTGTCTGCAATGCTGGGTTTGGCGAATCAAATCATCCTCTTACAAAACCACACAGAGTCTTCATAAGCTTCAGGGCAGGTTAGTTTCCAGACTATTAAGAAGGCTCATTAAGAAGGTTTTAGCACCTTTGACAGTGTGAGGAAGTGCCAATTCCTGAAGAGAAATAAAACCAGCATCCAAAAAAAAAAAAAAATTCAAATATCCCCATAAAGTTTCTCTACACAGAGAATGACGAGGTGTTTCAATAATTCCAATATGAGCTGAATTTGGACACATTGAATCTATAGCAGTAGATGGGATATTTCTTAAAATAATCACTGAGGAACACAACTGCTTTTCTGCTCCTAACATAGACTCTGATACTTAGACTTTTGGATCGCTCAACCAAACCAGTCCCTTCTCACCTTAGCAGTAGTAAGATGCTTGTGAGATTGCCACTGGATGTTAAAGCCTTAGCCCTTGTATCTATTAAAGTTCTGACTCCTGCTGCAATCCTGCCTTATGAATCTCTCCCAGACTCTTAACTTTTCTTTGGAATGTTTTCAAGGCTTCAATAACCCCTGTAGCCTGTGCAGATTGTTCCACCACACTTTTTCCATCCAACAAACTTTCCATTCATTTGCTTTGATAATGGACTTTCATATCTTACCATAATTAATAAGGGAGCAACTGTCTTGTAGACAACTGTTAAGTCTATGATTATATTTGGCCATTTTAAACATTTTTATTTTATTTTTTGCTCTTACATTTATTTTCATGACAAATTGATTTGAAGTATTTTATTATCATACTCTCATGTCATGATATATCTATACAATATTGGTTTTTAACTTTTTTGATTGACTGTTTTAAAAGCATTTGTCATGAACAGAGGTCACCTTTATGGAAATAATGCAGAATTCAAATTCATTAATAACGTTCTTCAAAGTATTTTTCTTGTCTGAATATTACCTGTACTTATGGAACCATTATTTATCCTGAACTTGCTGCTTTTGCACTTCTGGTTAGACCTAAACTGCATTTCGTTGCCTTGTACCTGTACCTGTGTAATGACAATAAAGTTGAATCTAATCTAATCTAATCTAATCTAGTCTAATCTAATCTAATCTAATCTGTAATGAAATTAGAAGGGACACAATTGATTGTAAAGCAGAATAAATCATTTCAAATTCCTCTTGATTCTTTCAGCTATGATTTCAAGCTGTGTTCAGGACTAAAGGGGAAGTGAAACATACATGTTTGAGGTGCTAAAGGCGGTGATATCCCTATAGAAACCTGCTCAGGTTCTGATTCGCTGTTGGGTTGGTTGATCCGTATGCGCTAGGACCGCGGGGACCAGAGCGCAAACGGAATGGGCGCACTTTGGGTAGTATAGCCTCAACTGAGGGAGTTTGGGGACTGACTGAGGCATACATACAAACCCTCACTTTATTTTGAGAATTTTCAGGGGAGCAGATGAGGACCAAACCTCCTTCTTTATTCTGTTTTCCGCTTTCAGTTTAAATCCAGGTTGGCCGTGCGTGAGAGTGCGGAGACCTCCCGGGAATCGAGGAGAAAAGCGAGGAAAACTTTAAAAAAAGCCTCGAAACAAGACAGGAAAGTTGCAGAACGGACTTTATTCATTGCTTCCTTTGGAAATAACAGTGACTCGGACTCTATGTGCGTCAGCTCTGCAGTAAATCAGCGCTGATTGACTTTCAGCAGGAAAGATAACGGTAACTTGGACACTCCCATGAATCCTAAAATAAGAGTAAATCTATTTTAGTCTATATGCCTCCATGATTCTGAAAGCAAACGCTGTTAGAGTCGCTGGTAACTCTTGGATGGACCCCACTACTTTGGATCTATGAGCCTTTTGGAGCAAAGGGGAGCCGTGCGCCCAGGCTGCCATGACATAACGGGACATTTGGGAAATCAGCGCCTCTGAATGTTTCTGTGATGACCGGATGAGATGGAAGTTCATTGTTAAGTGACTGACTTTTACAATTCATTCATTTATTTAAGCCCCATAGGTTCAGTTGTCTTCTCCTCCCGTTTTTAAACTCCAACCGAGATCTTCACGGTGGAGTTATGGGATGACTGGAGGCGGGGGAGCAGCTGAGGTGAGATCCAGGCGAAGGACAATGGTTGCGCCCGCAGCTGGCATCCCTCTGTGGCCGGGGCATCTGGTCCTGATGCTGCTGCTTCTGCCAACCTGCGGAGCGGGACTCGTCCAGGTTTGCCCCGGGCCGCTCGCCTCCACCAACGGCTGCAGCTGCGCGGAGGATCGCCCCAAGACGCACGGGTCTCAGCCTGTGGGCAGAAGGGTGAGCTGCAGCAAGGAGGAGCTGGTGGAACTTCCTGACTTCAGCTTGTTCCCCAACAGGACGGTCACTCTGTAAGTTATCTCCTGATACTCATATGCAAAGTAAAGTAAAGTGTTCCAAGTCTGCATGATTTATTTTTTTATTTTAGGAATAATCACTGTTAATCCCAAAATTGCCATTCTTAGACCTACATTCTCATGCAACTTCGGTCCGAAAAGTTTCTTTTGTTGCTGAAAACTGCAAAAGGTTTTACTTGTATTTTCAAAATCTATTGAAAAAAAAAACTGTCACTTCCTGTCATCTTCCTGAAGAGGCCTTCCTTCCTGTGAGGCAAAGTGTTGGCAGCATCATGCTGTGGGAACCCCTGTTTTTCAGCACAGACAGGGAAGTTGCTCAGCCTTTCTGTGAGAATGGATTGAGGTAAATAAAGGGCAATTCTGGATAAAACCCTAGACCTGAAACCAGGAGAGAGTTTCTCCCATAGCAGCAAGTTACTCTTTTAATATGTTAAATGGCCCAGTCCAAGTCTAGAGCTAAAACCAACTGGAGAATCTTTTTTAAAATATGCATTATTTTCAACTAGTCTGTTCTGCTTTTTTTTTCTATCACAAGCAACACCTATATGGATGTTTAAGGTTTAGTAAAGCACAGGGGACATGTTAAAGATCTGTGTTTGTATCCAGTCAGGTCTCCATCCATGCTGTCAGATCATGCTGAGACCCTGTAGCCATCATACAATTTGTAAGGTCAGATGTTTTGCTCCTGATCTGCTCTCATGTAGCAGTGAAGGGTTTAGTAGTTCCTCTCTGCGAAGCATTAAGGAGCTCTGTGATCATCATCAGGTCCGGCCTCTTTGACACAACTCTGTCACTTTAAATTTGCCTCAGCCAGACCCCTCTGCTTTCAGCTAACTCCTCGGCCGTCCACCTCCACACATGGTCCAGCTGATCTTGGCTTTGCAAAAAACAGAAATAAATTGAAACACACTGTGGGTATTTTAAATCAGAGTCTGTGCTTGAACTGGTGGCCTGGCTCTCACTTTAAAGACAGCAACACCCTGTCTCTCCGTCTCCTTCTGAGAGCGAGAACACCACTGATTCTGGGCCAGTTCACTTCTATATTTTTAATTAAGAGGCACTTAGTTGTGTGGTCTTTTTTGGAGCAAACTTTAAAGGGCCTCGACATGGGCCAAAACACACTATCATTCCTGATAGATTGCTGATCTGTTAGTGACACATATTTTGAGGTGGTGTTTTGATCTGTTGCAAAGCAGACCTTTATTCTCTGCTGCTCAGAGTTTCTTAAATCATCGCTCATTCCCATACTATGCTGCTCTTTTTCTACTCTTGCAAAGTGGAGGAAATGCAACATTTTTTTTATAAGGATGCAAAAATGTATTTGCTCACTTAGAGATATTTGTTATTTGATTTCTTTATCTTCTACAAATCTTAAATGTTTTCATCTTCACACAAATCTTGATTTATGATTTAAGATTAAAAAAAATATCAAGACCAACTTACCTCAATGCAAAAAAAAAGGCATTGGGGGTTGTGCCATTATTTGCACACAAAAAAAAGAGTCTTTACCATTGCTGATCAGGTATTTTGTTAGACAGTCATTTATCAGACTTTGACTAGGCCACTCCAGAACCTATTTTTTGTCATTCTGAGGTTGACATGCTTGTCACTTTCAGGATTTTGTCCCACTTCATAAAGTGTGCTTGAGTTTAAGGTCACTAAATGATGGCTGAGGTTTTTACCTTTAAGACCTTCTGTTATGGAGCACAATTCATGGTTTTATCAATTACAAGATGTTTAATTCACCAGATGGAATGGGTGGTGCACCTTCCACAACTTCTAAAGCAGCTAATTAATGTCAGAGACTTTGTGTCTAAATTTATATGGAAATTTCTTAATAATAAGCGAATGTCTTAGTTTAGTTTATTTCCTGTTGTCAGACAGACTCTGGTTAAAATATTTCTTCATTCCACGAGTTTGACTGTAATCAGGGTAAAAGTATAAATTAAACCAGAAAATGTGGAGACTCAAAGTTTATCCCTTGATTAATGGCATATTTCATTCTGTTGCTAGTTGGGTTATCTTTGTCTGTAATTAAAATTGATCTAGAAATCTGAAACATTTTAGATGTTACAAGATATAAGAATGTAGAGGAAATCTTTGAGGGGGCAAATTATATTGCATTGGAGCAAGCATATGAGGTAAAGTATGGACATTTTGGTCTCAGGAGGCCATGATCCAGCCACATGTCCATTTATAGGGCCTCGTGTTTTTGCTTAATAAAGGCAAGACAAACATCTGTGGAACACATTGCTGAAATGTGGAGGACGGAATGGCTGGGTTGGCAGTGGTTGAGGTGATTGAAGATAATTTTCTTTTCCCGCACCTACTAATTTTGGTCGGGTTGTTTTTCCGCAGCCGCTTGGCGTTTTGTGGCACGTTCACAAGGCGCAAACAATCTGGCGCTCCATTTTTGTTACCTTGCCTGAGAACAGCAGCGTCTGGAAGGTTTTGTTTTCCTGATGCATTCAGTGGGCCCTTTGAATGCCAGCGTTCCCAGCACAGCTCGTGACATTAGCTCCAGATGTGGAATGCTAGGAGCTCTTGTTGGTGTTTGTGTTATTCCTGGCATTCCTCAGTCTGCCCTGAGCCTGCAGACAGTACCCCAGGTGCGACAGGGAAACTTTTTCTGTACGCGGTTCGAGGAGTCCTTTCTGCTGAGGCTTGTCTGGAGAAAAGCTCTTCTCCAAGTGTTGCAGGCGAAGGCTGGAGGACAGCCGGTCCTTGGCTTCCGGAGCCGACTGCATCGTGTAATGCACAACAGCTGGCCCCCGGTGAACATTCCAGCTGAGGCCCCTCAGCATCATGGGAAATCCCAATGGGGATTTGTTTATTAAAACTATTAGCTGGCTGTTTGTTGTTCCTGCCAGCCAAAAAGGAGCAAGTAGTCTCGCCACTTTTGTCACCTCTTTACTTAAGCTTAATAGGGTCTGAGCTGCTCTTAAATCACACCGCCTCCTTGTTGCAAACTTCCTCTTATTTGACTTTGTGAATACAGAACCTTTGTCTCCCCTATTTTCCTTTATCTGCTGCTCCCCACTTTTCTTCTCTTCCCACCCCTTCTATCATGAGTTCATCCACATGCAGTAACTCTCAACCTAAATATTTAGTTGACTTGGTAGGAAACTGCCATGACCAAACTTCTTCCAGATGTGAGCCTGCACAGGCCTGTGTTTAGGCCTAATTATGCACGGCTGCAAAGGAGCCGGATCGCTGCGTTGGGACAAGGGGAAGCAGGAGGGAACAGAAGAGATGGGAAGGGGAAATAAGATAGGAGGGTGAGAGTGAAGAGAAATATTTTGGGGTGAAAGTGGAGGGAAAAAGGCAGAGGTTGATAAGAGGTCAAGGAGGAGGAGAAAGTTCAACATGAGGGGTAGAAGAAGTGGGAAAGAAGGAAAAAAAAGAGTAGGGAGGATAGAGGGGAGAAGCTTGGCAGGCGGTTCAGAGGGATTGGCCCCGGGAGACTGAAAACTCCCCAGCCCCTGACTAACAGATCTGTAGCAGTGGGGTGATAGAGAAGAGGAGGAGGCAAGGCGCCTCTGGAAGCAACATAACTTTGCTTCCAAACTGACGCCTCTCATCCTAATTAATAATTGTCTTTGAGAGATGAGGAGTCATAGAATCTATGGTGATTTTTTACAACCAACTTCAACTTCCAGACATTTGATCAAAGTAAAACAACAAATATTAGTGTTTTTAACAGAACTTCATGTGATAACAACAAAGAGAAAGACTTTAAATTAACTATAAGTGGCTTCATTATCCGTTTTCACCTCCATCTATGTTACTCTCATCTTTGACCATTTGCCGGATGATGCTGCCACTACCGTGTTTCGCCACTGGAGTTTTAGTTCTTTGTCACTCGAATCTTTTCTCATTTTAACCAAACACTTCAAATATGTTCTCATCTCAGTGTTTGATATTGTTTCCAGTTTGCTGGCAAACTTTTGGGCAAATCTTCCTTAGATCTTTTAAAAAAAATAACTTTTCTGCTAACCACTCTTCCATACCGGCAGGATTTTTGCTCTGCACATCTGTATGACAGATCCTATTACCTGAGCTGGGGATCTCTGCAGCTCCCAGAGAGTTACCACAGTCTTATCAAATGATGCACAGATTAAATCTCTTCATAAATAAGTGAGATGTAAAGGTGGTTATTTGCACTAAATTTTAAAAGTGGATATCAGGGGGGCTGAAAATACATGCCTGTCCTGTTCCTACACATTATTATGTAAACCACAAATTCTCTTCTTTTTACCACAATACAAAAATCATTGGTATTACTAGTTAATAAATGATTGTAATGAGTTAATTATAAAAATCACAGCAGAGAGAGACCCTCTCTCGGTGCCCTGTGGTAGCAGCTGTGTCTGTTTTGATGTTTTAATGGATAACAGACAAGTGAAGAGAATGTACAGTGGCAGTTTATGTGTGAACAGGCATGTGCCTCATCCTGTGGCTTTTACCAAAGTAGAAACCAAACTCCTCCCTGCGCATACTTCAGTTGTCATCGTCGTCAGTGACTGATAGCTTTGGCTCTGGTGGGTGCCAACCTAAACGAGTGGGCACAAATGCTCAGGGTGGGGGGTGGTCAGCATGCCCTGCTCATTCAAGACAGCTGCAGGGACGTCCTGAATGAACATCAGTGTTGTTTGGCTCACAGGGTTTGAGACTGAAATATACTGACAGCACAGACATATTTTTATCATTAAGGACTTGGTCGTAAAAGAACACTTCTAGCTTTTGCATTGCCTTCTGAAAATATGAATAGCTCTTTTACTTTTTTTTTAAAAAACATTTTGTCTTATTATAACCACAAAATCAGTATATTTTGGGGGGATTTTTATGTGATGCACATATAAAAAAAAAATCACAACTATGAAGTGGGAAGAAAATAGTATTTTTTATTTGTATTTGTTAACAAAGCCATATCTAAAAAGTGTTTCATGCATTTGAGTTGTATCCCCTTTATTCTAAGGATCCCTTAAAAACCTGGAGATACTGTTTTTGGTCAACAAATGTCTCATCAGGTCAACACCAGGATCCTGTAACAGCAAAACAACAAAGAAGCTGCAACTACTACCTTATCAGGAACATTACAGCAGAATGTGTCACTGCTTCGGCCAAACAGTTATAATGAGATATTATCAAAGCAGAAGGTAGACCAAAGGCTTATCCATTAAAGAGTTGCTTTTTGACAGCTTTGGTTATTTTGTACTTTGCAAAAACATACATATGTACGTCTTTAATGTTAGGTTTTGATAAAGTGCGTCTAATTCACTTCACAAAGTTATTGAATTACTAAACAGACCATGTGTAACTTAATTTAATTTTTAAAATACAGGCAGGTTATAGAACCCTGAAAATATCACAAACTGTAATAATGTTGCAGATCAATGTTTGACCAATACCAAATGAAAGAAGTAATATACAGTATGTAGCCATAACTTAAACAAACTGAACTGGCAAGGCAATCATTGTTTAGAGGATCAGCTAAGAGAACCTCGGTAGCTCTGGAGGAGATGCAGCGAGCCTTATCATTGGTGGAATCTGTTGAAATTAAAACTTAGTTGTCGATAATTAACACCTATAAAATGCCTGAACTCTTTGGCTACATTCATACTGCAGGCATTAATGCTCATTCTGATTTTTAGTGAAATCTGATTCTTTTGCCTGGTTTTTCACATTTCCAAGTATGTGTGACTTGTAAGTTGATCTGTGTTAACTGCATTCACACAACTAACACTAAGTGTCCCGCATGCTTAGTAGAGGAGGCAATGACGTCACAAACGAGTGTGCTCTGTGTTTACGATATAAACATGGATGGTAGTGCTGGAGTGCATCTTGAAATTTTTCATATTTCCCACCTCAGCCAGTGCATTAACAATAAAATCTTTTTAGGAAGGTTGGAAGTAAAGACTTCTTTCCCCATTATCGTCTGCCATGGTTGTTTTTTTCGTTCTTCTGCACAGCAAGACGCACAATAGTGACCTTTTGATGACATATAGGTTTGATGAATGTACCTGGCCGTATAGACACAGATCACATTTGAAAAGATCAGATATGTATCAGATGTAGGACCACATATCCATGTGGCCTAGTCGCATTGGAACAAATAGAATCTGTGTATTTCAGACTGTCATGAAAAGATCAGATTCAGGTCGCATGTGGGCAAAGAAATCGGATTTGGGTTACTGCAGGATGCTGTGCTATAAAACATAACAAATATAAAACATAAAACATGTGGAATTAGAGGATTTAAGCAAATAAGATATAATAAGTCCACTAATCTACCTTTAACTTGTGGTATTTCAAAATGTGCATAAGTTTAAGGGGTGTGAAAAGTTTTCCCAAAAATGTTAAATCTAATACTGATTTGAAGTTGTGTTTTTTTTTTTTTCATACAATATGTCTCCCCTTGGTTGACCCTCAGGTTTTCTTTTTTCGGCTGCGCATTTGATGAGTCTTCTCAATTTATGTCACATCAAAGTCTCCCTGAACACCGCAGCTTGATTTAACAGCTAAAGCACAACTCTGTGTTTATTTCAAAACCATTTCATCTTTTGAGTCACATTGTAAGTGTCTCAGCTGTGCCATATGTAGCCGTCCGCTGAGAAGCCTGCAGCTGTTCTGGTGGTTTATCCTTGATTCATACGTGTTGAGATGGGAGGATGTTGACAAAATGTCCCAGGCCCTTTTCTTATCAGCGGGGAGAATTCCAGTAGTGGGCAGAAAGCTGGAACTCAGGCATTCCTGCAGTGATGAGGTTTATTTATGTGTGGAAAGGTGATGAGAGAAAGGGGGAGCAGGCTCTACTCTGCATATGTAAGGTGGGGCGGCAGTCGGCAATAAATCAAAAAAGCAAACAAAGACCTGACACTGGATACTTGGAGCTTTGGAGTACAGCTGCAGCACCTGCCGGTGCCACACAAGCCCTGGGTTTTATTGTGCCAATGCAGGTCATTGGAGCAGGACAACGATGGGACACCAGTTCACGCCCCCACCCCCCAGCACTGTGGCTTCCTGCATATTTGGCCCAACGCATATTTCACTTATCACCTTGTTGTGTTTGTTGATTGGATGGCTGATATATTTTAAAACTTGGCGAAAACAGTTGTGTGTTGTCATAGTAATTTCATCCCCCCCAAGTGGCTTTTTGTTATTTTAGTTTTTCCTTTCGCGCCGCTCTCTTCTTATCTTACTCCAAAAATGCCTGACTTCGGACTTTCTTTGCCAGCGCTAACTTCCCGCTCCCCGTGTCTGACCACCGCGGCCCCTAAAGTTCCTGCTTAGGGTCAACAACACAGGAAAACAGACTGAGATAATACATGTCTGTGCTGCAGAGGCCTGCATCTGCACTCTGTGAACATTTGTATTCTTAAGAAATAAATTCTAGCTTTCACTTTTATTTGTAAAATTGCTGCTGCAAACAAATAAACTTTGTAAACCTTAGCATACTTTAGTATGTATTTTATCGCTGTCTGGTAGAGTAGATGGTATAACTAAAAAGAATAAGAGTCAAAAAACTTTGTTGGATAAATATTACAGTATAACAGCATACATTTAAACCTGAATAACTTAAATACATTTTAAATATTATATAAACATAATGTATATGAACATGGCTGACATACAGTTCAGAATCTAAAGGCTTTATTAATTTGTTGGTCCAAACTTTGAAGCTAAAACACTAAGTTTAATGCCCTGTTCCACTACTCGCACTTCCACACTCACCTTCTTCAATTTTTCATTCCCGCTGATGGGAAAAAATTAATAGTGCTTCCCAATTCTCCAGAAAGGGTTTTGAACCCACCACATTCAGGGGTGTGGGCCTTTGATCCAGACTTTGGCTAAGCAGGCATCTAAAAGGGCATTTGTAAAGTGCATTACTCACAATTCATTGCTGCATGTGATGTTTTAATTAAAAAGGCAAAACACGTGGTAATGATCCAGCTCCTGCTCCTTGTAATTTGATTTTGATAAACATAAATTTCACTTTAAATCTTCTAACTCCCACAAAAAGATCATTATGATATTCATCTGAAATTCTGCACATGCTTCTATTTTACTGAACAACCAGGTTATAATTTGCAAAAGAGCTCATCTTTCATTAAAGATTGGTAGAGTAAGGGAAAAGGTTTGGTAAAATATAAAAACAAGACATTAATAATTTTTGTACAACTTTACTTTTTGTACATCAATTTTGCCCCTCTGAGGCTTTATGATGGCAAATCTGTGTTTTGCAAGGTCCAATATTGTGTCACAAACCTAAAAAAGTAATGTACCAGTTTTGTAATTCAGAAGCTATTACTCAGCTTTATATATATTTTTTAATATATAAAAACTATATATTTTTTGATCATGTGTTTATTTAAGAGCAACTATGCAAATTAACAGAAACCTAGAAAAAGTACACTATATTAAATTATTTTACATGTGAATCCCAGATTTTTCATGCTTCTTTGTCTTTTCTAAAAAAGTGCTTTAAATTAGTCCTACCTGCCGTTATCCATGCTGGGTCAGATCCTGACAATTGAAAAAAGAGGAAGGGGAAAGCAGAATAAAGCTTTAGCCCCGCTGCATGCAGTTAGCCAAGCCTTGTAGCTAAACCAGGTCCTGGAAAAAGTTAGAGTGTACCACCTCCATCTGTCTTTGGACTGCTGATTAGTTTTGATGTTCGGCTGATCACATCCAAACACTTTCACCTCCAGCTTTTCTTGGCGAGTTTGCTTTAAGGGATTTCACTGCCGTGACTCGAAATGTCAATCAGCTGCACTACGACTATGACGACAGTTCCTGTCAGCTTACTGCGCAGCTCTCCTGCGCTCTGAGCTCTCCTATCCTTTTGCATTGCAGAGGAGCGTTTGCGCATGTTCAACTTTTAACGAGTCAATGGCCAAAGATTTTTGCGCCCCATGGTCACCAATCCGATGACGAAGGAAACAGCTTCACTCATTATTTAAGTTTGAATTTTTATCTTGTACATCTAAAAAATATATTAATACATTTTAAAATACTGACATTTTATAATTAAATTTTTATTTGTTTCAAGGTCATTGGGCCACCACTTCCTAACAGTCAGTTTCTGCTGATGTTGGACAATTTTTCAGAACATTTGTAATGTCAGACGCTGATGCTTGACCAAATGGCCTGGCCAAGTCACTGCTATAATTCCTTTTATTGGTCAGGCTAGGACTCTGTCCAACCGATCTAATTTCTCCATGCTAAACTCTCTGACCTATATTTGCATGGACCTTGCTTTGGTACACATTCATGTTGGAACAGGAAGAAACCATTCCCCAAATGTTCCTAAAAAATGTGTGGCTGAACTATTAAGGAATCCTTTCATTGAAACTAAAAGCCTGTGCATAACATCTATTAAAGAAAAAAAAAAGCTCCACACTATTATTCGTTTTCTTTTGGCAACTGCCGAATCTCCTCCTTCCTTAAATTGACAGACAGGGAGGCAAACTTCCTCCCTCCAGGGAATCCTGTCTCCTCTAATGTAGACTAAAGTCACTGCTTACTTCACATCCCTGCATCTAAGTCTTTGCATTGCATGTCCTGACATGGGGGTTGGTCGTCAATGGACAACCATTTTATTAGAGTCTGTGGAGAGTTGCTACAACCAATCAAATTTATATCTGCACTTCATAACCAAAGCTTGTGCCGATATTACAAAGTCATATGAAATCATCAACTTCATAGTTACTCATAAGAGAATATCACTTTGATAAGAAGTATTATGATTTGTGATTTATTTGTACGACAATGACCTACAGTCATGTCCACTACAACCTTCTGCATGAAGCTGCATTTAAGGGATGCTCACTGGCTCAGACTGATGCTTGATTTCAAACCTTTCATTTTAAACCTTGCAAGTTTCTCCTCTTATAATATTGTAAATCTCACAAAAATACTTACCAACTTGCCATAACTTTTTTTGTTGCCTTATTATACATAATCACAGGGATATTTTGCAACAATCAATTCAAAAAAAAAAAAAACCCAAAACAACATATCTTTTGCCAGGAAATGAGAAGGTAGATCCAAATCTTAGATATTTAATTTGTTTAATTGCTAAAGAGAAACTACTTCATGCACCTATATACAGTTTATTCATTTTTTTTAGAGATTAATTTATGAATAAATTCTAAACCTTTGTATTGCATATAATTTTTTGTCTTGGGCACAGAGATATTGCAATACTTTAAACTCAGTGACCACATTTCTTTTATCGGTCTTGGTTTATTGCACCAATCAGAGGGGCAGAACCAGTTGGGAAATAGAACAACCAGCATTTATTAAAAATCTCTGTGGACGCAGTCTCCCTGTGTTTATTGATATGATGTAATCTCATATCCCTTAATGCAGAATCAAACCAGTCACTGGAAAGCATGTTGGTCTACCATATTCTTGTAGCATCCATCTTGTTGTTCAACATATTGTGGCACTTGCTGGTTTTGCAGCAAGTTCCCTGGCCCAAAGCAAGGTCTGAGTACTGAGCTCTGATGGTGATTTAAAAAAAACTGATATAAACAAAGCTGGTAGTTTTCCATCAGATATATCTGAGTAAAACTACAGATTATTTGGAGCAGAACTATTTTAGCCAACTTATAAGAAAAAAATAAACAAACATAAAGTAAAAACTTAAATTTTCCAGCCATCTTAGCCCAGAAGACAAAGGCTTGTTATGAGGCAGAACAATGAGACAATACACACATTCCTCTCTCTCTCTGGCTCTCTCTCTCTCTCTCTCTCTCTCTCTCTCTCTCTCTCTCTCAAACAGCTAAATTCACAAAATTGCCTCATTAAAATTGTAAAAACACTTTAGACAGTGATTAAACTGGCCATTGTGTTTCTGCTCTGCAGCCATAAACATTCCAGTTGGAGCTGTTTTGATGAATCTAACGCTCCAAATTTTGCAATAACTTGTTACAGCGTTACAGTAAGGCAGCTGTGATTCAGCTTTTGTTAATATTGCGCGGCAGCTACTTGTTTATGTCTTTAAAGGCCACTGCTTGTTCTGTTGTAATAAATTGTGTATAAAAACACATTCCATGGACAGTTTCTGTTTACAGAACTTGATGGATTGTCTAATAAGTCGTACTGCATGCAGGGGAAATGTGGATGTGTGTTAGCTTGCTTGTGCACACACATGTGGGAAGGGCGTGCACTGCCACAGCTCTCAAAATAGAGCTTGTTCCTCCCCTCTCTAATTAGAGACATTTTCAAAACTTGGATTTTAATTTTAGACTGGCAGCATTTGGACCTCTGGTTCATACACACACAGTTAAACACTTTCCATAAAAATAACTCCCATAGGTCAGACACTTGTGCATCTAAATCTCCAAACACACCCAGAAACCACAATGCCAAACTCCCTGCTAACCCAGGCATAATGCAGCATGCTCTGCAATAAGCGGTTGGACATATCAGATGCAGAGGCACGCTCAATATGCTGAGCATCACAACATGCAGATACAGTGCCTTGAAAGTGTGTCTGTAACTTGTGAAGTTTTGTCACATTCCATCACACTGCAAGCTTTAGTGTATTTTGCAGGATAGACCAACAGAAAGCGGGGCGCTATTTTGAAGTGGGAGGAATATTTCTGCACAGTTACCTTTTGAATTTGAAAAAGAAAAGAATAAGAAAATCTGGGAACTTTGTATGCATTTATATCAAGTCCTCTGATTCAATCAACCTCTGGCAGACATAACCCTCCACTTACAAATGCTCATCTTTTGGTATCTGCTCCTTTAAGCTTTGCTTTAATTTTTACAACTTTAAAAAATTATATCAAATTGTGTTGTTTATTCTTGAAATAATTAACGTCTGGACTTTTCATTCAGTCTAACCAGACATATGTAGAGTACCAAAAAATTTTAGGCAAGTAAAAGAAGCATTATTTTAACACATTTCACTTGAGGAAAGCAAAATTAGCCGTCAGAGAAATTTCTCAACTAAGAGTAAAAAAGTGCAGAGTAACTATTTTACTATATTCAATGATGTTAGAGATCAGAAAGGCCATGATATAAAACTATGTGAACATTTTCTTCATTTTAAAGGCTAAAACAAGGTAATTAATACAACTTAAATAAATTTAATAGGCACAAGAAACATTCTCCTAATCAATTTTTTACTTAAAACATGTGAAACTATTTCTAACTGCATGATATATGTACTATAGGGCAGGGTAAACTACCTCCAGTGATATTATATGCCTGATCTTGTAATAGTAAAAGGACAAAGATTTATAAAAAAAAAAAATAAAAATGTTATTGGGGGGAAGAGTTTCCAAAAACTGAACTCAAGTGAGCGAATAGATTCATCATTAAAATATTACATAGGGAAAAGTAAAAAGTATGGTTTGCTAAAACTCCCATAACTAAATTTTTGTTAAAATGTTTAACAAGTAGAAGAATGTAGATAAGACCCACCTCTGAATCTAATGTATAGATCTACGATCTTCCATGCTGACTGATCAGTGTTATTGTCACTGCTGGTAGATGAACTTAAATTCAAGTCTCCTATCTTTTGTTCCCTCTGACATGTTTGCCCTTAACCTGCTCCATACTTCTTTAAATAACCTTCGACTTGTTCTTCCCACTAAATAAAAGCATCCCCATTTAGCATGATACTGCCGCCACCATGTTTTAATGCAGTGTGCAAGGTGCATACAAGGTGATGCACAGTGTTATATTTCCATTACGATTATAGCTGTCCTGTCAACATGTTCTCCAAACAAATAAGATGCATTCCAGTTGGGGCTGAGTTACACTGCTCTGAATAAATCTGCAGGTAATAAAAAAAGTTTGTAAATCGACTAAAATCCCAATCAAATGTTTTGTTTGTTGCTGTATATAATTGTGAAAAGGTTCCCAGGTTATGAAAGCGTTTTCAATAAGATGCCCGGTAGTAGGCAGAGGTGGGTAATCCCAGTCCAGAAAGTAAAAACCCTGCCTTGTTTTCCTTGTCTTCCATGTTCCTATAACTCCTATAACCAGGTTATGAGCTCGTGAGAAGATCTGATATACTAGATCTCAATATTTAATTTCTAAAATGTTTAATACTTTACTTCATCATTTAGGTCGTATCCGTGTTTAAAAACTGAAGCAATCAGTCAGGATATGCAAAATGATTCCCTACAAAATATTTGGCATGCAATTACATGGATGCTCCTTTCTATTACAGGCGGTTAATGGGGACTTTCAGCTTGGCAGCGTTCCCTTGTCGCTCCTACAAGCCCTCTGGTGGGTCAGGCACAATGGGCACATTCACATCTTGACATGTGTTTGCTGCTAAAGTGCCTGTTGTGCTTAAGGGCATTTAGTCTCTCAGCTGCGCTCAGTGTTGTGACTCTCTGAGGAAAGGCTCAGGGTGCAAAGGACTCCAGGGAGCACAGGCGATAGGTAGTGCTCTGTCTTCTGATAACGAAAGGGTTAAGCTCTCTGGATGCACCAATGCGCTGAATGGCCCTCCATAGTCCGGAGGCCTCTTATAAAGTACTCATTGTAACAAAGATGACACAACCGCCTTGCAGCCTGAGAGATTTCTCAGCACATGCACTTTTGTCCTTCTTCTGTCCACTATCCTCTTCAAATGTGTCCGCTAGCAACAATGAAAGGCAGGACTGAATGTTTGTTGCAGCATATTACAAACATCTGCAATGACAGTTTCTCACTAAGATTAAATGACAAACTTCAAAGGATTTTATTGGGTTTTTATTTGAGAAACAACCTAAAGTAAAGTAAAATTGTGAAATAGTGCCTTTTGGTGATAAAGTATGGGACAACCTTTTTTCAAATGATCTGTGGAGAACATTTTGGTAACTAGTGGTAGTCCACAAAGTGGTAGAGCTTTGTGGAGCAAAGCTGGTAGAGACACACATAAAAGGCAGCATTTTCCAAAGTATTCACTTAGAGAGTTTTACCACCATTACAAACCACTTTTGCAAGGCAAAATAGCTGGTATGAGTTCATCTAAAAAATGCCCTGCTTAACCAAAACAGTAGAAAAGCCACAACAGTTAACCAAAACAAAATAAGATACTTACCGGTTGTCTGTCACCCGCCGTCATGATCTTCATCGTCCTTCCGCCAAAGTCTGTCGACAAAGATTTGATGAAATCTCAATTTATGTTCCCAAAGCTACAATAATAAAAAAGCCGCTCCAAGTGGAGCCAAAACCTCAGTCAACAGAGGAAAAAATGAAATATTTCAATCATAACATTATCTTCCGTCTAAAGAAAGAAGCACATTACATTTTTTTCCTCTTCAAATAAAAAGCAGAAGCTACCGGAGACAAAAATACTACTGGAAGAACCCCAATAAATCAGTATGTTGTCTGCCTCAGACCATAAAAGCCATCAGATTCAACATATTTATCCACAATTTCATTCCAGTTATTGTATAAACTTCATAATGAGACAGTTGTATTTAACGGTACTAAAAGCACTTGAAAGGAATACAGCAATACAAAAAAAAAATCAACTCTGAGTAAACAGGGAGTCTAGTTAAAAAGTGAGCTGGTATTTCAGTAATTAAGAAAGTTTTAGCGTTATATATATCTCTTAATATTCATTGCTTTAATTTCCCTTCTTCTTAATCTGTGTATTGCAGCTTACTGGAAAAAAATGATCTCTTCCAACAAGTTATTCATTGTAATAATATTTAGCTCCCCGTTGCAGTACCAGTGGTGTTAATTTCATAAGCTCATTTATGCAGGTGATATTATGATATTACATTAAAATAGTTATGACAAAGCAAGAACATTCATTTTATTTCAAGCTTTTATTTCTTTTTTAAGAGAATTAAATACGTTTCTTTAAACTAAAATCAGTATGAAAGGTTTTAATGTTACCCACTGTCCTACGTTCCGTACAGTACTTAAACTCACTACCACTACTAACACTAATGTAGTTATTCCTATGCATAGTTATTAAAGCAGAATATCCTTATATATTTTAAATCTGTAAGGAACTAACTGAGTTGAAAAACCTTTACTGTCTTAGGCCACAACATCCCGATCAAGATACATTTAATGTGTGCAGTTAAAACCGTTTTAAACCCAGTCATAAAGGAGGTATGATCAGAAAAGTCTTGAGACTCAATTTGGAAAGTTTTGACAGAGATGAAGTTCTGGATTTTTTAAAACTATATTTAAATGACATTTTTTAGACATGTTCAATGTCTATGCATATTTTTGAATGATGTATTAGATGTGTGTCCACATTTTGAGACGTTCTCATATAATATAATTATTCCTGTTTTTTAGGCTGCTCAAATTAATGTAATACATACAATGTATAGCTGTTGAAGTAGTTAATCAGATTGTTTCCAGCAGACATTCGTCTCCCCCAAAGCTAAATTTTATTTAACATTACCTTAAGCGCTGCTGTGGCACAAGCCAGCATGTGTACTATCAAATCAGCATGCTAATTAAGCCAGGCTTAATTCAGTAATGACTCTTTGAGACCCTTATTTCAAATCACTCCCATTATGTGGCTCCCACTGGTCTCCTAACAAGGACCTTATTTTTGCCATGTTACCAGCCTCTTTTAAGGATCTCTTGTCTTTTCCATTGCGTGTGGTCTTTGAGGGTAAGAGACCATTTCAGAGTTAAATTGATGTTTACACACCAGTTCACTGGACTCATTTTCCCCCGTTTGTCACACTAAACCTGTGCTTCTTGCTTCTTTTATTCTCAAAGAGCTAGATCGATGTTTGGGTGACCAAGAGGTCCCTTGTTAGACTAGTTCTGCATATTTATTTTTCAAACAAAACTAAAGAATAAAGTAAATAAGAATCTATTATTGCTGTCTTCTTAATAAGGATGAATACTCAATGCCTTATTGTCTTTGTGAGCTGATGATTGCTACGTAAAACACAGACAGCATCCGGACCTGGAAAGTGACACAATATTGGAGACTGAAAAGATGGAGTCAGATAATGGTGCAGAGCAGGGATGCCCTGAGAATAGTGCATCCTGGACTGACCGGCAGTAGAGTCAGTCAAAACCAAAATCCCAATCTGTAACTTTCTATTCCTTGGGTGAACTTATAAAAAAAATATAAAGGGCAGGAAAAAGGCAGCAGTACTGCTCAGTCTCCAAGCAAACTGCATTATGTAAATCCAAACGCTTGTTCAGCAGACTGATTATTTTGCAGGTGGTGATTACTACAAGAGGTTTCCTTTAATGTGCATTAGAAACAAAAAAAAAATGTCATAGTTCATGGAGCAACAACAACCCCCTAATCTCATGAATTTTACGAATCACTTATGCTTTCAGAGCTTTTACACAAACGTGTCTATACACAGTTTTTAACAGACTTTCCACTAGTTTGGTTCAGTTCTGACTCCAGTGGGGGCGTTAGATGGTTTTCACAATCAATCGGTGCCCTATTTGTTGGTACTTGCCGATATCGATACCACCATTTTAGTGCTGAATCGGGCCCTGTCTGATACTGGTATCAGTATCGGTGCAACACTAATTTTAGCACATTGATAAATGTAAAGTGAAGTCAACAGTCTGTTGCATTGGTATTATTGGGGTGAAAATGTGAAATGTTTGGGAACACCCTGATCTATAGCACTTTACAGTCTGACAAAAACAGAAAGCAATCACATTAAAGGGCTTAACATTTTTAAAAGGAATGATCAGTGTATCTGACAAGGAGGGGATACACAGTACTAACCATAAATGATGTCAGGCTTCAGCAACCTTCAGTCTTTTGGCTATCTTTATACGTTTTTTTAGCCAGTTTTTGTCTCTAAATAGTCAAGAAGGGTCGGAGATGTAAGGAAATACCCTACATATTGGACCACAGTTCAAAGGGAAGTGAGTTTGGCTCTAATGCCTGTTTATCATGAAAAACTTGGAATTCTGCCGGGGTTTTGACACATTTTCTACAACATGAAAAATGAGAATACAACCTGTAAATTAATCTTTTGTACATTAGGATATATTTTCTCCATCTTTTTTCTTTGTTTGATGTAACGCCATCAGAGTAGGTAAAGCTCCCCCTTAGAGTACAGCTAAATATTTACTGAGCAACAAAGAATATTTTAAATTCAGTGCTTTTTTCTCAAGTGTTTCTCATCCATATCCCACACTAAATGCCAAACCGGGCTGGAGTATTTCCTGTAAATGCTTTCAACTGAAAAAACACAAAGTTTTAAGTGTGTCTGGCAGAGAAGCAGGATGAATAGCGAAAGCACACTGAAACCAAACTCTCAGTGTTGAGCACCAGCTAATAGGACATCCTGTTGTATCTGAGTTTGCAGCGTTCTGGCTGCCGTCAGGACAGGAGGACATGTTTTCCCTCTGAGCTTTTCTGCACCAGGTTGTCTCTGTCTTCTTTCTCGAAGAGGTTCACATAGTTTTTTATTCCCAATGAATGGTAAATGGTAAATGGCATGTACTTATATAGCACCTTTATTCAAGTTAGGAGACTTGACCAAAGCGCTTTACACTACATTCATTCACCCATTCATGCACACACTCACACACTGATGGTGGTAAGCTACATTGTAGCCACAGCTGCCCTGGGGCTCACTGACAGAAGCGAGGCACTGGTGCCACCGGGCCCTCTGACCACCATCAGTAGACAATGCAGGTGAAGTCTCTTGACCAAGGACACAACAACACTGAAAGTCGAAGTCGGGGCTTGAACCGTCAACCCTTCGATTTCAGGGCAAACTCCTACATCCAACGCCACTGTCTCCCCAGAATGAATGTGGAAGGATAACATTAATTCCACCAATTAACTGAAAATGTCACATAGATACTAAGATATTTACACAGGGTTTCCACGGGTCACTAAAAATCATTAAAAGTCATTAAATTATTATTTTTTAAATTAGGGTCTTAATTGGCATTAAAATTCATTAAATGTGTTTATTGTGGCATTTAGAATGCTTTATTAAAAAAAAAATGTTTATAAAAACATTTTCGTCAGCCTTATTATATCACGATATATTTGCGTGGAACTGCTTCCGGTTGATCGCAAAGCTGTATGTTCAGAGAAGAAGCTTAAGTCGGAGAAAAAGCTAGCGAATGGGGGGGGCTGGAAAACAAGGAATTCGGGACATGGCTGCAACCTGTCGACGGGTTATTACTTTATTCATAAACCCTGTTACAGTAAAACTTAAAAATATCAGTAATGCTTTCTCCAGTGTCCTTAAGTTGTTTTTTTTTACTCCTAAGTTATTTATTTATTTATTGTTTTTTTAATATGGCTACTTTGGTAATTAGAAGGAATTGTTTTGGAAACGCTCCATTTTCAGTCCCAAATGTATGGAGTCTAATTAAATCAACTGCTACCTTCAGATGGATAGTATTTGACTGAAACAGCAGCAGCTGGTGTCATCAGTACAGAGAAAAATATGAAGATTTACTTTTTTAATGATTATCTTTTAAATTGTCACTTAAAAAATAAAATTTAAAATGTCCCTTTGTGTGTATAATGGTTTTAATAAATGAGAATCTGTTGGAATAGTTTTTTAACCATACATTTTATATTTGTTCCTTCAACTCAACTCAACTTTTTTTTAAACATCCACAGCTGCCACAGAGTGCTGTACATACCAAGTAAAGTTAAAATTCTTTAAACACAACATAGAAGTTTAATTTTTTCTTTTATTGAGCCTGTCTAAGATGTTGAAGAAAACATCACCAAAAACATTTCATACTCATTCACACTCATTAAAAACAACTTAATCCTAACATGCGTTTACATGCCAAAAAGGATTGTCTTTCAGCATAATCCCCCCCACTCAATCAGATTATAATTTCATTCCAATCCTGATAAAAAAAATTCTGATTTATATGTTTACGTGACACATTTTTAGTCTGATCTGCTGTTTATTGATTACTTATGTCTATATAAAAGGATCTAGAGTTTGTTTAGGTCTCTATAGTTGTGTGCTCTGCCCCTGTCATCCCTCATTTTTGCTGAAAGATTAACCGCAGTGCAGCTTAGGAGGGAAAAAAAGAGGCATCTGTTCCTCTTTTTAACTCTCCTTGTTCCTAGGCCCCTTAACTTTTCGTCTTTGTGTAGATAAATTAAATAAAATGGCTGATGAGGATCCTGGAGCCTAACATGCGGCCTCTTCTTTTACATGATTGGATGAATTCAATTAGCTCATCTGGTTTCTTTAGACCCTTTGTGGTCTGAAGGGGTTAAGTGAATAAGGAATGGTAAAAATGGTTTGAAGATAGCAACTACATTACCGTCTGAAGTAAATTAGCAGTGTGCACTGCTGTGTCTTGTGCTTTACATCTGATAAGTCGTGAATGCATTTTGGGCCAATCTACTATCTTAGTTTTATGCAGAAACAAGCGTCTCGTGTACAGCAAAGCCTCAGGAGTGTCCAAGTCCCTCCAGGATGGAGAAGCAGCCTCTCTACTGCTGCTTGAATCGCTTCAGCAATGAAAAGATGCTCTCTGTTCTTCCTCGGCTGTCACCTGCTTCCGGACACTGCTCCATCTGTCTGATGGCTGTCCAGGAAGTGCTCTCTCCATAACCCCTGGCCTCCGAAACCAGTTTCCGAATAAACAGCTAATTGGCTGGGTTTCCTGTTTAGCCTAATGGGAATGCTTGACTATTTCTGTCTGTTTACAGAGTTGTCCCTGGTCCTCTTTCTCAGAGTCATGCTCCCCGCATTGTTTATGAAAGAACAATGTGCTTTGCTGCAACTGCACTCCAAACTTTAGCATTGGGGACCCTGCAGCAGGATCCAGATCTGCAGTTCCTGGAAACAGGGAGAAATTATAACTCAAACTATACAACACACACCCGTATGCACATCTGCCCATGCTTGTCTGAATATTTAAAATTGAATATCTTATCCCCATATACAGATTCATGTACGAGTATCCAAATGCACCAAAAGCAAACAAGTGTCCTACTGACTCAAATAATCATTATTCAGCATATTATGCTCTGCCAAAAAGGAACCATCCATATCAAACTGCCTGCTTTGAGTTAAATGTGCCTTATATCTTTCCCAGATGTGACTTTCTGTATCTGTATTGAATTATTTAGGCACTTCTGGGTCCTCTATAGCTTTCAGCTTGTCTGCATCCATTTATAAAAGGGAATCTGTGCCCAAAGTTGAGTGAAAGACCTTAAGGCTCAGGAGTCATGGGTTCAAATTCAGGCTATACTGTGAAAGGGCTGTTCTTCTCCTACCCACTGTATCACTGGAAATTATAAAACATGACTTTTTATTTTTTGCACCTGGTCTAGAAACTCAACTGAAAAAACATATGTGTATATCTATTTCTATATCTATATATATATCTATATCTATCTATCTATATATATATATATGTGTGTGTGTGTGTGTGTGTTTTTCAATTGAGTATATATATATATATATGATATATATATAGTACTTTCTGACACCACTGATCAAAGTTTCCAAGATAATTGGATCAAAGGTTGACTTCACTCTTGTAATGGCTTTTTATTTAAAGTTGTTTTCATGTTGTGACTAGTTGTAAAAGACTAAAGTAAAGAGGTGAATCAGTCCGGTTTATCCCCACATTACCAGGATTGGACGATTAAATGTGGTCATTAACTTGAGCTGGAAGGCGCAGAGCAAAAGGCAGCATTTTTTATTGATGTGGCAGGAAACGGGGGGTGTGGGTGGGGAGTAATAAGGGCTGACGGCTGCTGCTGAATCTGTAAATCTCACAGACTGTTCGCAGTCAGCTCCCACTTTTAAAGGCACACACACACAGCTTCCTGCTCTCGATTAAGAACGCACTTAATGTCACAAACAGCCCATTAAGCTCCATGTGGTAGGAGCAGAGACGATGTGAAACTGAAGGGTGTGTTAATGATCGCTGGCTGTTGCCAGGACGAGGCCAAGGCAGGTCTGTGGATCCAGACTTATTTGAGGTAACCATGAAGAGGTCTGCTCCCCTAAAATTAAATTGGGGAGGTCACAGATGTTGGTTAAGTTTTGATATTAATAATTCAGCAGTAACATTTTGGGTTGGAAATAGAGCTGTAAATGTTATTTTATTGACACATATTTAGATTGTGGTATTGAATGCTTTCATTACAGTTTCCACCTCAATAAATGTCACATATGTTCAACCATACATGTTGTCAAGAAAGTTGAAAAGGAAAAAGCAACATGGTTTTGTCTTTTTCCATTTAGATTTGCCAAAATAAACAAAGTAAAAAAATATCCTGAGTTGGAAAGTAAAAAAAAAAAAAAAAGAAACAGAACAATTTCCTGAGTACAGAAATGAAATCTGAAATGAAGTTGCTTTTTTTTAACCAACCGTTGTCTTAAAATGCAATTGTCAACAGTATAGGTTCTTCCCTGATAACTGCAAAAAGCCCAACTGCTAAAAGGATAGCAGTGATCTGCTCAGGATCAAAACTCAGTTTATTTTGTCCAAGGAGTCTTTTCCTTTTAACAAGACTGTCCTCCTGATGAAGTCCTTAGCAAAAAAGGGTAACCCCCCTTTTCTACTGGCCTCCATGATGACATTAATGAGCCTGGTCACTGTGGACATCAGATAGTAAATCTTACTGTTCTGTCAGCTTACATCAGGATCTGTTGCTTTAAGCTTCTATTTCTCTTTTAACCTGGGGCATTAAAGAAACCACTGTCATCTGCTCCAGTTTTTTATGTTTTTTTTAACTATTCTGTGGTGAACTTCCTCCCTGAGTATTATCCTTTCATTCATAACTTCCTCGTCGATTTTATTACCAAAGTTTCCTCATAGGAGAAGACAGGGTAGCCTAATTGTGCCCCTGGTAGCACAGCTTTACTCATTGTTTTAAATGCTTTATCTTCGACATGGTTTAAGTCCTCTCCACACTATTCACAGGTAAACAAAAAACTGATGCTAATTAGCTATGGTTTGTCATGTGCATAGTCTTAAAAGTCTTATCTTTATATATCTACAACCATATATCAGAATCAGAATCAGAAATACTTTAATAATCCCAGAGGGAAATTACTTTTGTTACATATATAGGAGCTAAAGATATGTTTTTAGGGTAAGTGTAAGAGCAAATCTAGAAATAAGCAATCAGAGTTTTCCAAATGACTGAAAACTAATGGTTTTATGATTTTGTATACTATAGTTTATATACTATACTATATACTATTATATACAATAGCTTATATACTATAAACTAAGAAATCTATTTTTCCATAATTGTTGAGATTGCAGAATTTTGCAAGTCAATACAAAAATCTGAGTCTTTTCTTTTGTGGGCCTGTGTTCATTGTCGCATAAAGTACTCTTCCAATGTCTCACAGTGCTCTGACCTTTTACCCGAAAAGAGGCATATAAGCCAACTGATTTGCTGGTTGAAAAAAAGCTAATTGACAAAGCATATGTGATATTTGTTGGATATTTAAAGACATTCTTTAGATGTTTTCATAAAAAAAAAAAGTGATGCAGAATGATTGTGGAGATCAGAGTCTCCCTGCTGTCCTATGCTGTCTCAGGAACCATCTTTAGGTAATGTGTCTGGTCAGGATAATCTCTCATGTGACCATAGCAAGTTGACATTTATCTCGCTTGCTTGCTTGTTTGTTTCTTTCTTAATTTCACATGTAATTAGAGTCCTATTAGTTGTAAAACCCATGTTATGGATTGGTAATATTGCATTTCTAATGGGAGAAATTGGAATATCTGTAATATGTTTTTCTTCAAATTCACAGAATACTGAGCCATAACAAAATTGGACTTCTGAGAAATGGATCCTTCATTGGACTTCACTCCTTGGAAAAGCTGTGAGTATTATGTCTTTTATTCTTCCCTTAAAATACATTTTACGAGTATTTTTTTCAAAATAACCACTCAAGTTTTAATTGGTACTACTTCTGGATGGGCTGTCTTATTTATTACTTGTCATGCCTCCATGGGAACATGCGTTTTTTGCCTGTCTCTGGACAAGACCTTGCAGAGATGATTAGTGTCAGATAATATTTGAGCAGCCCTGTGTGAATTTACCGCAAAATGGGCTTTAGTCCAGCAGGGAGGATGATACACTCAGACTGGCTATGTTGAAAACCTCACATAATTACACTTCAACCCTTCATTTTTTGATAAACTTAACTCCAAAAGACAAGATAAGAGAGATCTGTGCAAGAGGACTGTGTTGGCAGTGCTGCTTGCAGCTTTCAGACAGTCTGGCCCTCCTTCGCAGCATCGTAATCTCTGATAATGGGTTGTGAGACAAGGGATGGACTGGATTACTTTAAGACAATTGGGATACAATGTTCAGGGCTTCTGGTGACAGTTAAAACCAATAGTGCAAACTTTCTTTTTCTCTAGAGTAGTTTAAAAATAAACAGTAGATGGGATCTAAATAAGATTTAAGTAATGAATAATTTGAAGGATAAGATGATCCTAAATGATCCATTGCTGATAGTTTCCTTGGCCATACAAGGACTTATCTGAGACAAAGATTAGATTTTAGTGCTGAAACAATTAATCAAAATTATCTTGATTAATCAGTTATTGAAATAATGGTCAACAAATGTGGTTAGTGTTAAGTGATGTTTATAGACTCTACAGTATGCCATTTTTTCCCTTGTTTTTTTTTTTTCTACATTTGAGAAGAAAAACATTATTTTCTGTAAAAACACCATAAATAGAACTCACAAGTGCCATAGTTATATCCCACTAGAAAGACAGACCCTGAGCATAATGGTACTACCACCGTGCTTGACATTCTTACATTTGAAAACGTCACCTTGTCTTTTCCAATTAGGGCTGCACAAAGAAAATGACCATAAAAAGACCATGCAACTTTATCCAAGCAGCAATATATATATATATATATATATATATATATATATATATATATATATATATATATATATCCCACAGTCCAAAAACATGACTGTTAGATTAATTGTTTTCTCTGAAACTCTTTTAAGGTGAGAGTATGTGCGTGAATGGTTGTTTGTCCTGTTTGTCTCTGTGTTGCCCTGCGATGGACTGGCGACCTGTCCAGGGTATATATACATATATATGTATATACATATATATATATATATATATATATATATATATATATATATATATATATATACATCATTCCAAGGATACAGCGATATCATATACCAGTTTTTGCAATGAAGCCATCCTTTGTGCGTTTGATAATGCACACATTCATTTTGCAGTGATGACAGCTGTTTTACATATTGCACTGTTCTACTTCCAAATGTCCTTCATTTTTGTCCGACTCTGAAATGTCTCTCAGGAAAACCTTTTGCCTGAGTTGCTAGAAGGTGTTGATTTTAGACTAGGGGCTTTTTTTTAAGGTGCCAGGAATTTTGGGCCTCCCCCATACTTTTCCAAGCGCAGCTGCTGTCACCACCTCTCTCGGGCATTTCTGTTCTATCAAAAGCCTTATATACCTCACTTTAAAGGCTTGCAACCGTTCTGCTTCATGTGGCCCAGTACTGGTAGTAGTACATAATTTACTACTATTATATTATACATTTATTAGCCAGCTAAGTATGTAATTCACAATTAAAGTAATCTCAAAATGTTAAACACAACAGATGTTTGAACAGGATGAGAACAAAGTATCTTTTCTCCTAAATATGGAAATAGTTCGTTCCTGCTTAGTCTGACATACCAAGAACCAGGGGCTGAGCCTTTTTGGTAGCAAAGATTAACCAAGAATTTAAAGTCGTAGGGAAGCGGCTGTTCCAACGGTTGCAGATCTGAAATCTCCCGAGGTGCACAACTTGACACGAGTGAATAAAGTGAATGTGATTGGTCGATTGTCAAGAAGGCAGGATTGTTGTGGCAGAAGGTTCATAAGCAAGTTTGATTGTGGCTGGTGTCTCAGAAGCATCTTGCTAACCAGTTAGCAACTTATTGCTAGTAGGTTCCCAATGGGAAATTACATTGTGACCAAATAGCACTAAATTAGTGACGTAGAAACGACACTGTCAAGGAACGCAATGGACAGCGGAAACATGCAAGAGGAGGAGAGTTTAGTGTCGGAGGTCGGAGTTTCCTCCGTTATACATTTTTTATTCAGAGGATGAAAGCGGGAATATAGTTGTTGTGGAAGAGGACGCCAGGGCGGCAGAAGCTCGGTTTGGTGTAGAAGGCTTACAGCCGTACATGTCTGAGCCCTTGCCTCACAACACTGCCAGTTCTGTTAGCTCTACGCCTGCCAAAGACACAGACGTCCATCCCCGTGAACACTGGGACGGACTTAATGGGAAAGTAAATTGATTCCCATTTTGTATTTCAACCATTGACTTTAAGGTACTTTTTTGAACACTCAAATTCAGACATGTTAACAGTTGTCATGGTAATTCCTCTCATTTTTACTTTCTAGCTGATCAAATGACTGTTGGCATTACAGTCATACTGTATTGTCATTCAGCTATACGCCGCATTCAGATAGACAACAGTCATTCCAGGTGGTTACAGGGAGGTGTTCAGTCAACATGGATGTTTAACCGGTTGGTCCAGGAGTGGGGATTTTAACTTTTATGGCCAAAAACAAGAAAGCTAAAGGCATTATCAGGTCATGGCTAACAGTCATGTGTTCCAAAACATTACATTCGGAAAACATTCTGCCTCAACCTGATTTTTTTATAAACCAAACTTAAAAATTTGTACCATACTCAAAATATCACCAATTAACATAAGGTGAAATATTTAGCTTTAAGGTCTTTTCAGAATTCTACATGAAAATGTCTCTATAGTAAGGTTTGAGAATGCACATATGTATTAGGGGCTGTACATATCATTAATCCTGTGAAGATATAAATACATTTATATCCAAATGCACTTTCTAAAATCTTGGTTCAAATGCTCAATAATGAGTTTATACAAACTTCTCTCCTGGTTTTATACACTTTGATGTATGATCCGCGTCTTGTCTATTTCCCTTTGAGTATTAATGGGTACAATAAACTTGCGCAGCTCCAGTATGAATCCTACATCCTACCAGAGACCCTTAATTTGTTTGGTGAGGTTTGTGGGTATGTTGAAGGAATATTAAGACCACATGCCAGTTGGAGCTGCCACCCATGATGCTAACGAGCTTCTCAAAAAGTGCTGAAAGAAAGAAAAATACAGCAATTTGCTGCAGTTGTTGGCTTGTTAGTGCCTACCTGCTGGAGTTCATACCAGACATGTCATTCAAGAACAAATTAAGCTTAATTTTATTTTCCTTTTTCCCTGTGCCTCTCATGAGAACACCAAGGTTGTCAATTCTTACCACCAGTGTTGCTTCACAGACTAACTGATCTTTGTGGATGAAAACTATTTATCATAATCCCATTGGGTTGATCAATGGTAGTAATATGGAAACAAAAATACCTGTAGCTCAAATAATTTATTTAAGAATGAGCCCAAATGACTTGTTTTTGTTAAAGTGGACTGAGATTCTTATGGGGTTAAAGAGTCAACAGGTTGAGTAACCCAAGCCTGCCTAATAACAGAGCTTTATACCGAATGTAGGGCTAAAAGTAGTGACGACCAATGTAACGAAGCTGATAAGATAATATAATATAGACTTTATTGATATCCCAGTGGAGAAATTCACGTATATACATTTATATAGGGTACTTATTATACATTATACATATTTAACAGGATTATTGCACAGGTCATTAAATAGTAAATACAAATTAGTTATTGCAAGTTATAGTGCCTCATTGTGGATAATAAATGTTCTTAATATTCTTAAATAATGTATAATCTATTAACCAGTCATGTTTTTTATTGTCATAATCAAGTTTTTAATTATAATATTGAAGAAATGTTTATTTAATGTTTCAAATAAATAGAGAAAAAGTGAGAGGGAGTTTTATTCCAAGATTACCGGTACCTCTAGACATGAAGTAAACAGCATTCAATATTAAGTGTTCTGTTTTTGTATGAATAAAAAAAAAAGAATAGAAAAAATAACTAATTTAAAGTAAAAACAAACAAACAAAAACAATAATGTTTTAGCTTCTTGGAACACGACCACAATGATAGAAATCAAAACAGGCCTACTGTTGTGTGGAAATAGAAGGGTTAGCTAACTCACGGGAATG
This sequence comes from Cyprinodon variegatus, assembly GCF_000732505.1. Lineage (NCBI taxonomy): Eukaryota > Metazoa > Chordata > Actinopteri > Cyprinodontiformes > Cyprinodontidae > Cyprinodon > Cyprinodon variegatus. The sequence goes on from NW_015150502.1 coordinate 1,891,182, forward strand.
ACCTGATGACTTCAAGGCACTGGCTCCCACAGTAGTTTTATTCCACTTGACACAACAGCTGCTGTTCTGGCCATATGGTCACTCTAACAAAGGCTCCCGTCATTGAAAGTCTGGGCGATTCCTCACCCTAAGTTCAAAAACAGGTGTTAAATAACTAAAGCATTACAGAAAATGTTTAACATTATTATGTGAAGATGCAGATAAAAACATTTATTGCCAACAAATCAGTTTGTTTGCTATTTGGTTCTGTTTTTCTCATTGTTGAGTCTGCAAAACCCATCAGCAGCCAACGATTTCTGGGGAGGAGTTGTCATAAGGGCTGTTCACCCAATCAGAAGAGTACTTAGGGTTAGGCAATTAAAATAAAAAAAAAATGTATATATCTTTTTCTACATTCAGACTAAAGTTAGATGAAAAATTTAACCAAACCATGTAAAACACGTAACAATTCCAATGCATAAATAAAATATTAAATATATATTAATCCATGCAAATTAGCTGTAAACCATTACAACGCTGATCTACTGTATAAAATGCCTATAGATGGATATTCTACTCATATGTAAGGTTGTAATGGAGACACTTCAGTGCCACCTAGCCTAATTTAGCTAACTTGGATTCATATCTAAATTTCTGTTTAATTTTGACCACTTTTTTGACATTTTTATTTTATAAGCTTGAATTCATAAATATTTTTTATAGACATATAAGTATAACTAAATTCAGGCATTAAGGAGAAAGTTCAGACCACATCTGTGGGAGTAAGAAGTTAATCTCAGTGCAATGATCACATTTCAAAGTGACCTGCAGGGTGAAAGGTCAGATATGTCTGTTTGGGTTCTCTGAAAAATGGAGCCTTTCTAACATGGGCAAACCCAGTTGTTAATGGTTCACAGTGGGAGAGGTAAACGTTTTGCCATAAAGACAGGAGATAACATAAATCATGCGGACCACATTTTACTCCTCTGCCACAACCTTGGCCTCAGTCTCTGAGACAGAGCAGTGGAGGTCTTTTCACTCACTCTGACGTCTCCAACCTTTAATTGAGTACTCAACACAGCTTATAATTACATCTGAGCTCATAGGAAAATCACTGTCTGCTATAAAAAAAATGGACTATTGAAATTTACAGTTGTATTCTTGGAAGGATTTGATGGGATCAACTGAGATGTGAGTTTACGGCAAAGATTTCAATGTTAGTTTTCTTCATACTGCAAGATTACGGTTGAGTTTTGTCTCCTCGCCTCAGTGTGACTCCTCAGGTCCTCTCATTGTTTCCAGTTTGGCGTCTACATATGCTTGTCGTTTGCAGTAGTTGTGAACACTTACTCATATTATGTGGTCAGTGCTGTAATCAAAGACCAGCCCACTGGGGCTGAGTAAACACACATCAGGGAATTACACTGCATCTCTGCCCTAAAGTGACAAGGATAAACAAAGTCTGTTCCCCTAACTACACACAAACTCAGACACCCGCCCTCTTGGCCTATTTCTGTTGCAACTCCTCCAGCATTGATGTCTTTTTTCTTTCCTATTATGGAAAGCTGAGCATAAAAGCTGATCACTTTAAAAGCGTCTGGTAATTCTCCTGGTAGACACACGCTCTTACCAGACATCTATTTAGTGCTGAAAGTGGCCTGATCTGCTGCTGTTAAGAGAATCCTGCTCGTGGGCAGGCCACCCTCCTTCAGGCTGGGGCCAGACAGCACAAAAATCCTCACAGTTAGCTCTTTCATTGGGACAAAACGCCTCAAAGCCACTGATGCCTTCAAAACCTGCCAAACCACCCAAGTACGGAGGAGCAATTTAGACTTGTTTGTTTTTGCCCTTTTACTGGACTTCTGTGTTTTTGTAACTGTTTTAAACTGGCTCTCCATCCAAGGGCTGCATTTGACTCTTGGAATACCCAGTGTGGTTCCAGCTCCAGAACACTGGACACACCCATCTATCATATCTGGTTCTGCAACAGTCCCTGTGCTCGATAAACATTTTAGCAGGATATTTCTTGTTTCTTATAGTTAGGTTCTATTAAAAGGTGTTTAGCAGCTAATGCTTTACATTAGTTTGACGCAGAGACCAACAGTTTCTCTGGGAAAACCCAAACACTATCTTTGGTAGCCTAATCAGCTTTTTATTTTCATCAAATTATGTAGATATACAGGTTTGTGCATTTTTGGTAGTATCAAGGGCTGGTATTACTCTTGCAGCAGTGTGTCGCACTGAGCTTGTTGCAGGTTTGATGCAAATATTTTTGTTTTATGTCCAATTTTGAAGCGTGGTCTGCGCCATCTTATTTCACGCCACAATGCAAGAGGGACAATCGAACTAGCTGTGGGTCTAGATACAGCTGAGGAAGTGGAAAAATGCAAGGGAGAAGTTTGTGTGACAACGGCGGGACATAAGGACGAAAAAGAGCGGGGATCCAGTTGGAAAAAGTATCCCAGCGTTCTTCTTCACCTCGCTCTTGTAACTGGTCCAACTTCACGAGTCGTTTTCCACAATGACAGTCATACAAACAAAACAAGAAATACGCATAGTGTTGAGCAGATGTAGATTTGACCAATCAGAGGCCTCCTGTTTGCGGTCACCTTGTCAGTGTTTGGTTGAGGTTTTGACGACCCAAATGCAGAGGCAACAAGGCAGAGGTGAGTTCTTAAAAATGTAATTGAATATACACAATCAACTGAGGCAGGAATCCAAAAGTTCTGCACAAAAATGTAAAACAAACCAGAACAAAGGATACATCAGAGATAACAAGCAGGGAGAGCCAGGAAAAGATGGGAAAGAGGAACCAGCACTGAGGAACTGCACAGGGAGAGTATTTATGGCTGACTGAACAAAGACAGGACTAACGAGCTGATGGGGAGCAGGTGTGAACAGATGCTTCTAGAAAGGAGCTAGGAATAAGGTGACCAACACAAGAGGGCAACAAAGAAAAACCTAAGAACTCAAATACATCCAAAAAACACACAAAAAAAATAGGAATTAAACCAATAAAACAAGAAAACAAAGGAAAACGTGAATCAACATGAAACTAGAAACTCAAAGAAAACAGAACCAAGACCACGACACACCTACAATTTTGGAAAGGTGCACCGGTGCGGTCTGTGGAAGAGGCGGGGACATATCTGCATTAACTGCGACACACATGCAGACGAACTGGTTTCTGAGTATAAACCAGCCTTTACTCTAACTGTTTTAACAAATGTCTAGTGTTGCTTTTTTTTAAACCTTTCCTTTCCATTAAAAAACAATTTTTTTAAAAAAGGTTTTGTATATTAGCATTTGTTATTATTATTTGAAATCTTTTTAATTATCCCTTTAATATGCAGCATCAGCCCTTTGATAATGTTCTTATCTACCTATTTGAGCTTCTCCACCTCTATGCGTACCTTCGTGACAGGAGCTCTCACTGGCAGCTGCACTAACGAGCCAATAACTTTATGAGTTGTGGACAGATCCCAGCAGCCTGTCCTGGGCTGATTTGAGGTAAGGTAATGAGAATAATGAGCAAAGAGGGCCCAGGCAGTTTGGCTCCTTTCCAACAGGGCCCCACTGCTCCATGGGACATAGGACAGACAGGCAGGGCACAAGGGGCCCTCATTATCAGCTCTGATCACCCAACATGGAGTGAGGGAGCAGAAAGGGGGCTGAGCAAAGGCCAGCACTGATGATGGATGAGGAATCAGCAGGGTGTTTGAAGTGGACAGTTCTGAGAGGCAGCAGTGGAGTTGGGAGTGTCTGAATGTCCGAGGTGTTGGCAGCATAATGTTACCAAAAAAAGTCGGAAGTGACCTCAAAAGTAATAATGTGACTGTATGCAAAGTATTGTTCTGATTCTTCTTAAGCTTTCCTTCACAGTGTGAAATTTGGGTTAGTTTTGATTTATGCTTGAAAAGCAGTAGGAGTTATGGGAGGGTTTGAAGGAAAACTATAACCAGTGACCCACACAAGGCATTAGAATAAAATGGCGTGCTTGAAAAAAAAAGTCTCCATGATAAAGTGTTAAATAATGTAACAATAAAATTAGAAATGTCTGAACTGAGGATAACCTTGAACAAGATTCTCTTGGAATGATTGCCTTGAATGTAATTACCCCAGTTAATCTGTATTATTTGCACTAACTGTTTTAAACTAAATTACATGAATCAGAAAATCAATCAATATTCCTCCTGCTCTAAAGTTGTTCAACTTTGAAGACATGGGGGGTTGCAGAAAATCAAGTGGTCTCAAATCTTTGAATTCTTTGGAAAAGAAACTTCCTGCCAGAGCTGGGAGCCACCATTTCTACAACACTTACCAGAAGTTGGTTAATTTAGATAAATTTTAAAAAAGTTTATTTTGAAACTTGAGGCTATTCAAAGTTTTATTTTATACTCTAATTTCAAGATTTTTGACCAAATTGAAGCCTTATTACTTTTTGTAGAGATGTTTAAAAACTGTTTAATTGATTTTCTATATTTCTACCAAAAAAGATCTGTCAAACGCCAGAAAAAGTAAAACTGCCTCTGAAGTCTTGAAGAAATAAAGACTCCCTCCCTTGATGGCTAACCCTAACTTGTCTGGCCAGCCAAGTTAGGGTTAGCCATAAGGCAGGGGACAAGGGAGGGGACAAAAAGAAGCCATTAAATTAAGTTTAAGTATTAAGTCATCAGGTAAGAACCAATCAGATAACTACAGATGTGATGCAAAAACTGAAAGTGACGTGCTTTTTAAAAATTATTTTCTACTCCATGAAACATGTCAAGTCAAAGAAAAAACTTCTCCAATGAATGATTTATGCTGATTTTGGCAAAAAAAAAAATCTGAGGATATAAGGTTTGCTGTTTATTGCATTCATAATTTTCATTGAAACATTGCTTGTTTTTGGTTGTCAGCTTGGTTGTCAGGTTAGCAGAAAAATCTTGCTTCATTATAGATTGTAAAGTCCCGCTTCCAGCGTTGCGATTGGCCAGATCTGGTCTGAGTCAACAGTGGTTTACCAGACTTAACGTCCAACCTTATTATTCCCAGGGTTTTACTGTGTCAGAAAAGGTGACATTGCTGCAGTCATAATAACATCATTTTTTATTTTTATTTACATTTAGTTTAATGAAATGGTATTAAATGCTGTTTAAGTGTCTACAGATAATTGTTAACGGAATTAATCAGACATACACTATGAGTTGCGTTTTTTATTCTGAGCATTTTGCATGCTGAGATGAGTGAATGCAAATGTGAAAAAAATATTATATATTTGTAGACTGGGCTGGCGACGGTACTGGGAGGACACACCCTGGACAGGTCGCTCTCACCTGTAGACAGCTGGAGATAGCTAGAGATAGGTACCAGCACCACTCGCCACCCCGCTTGGGATAAAGCGTGACGGAAAATGGAAAAAAAAAATCTGTCTATCAGTGTGTCGATCTATAATTTTTTACAAAGCCTCTTAAATTGTCCCTAATAACAGCAATAATAATAAATAAAAAAAAAATTGGAAGCTCTTTGCTGTAAAAGCCTATTGTGATGGTTTGAGAGTTTTCAGGTTGGTAGATTTGTTTTCCTTTTCGGTGGTAACTGGTTTGGATCGTTACCTACCTGTAGGTTAGGTGTGGTTTGGTGTAACGTTGGCTTCAGTACAGAACTTAAGAGTTCTTCTACTCTCTATCTCCTTAAGGGAGATTGACTTGCAAAATGGGTTAACGTTTTTGGTTATAGTTTTTTGATTATTTGGTCCCACTTTCCTTTCAGAATTGAGAAAGAATGGTCTTATTCTGTTATTAACTGCATATATTTTTTTTATTATTATTTCTGTGTAGTTTTCTTTTTTGTTGCCAACTACGAGTCAGGTTGATAACACCTGTAAGTGTAGACTAAAGGTATTAACCTACATCAACTGATATCTTTTACTTGAACTCATCTCTTTGTAAACATCTCTGGCTCTCTGACCTCCAGGTTATTACCATAAAGTAATGTGTGCCAGACTCAGTTCCTCTATTCAAAATGGTTTTTGCAACCTACTTCACTACCTCATTTAATTTGTATTTCTATGAAAGAGTTTTTCTTTTCATCAATTTGGTTATAAACCCATCGGCATTTGTTTTGTTGGTTATATCACTTCACTTAAAGGTAGCTTTCCAATTAAGATGGAGATGTAATAGTGAGATTTATTTCCACACTTGTGTTAATTTACACATGTGCTAGCCTGATAAGTTTGGTGGTTGGATTGTAAACAAATTATTTTGGCTAACAGACTGACATCGCTCAGCAACAGATGGAGGAGGGGCAGAACTCTGCCCAAACAGCTGAATAAATCTGATGACTCTGGCACTTTTTCTTATTCAATTATCCATCAATCCAACCTTTTTTCTGTCAGGGTCATGGAGGGTTGGTGGCTATCTCCGGCAGTCTATAGGCGAAAGGTAAACTCTAGACAGGTTGTCCAGTCCAGCACTGGGCACCACTGGGCAACGCAGAGACATACAGCCACCTGCACACATGCAGTGATCACCTTTTAACAAATTTAAAGTCACAAATTAACCAGACAGTCATGTTTTTAGACTGTGGGAGGAAACTGGAATACCTGGAGAGAACCAACACAAAGACCTAAAGCTGGAAATTTAACCTTTTTTGCTGCAAGGCAACAATGCCAGAAGGTGCACCACCGATTAGCCCCACTTTCTGTAAAGTTTTAAAAGAAGGACTTTAAACTGTTGAAATAGTTGGGTGGAAAATATTTTTGGGGGTTTTGAGGAACTATAATTGTTTATAAACCTTGAATTGTTTACTCCCTCATACTCATAGCTTCTCTGTTATGTTGTCTACTGGAATAAGAGAGGCTGCATTTGGTCTCTGTGACAGATTCTCTCTCGAACAACCTAGAAATTGCCTCTGCCATTCTGGGCAGCTGGTTTTCGGATGGGCTCCAACCTAAACAACTTTACCATCTGACACAGGGGAAATGGAGTCGAGCTGGCTAAAGTTGATATGCTGGTGGTTAAACAGAGAGCGAGATGAAGAGGAAGATGGAGGATTAGAAATACAAACTGGTATTGCAGTTCGTCCTAAAAAAACAGAGATTAACATTATTTCAATGCAGTTTAGAAAAGTATATTTATTATAGAGCAGAAGTGGGCAGCATCATAGTCGGTACTCTTAGCAGAGAATTTTAGAATAGATGAGAAGCTGCTCAGTCTTAAAATGGTTGGGTTATAGAAGGGTCATATTACAGCTGCCCACCACTCTTCAAGAAAACAAATGGCAGCTTTTGGGCCACAGCCAGGAATCATGTTCCACTAAACAACAAAATGCACATTTGTGTATGTCTCTTTTCATTTAAACACTGCTGAGTCGCTGCTTGTTAGACAAAAGTTAGGAAATAAGACTGTATGACACTAAGGGGTGGAGTGGGTGATGAAGGGTTAAGCGTGCTTGAGTGTGGAAACAGAAAAGGGGGTGCTGCTGCAGTTGATAGACTCCAGATGTGTCTTTCAGATAAACTGTAGGAAAGGGGTGTGTTTGTATTGCAAGCCTAGCTCAGTCATGGCTCTGGGGGTTTATTCAAACAGCAAGCAAGCCTTCTCATAACCCCGTTTTCAAATCATGAGCTTTGTATTGCCCTTGTTTTTTCTTTTACATGCTCTTTTTGAAAACATAATTGCATTCTCCTATAAAGGAACATAAGCTTTCTCTGAGTTTACTTCCCTCACTTCCATTTGTGATCCTTGGCTTGATTTCTACATCTCTATTGTCTCGGCTCTCTGCTTCTTAATTCCCTTCATTTGAGGCTCTCTGTGGGCTGTAGTCCACCTACTGGTGAAAAAGTTTCTTTTCAATGAATGAGTCAATCGCTTTTTTAGCCAATTTCAATTTGAAAAATTGGGAACTAAAAATGCTGCATCATTGTTTTTATTGGAAAAATATAAATCTACTGGAAATCTGATGCAGAACAAAAAGCTACCTTCCCAACACTTGATAGTGTGGAGCAATCTTCTTATTGAGATTTATAAAAAGTTAAATTGTATTTTTCTCCAGTTTACTTTGGGGGGAAAAAAAATCGGCATTATGTCAGGATAAAGATGTTGAAAGTCAGGCTCAGCTAGCCAGTTTAATAAATCAATAACTGAATTTTTATTTAACATGTAGTTTTCACGTGTTTACATTAACACGTTTGGTCACATTACAATTTTCCAAATCAGACATAAAAAAGTTGGGCCATAGGTTTTCTATTTGCCCCCCTTTGCTTTGTTATTCTTAAATAAAAGCATGTACAAACGTTTGCTTTCAAATAATTAATAACAGAGTCCACTTCTTTTTATCTCAGTATAAATACAGCTGTTGACAGAAGTCTACTGAGATTTAGTGAATAAATCGCATTACAAAAAACAAGGGTAACAGAAGACATATCCGAAATAAAGTTCTAGACTTCAAAGTAGGTTTAGATGTGAAAACAATGACATAGAGAGGATTGCAGCTCTGAATGAGCTATATAGAGCTGCACCTTAAGTAGAAAACTGTTAATTCTACTCATAAATCTAGTCTTTAAGGAAGATCAACAAGAAAAATATGTTTTGTGTACAAAGAGCCCCGAAGAAGTCATTTTCTGAGTTTACCACAAACCGTGAAGGCAACACAGCAAACACACCATCACCACTGCTGTTTAAGCTGGTGGCAACAGTACGCTGAAGGGATGTCAGTGCGTGAAATAGGGAAACTGGTTAGAGCTAATTAGAGGATGAAAGGAGCAAGGTAAGACGCAATTCTGAAAGAAAACATGTTAGAGGCACCAAAGGCTGGAGACCGGGGGTTGGAGGTTCACCTTCCAGCAGGACGATCCCAACCATACACACAGGACTACACTCCAATGTGAGTTAAAACTGTCCAGTCAAAGTCCAAATGTAAAGCCGGTTTGTTTCCAGATTTAAAAATAGCTTTTCCTCCACATTCTCCATCTGATCTAACTGAATCTGAACTATTCTAAGAAGAAAAATTACTTAATATTAAATCTGGAAAATAGATATACCAAAAGGCTTTTCAGCTTTGGAATGCATGCAAATGCTCGACATACTTTCCAGATATCTAAAGACTTTAAAGTGTGAATGCTTCACAATACTTTGTGATGAATTTTCAAAAAAATTACAAAATAAACCACACTTTAAAACTCTACTGCTAGAAAATGTGAAAAAAAAAGTTTAAACTTTTGCATGGCACTGTGTAAACTCCACATAATACATAACTGGAGCGTCTTTTTTTGGATACTTTGATTGGTGGTAGGTCTCCTGAAAGCCACAGAGTTTGGCTTCTTCTCAAGCCTTAGCTACAGTCAGTAATAGTTATAGTGTTTCTCTTGGCAGCAGATATCTCCGTCTCTCTGTGCTATAGCCTATAGAAACATATAATCAACTAAGGAAATGTAAAATTTCATATAAAAATATGCTGCTCCCTGCACATAATGTACAGCTAATTACCCTGCAGAGTTTATGTCTACGTCTATCATGCATGCAATCAGCAGATGATGATCATAAAAATGTTGCATGCCTGTAGAGAAATATTTTGAGCACCTGCCCATTGACAAAACTCCAATTTTTTTTTTAAATGACTGCATCCTTTGATTCTTACTGTTTCCTGGCTCAAATGCAGCAAATGCTTTCAAACCTAAAGCTGATCAGGTGTATCCAATCTGAGAGGAACAAGGAAAAAAGAAAGAAAATAGTCTGGGGAAGGGGCAGCGTAGCAGGAAATTAGTATAAAAAAAAACAAGAGCTCTGCAAATCCTGGTTTCCTGTTTGGGGTGGGAGGGGAGGTGTTTAGGGCCTGCATTACAGAGACCCCATTGTGAGCAAGTGTGTTGTTTGGTAGGGAGGTGGGGTCCACAGGGTCATACGCAGGAACAATTTTTGAACAGTTCTGGATCCCCTAACCCATCTACCCCTCCCTGCAGGGGCGAGCTAGCTAGTAAAATAGCAGAAAAAGGAAACTGTAAAAATAAACGAGTGAGGGCCTCTCACCAGAGAGGAAATGACACGCAGCACAGGAATGGTCTCCAGTGATCTCCGTCAGCAACCAAGGTGCAAGTTAATACCATATACACTTTAGGAACAGACTTGTCTGAATCAAGGAAGGTAAATCTAAAGTGCAAATGGGATTTCCTAAATGTTTTTTTTTTCTTTCTTTAAGAATAAGCTACAGGAAACTGGGTTTCAGTCTTTATTTTGTTTCATTTATTTAACCTTTATTCAACCAGGTGAGACAACTAAAAACAAATCCTCATTAACCATGGCAATCCAGTCATTTTCCCAGCTCCCTCTATTCCCAAAGGCTCAAACAATGTCACCTCTCCAGGCCCTGCTGCTGAGCGTCTGATAATAGAGCACTCCACGTCTTCATTAATAGCCTCCTGCTGCCGCACAAGTACACCGCTCCTCTCCAGTTCTGCTTTGGGGGCCCAGGTGCTCATCTTCTGCACTCCCACACAGTGATGACTCTCCAGAACGCCCAGAGGAAAAGTCCCATTGATCAGGAGGAGTATGTGATGAAAAAAGGACCTTCCTAATTGCAGCTCCTGGTGTCAGACAATGACCTTTTTCTGGCAGGGACAGACTTTGGCTCTGTCATAATCAAATCATAGCGTAGCAAACCATTTAAAAATAAGCAATACAACACATTCTCTGATTTTTGCTCAAGGAAAATGTTCACGCTCAACAGTCGTGAAGCTTTGCTTTTTTTCTGTTTCTGCATTTTTCCTCTTGCTCTGTGACAACTGTTGTCATCAGTGTCAAGGCTGCTGAGCTGTGAGGCTGTTTTCAGGGAGCGCAAAGAGAGCTCTGGAGGGCACAGACACAAGTCATCACTCAGGTGTTAGGTGAAACATGGAGCTTAAGTTATTGTAGGTTTAAAATAAAGCAGGAAAAAAATCAGAAACGTGAAGCAAATGGGATTTAGCCCGGACTGAGATGGTGTTAAGGGCTGGCATCATGATGGCTTGGGGGGAGCTCCTCCACATTCCCCAGCCTGGTGATAAGAGAGAGTCCTCCTGAATCAAAGCTGGTTAACTACAGTTATCCAGTAAATCCATCTGCACACAGCATTTCATCCAGACAGGAAATGCAGATCTTTGTTATGTTTATATGACTGCCTCCCTATGCTAAAGAGAGATGTGACTAGAATATATTCAGCTGCTTTCTAACCTTTACTTTACTTTGCTCTGTTATAGCGATTTCTGTAGATTTCTCTTAAAGACCAACATTTAATAGAATTCAAACCATGATTTTCTTCCAGCTCTGTCAGTCATTGATGATCTTTATTGAGAGCAGAGGAAACCTTATGGCTTACAACCAATTTGAAACAAAGGCAAAGTGGTTACAGTGTTTTTTTTTATTATTATAAAGTATTTCTAGCACTGCAAAAATCCCAGTCCCTGTACATTACAGCTGGGCAGTATGGCTTTTAAATTTTATCGCCATACTTTGTTGTGCCATCAAGATGATAATACAATTAATAGTTACACTCTTTATTGATTGTTTGGAGTCGTTCTTAGACAACTGTACGTGTGAATGCTTACCACAGCGATCAAACCCCCTCAATTGCAAACACAACTCTTGAAAAAATGTGTATATTTAAACTAGGGTTCTTCAGGATACATGTTTCCTAAAAAAGTGTAATTTATATTACTAAATATCCCGAGGTAATCAAATTTATTTATGGAACTAAAAATTTCATAAGAGCTGTACAAAACAAAATTAGAGTTTTGTCTAAGTAATAATATTTGTTGATTTTGCAAATACCCCAAAGGAAAAAATGAAAGAAGAAAAATATTATAAATACATTTCACAATTCACCCATTTTTAAAGCTTTTTATTTCTTTGCTAATTCTAATGTTTTGTTTAGACGAAAAAATCAAAATTTTTATAATGGCTAGAAATTTATCATGATAAACGATATGATAACTGCCCGCTCCAACTGTACATTTAGGATAATATAGCTACTTTAACTCCCAGACATTCCTAAAGATGTAAACATTTTTAATGTGAAAAGACTGAAAATGATCAGGAGAACTATTGCTCTACTCTGTTAGGTCTTCTTGTTCTTGGGGAGTGGCAGCTTAGTGGTTAGGGCATAGGGCTTGGAATCATGAGGTTGTGAGTTTGAAACCCACTCCCACAGACTGTCACTCTGGGTCTCTGAGCAAGCCTTAACCCCCGATTGCTCCCTGGTTTCCCCATGATGGCAACGCAGTGCTCCCCAAGGGGATGGGTAAAAGGCAGAGGTATCTGTCCAATTTACTTGGACCAATGTGAGATCAATAAAGCATCTCCCTCCCCCAGCAGCCTCTATAAACTGCAAACATTTCTTTACATGAAGAAAGTACTGTTAAATTACGTACTTTTTGCATAAAGTCTTCTTAAGCACCTCACTGATACTAAAGTTAAAGTACATACTGTAACTAAGTTGTCAACAGTGCTTAGTATGGTGCATTCACTGATTGAAAGATAACTTTTTCTGACTTTTTTACTGTATCTGTGATGACCTAACGGTGTGTTTTTTGTAATGCTGTTCTGTTGGAGGTTAAGAAATATTCACAGCAATGTCCCCTTTAAAATGGTTTGTAATAAAAAAGGTTTGTGAGAAAAAAGACAACAGTCAGCTTAAAGCAACCCACCACACTCATGTTTGCATCATGATGGGATGATTGCCTCTTTGGCCTCCGACATTCTGATATTTCATTGTGGTTTAGTTGGTGTAGCTTGATCTAGAGCTGACCTCACTTTATGTTTTATAAACTGTTTAAGCCTTTTTAGATGGAAAATGGGAAAAGAAAAACTGTGACCTTGTGAACACAACATTTGGATTATTTTTGGAAAACAGAAATATATATCCTTTTGACAAACAAAGAGAGGTAATGATATATTATAAAAAGACATCTGCAAAGCTAACATCACATTTACTATAGAAGGGTATAGGGGGGCTCAGTTTAACAAAATAGGCCACTTATGCAGGCCGACAGTTTATTTCAAAGATGAAAGTTCAAGTTTAGCCGCTGTTTAAGAAACACCAATCAATTTTCAATATGTAAGATTTAGGATTCCTGATGTGGGCTTCACAGTGACACATCTGTTTGCATAGTTACCATGCAGTAGGACAGTGTTTCCCAACCTTTTTTGACTTTTGTACCCCTTCGGGCATTTCTTCTTACCACGAGTCTCCCTCTCAGTATTAATGATTACCCAAAAGTGGAACGCACAATAACCGTTTATAAAATAAAGACTATATTACTTAATATTTTGATTTGAGAATTTAATTCTTAGGAATTTTATGCTTTTCATCTCAAATAAAAAAAGCAACATAAATATGTTGCTTGAAAGTTAGTAAGGAATGAAAGTAAATACAAAATAAAATCATGTTATAAATCTGTATTTATGAAACTGGGGATCCTCTGAATAACTCCTTTATAATCACATGGAAACTGGATGAATTGGGAACAAAATACAAAACAAAACTTAATTAGTTTAACTTTGTTTCATCAAGACAGCTGCTTTGATGAGCTCCTATAGCTCAGTGTAAAAAACAGCTGAAACCAGGCTGTTCTCTATACCCAGTCTGTTCCTCTGCCTGGTTTTGATGTGTGTCAAAGCTGAAGGTGAATTCAAACATATAATAATAACTTACTTTTTGGGTGATAACAGTTTGTTTAATTTTTCAATTGGGTCCTCACAAAACATAAAAAAATCCCCACTAGTGGTACGAGTACCCCCGGTTGGGAATCACTGCAGTAGGACATTAAAATCCCTGCCAGAGTGTGCATGTTCTCTCTGTGTCTATGTGTATGTTCTTTCCAAAACTGTTAAAAATACATGAATGCTACTGTAGATGAATTAGTTGTTCTACTTGCATCCTGGACAGAACCCTACAAGGATTAAGACGGTATAAAACTGGATTGGTCAATTTTTTTATATTCTTATACAATATACTACTGAATATAAAGTTTTATGTATCCCTAAAAAAATAATCCACCTTTTATTTTTGTCTTTGCACCTAATCCTTGATCTTCTCATAAATTAGAGCACTGGGTAAAGATATTTATACTGTAAATAAAAAATAAGCAAGTTTAATTACACCCAAACCAGATAGGAAAATAAAAGAAGATGGAGATGTGATATCAGCTTTTTGCAAGTGTTTAAATCTAGCAGCAACATTTAGTGAGAATAACACCAGCTCACTTTCAGAGATAATTTAAAAAAGTCGGAACCTGTAAATTGTACAGCTGCTAGTTTTCAATCTTTCCTTCATATCTGAGGTGGTTTTTAACACACGGCACCATCATTATCACCAAACAGAAAACTAATGCTTGAATCAAAATGCATGTAGAATGGCATTACTTCAGCAAATGCTTACTTTTGTATGCTTTGAAAAGGACAGACAGGGAGGGCGAGACAGAGCTGAGGGAGAGGAAATGGTGAACAGCGCCTTGTCTTTCAGCACCGCGCTAATGAGCCCAGCGACACACAAACTAGAAACAGGAGCATTGTTCTCCTGCTGTCTAGGTCAACAAATCATACTGACACACAGAAATAAATGCATGTATATTGAGAGTAGGGTAACTGGCACATTCACTGAACAAATTCACAAGGGCAGGGACACCATAATGCATTTGGATTCATTATACTATGTTTGATTTTGCTCTATTGTATTATTTTCCTCTCTTCTGTAAATGGTTGTGCTGCAAGAAATGAATTTCCCACAAGGGATTATTAAAGTAATTCTGATTCTGAGTGTTTATGTATAATATAGTATTCATATTGTATGTTTAAGAAGGTGAATGATGAAAGATGATTTCCTCACATGCAGTCTGACATGGTGCATTACGGTAGACCTACTGAGTTTTGGTGTTTGCTTGAACACAACGCTTTGGTTCGAGTCCAAAAAGCTGAAGCCCCATCATTTTTACCTCTCTCCTTTTTAGAATCTGTTTGAGCAAAGGATTAGAACAATATAAGACCAGAAGAAAACCAATAATATTTGGAGCATAGTCTACCCATACCACATGCTGTAGTTTGTTTTTGTTTGGTTTTATGTTTTTTTGCTGGAAGCCATTTTCTATAACAGTTTCCCTTACATTAGTTTTCCCCCCAAAAAAGCTCATCTCTTGGTAAGTGGACCAAGTAGTGGTTAGGAGATGCCTGAGGGTTTAAACTACATGAGGCGGTGTGGTCAAGAGCAGCAATCATAGCCAATCGTTGTGGAAAAAGCCACCTGAAAGTCCCATGAGGAATTCCACTGCGGTTAGAAAAGAAAAAAGACAAAAAAGGAACAACAGTATTGATTTTCTTTTCACTTCTGCAAAAAGAAAAAGTATCCTGGATGGATGTGTATCTACTTCCCTTCTCATAATTCAACTCTGTTACTTCCACTAAGCTATTAAAGAGAGCCTTTGATTCTAAATAAAGCGCAGGATGGTTTCCAACATCTGGCTAAGTAGCTTGATAAATAGTTGGGAAAGTGATATAAGAGGAGGGTGAAGATAATAGCAACAGAAAGCATTAAATCAAAGATCTAGAAGGAGATACAGACATCAAAGCATTTTAAAAGAGGAAATTAAACCAAAAATGTTGCATGGGGTTTAAAAAAGGAGTACAGCTCCATTCCATTTTTTAAAGTGCAGCAATGATCAAATGTGATCAACATTGTGGGAGAAAGAATGTGGCGCAAAAAATGCATTGATATGGAAGTTCAAAGCATTAAATATATATGGTGCATTATGCAGTGTTTACTTCCAGGATACCTAATTTCCATAGTTTTTTGTTGTTGTGTTTGGGCTTGTAGCTCACGACACCTGTATCCATTTCTACAACAAATGTAAAATAATAAGGTAACCTAGATGAGCAAAGCTGTGCATGCAGACAAAATTCAGAATGATGACATGTGTGACACGTTTAACTTTAGTATTAATTAAGAGAACAGACCAGCTCCAATGTCAGTTTATATGGGGAAACATTTATATGTATTTTCAGTATCAAAAATAACAGAAAGGTAAAAGGCCTGCAAAACTTTGTAGCTCTCATTTCCAAACATGTTAGCGAAAGAAATGAAAACATTAGGCAGAAAAAACAAATGTGTTCGATTAACCTAATTCTTTTATCTATCTTTACCTTTTTTGCTATTTTTTCAATCATTTGAATTGTAGTGTTCTTTTTTCTTCCATCTTTTTGTCATCTATTTATCCTTAAATGCTTTCCTCTTATCTAATCACCTGTCCTAATTGACTTACAATATTTTGGAAAAAGAAAAATCATAGAACAGTCTATATATCCATAGAGGAATGTACGACAAACCACAGCGCATAACCTTTGCTGCTCTCTTCTGTAAATAAGGAACACCTTTCTGATACTACAGACTTAAATAATGCGACAGAAAACACCCTTCCTGGATTCATAATTCAGCTTCACATTATTAGCAGTCTGCAGGCAATAACAGTTGAGTCTGTTGAATTTTTATGCTCTATAATTTCTATTAACAACAATAATTGATTTGGTTGGTGAAGTGAGTGAGAATTGTATAGAATATAATGGAAAAATAAGATCTAACAGATGCAGTGTGTATCAAAACCCTGTTGGGGGATTTAAAAACATGACTTGTTGCTCTAAATTGCTGTTAAACCAGAGCACTATAGTAGTGTGAGATGCAGTGGATGTGCAAATCACACCAAAAGTGAATTATAGCAGCAAAAAAATATCTCCTTTCTACTCCTTATTACTCTGTTCTTTGCTCTTGATGATTTAACTGCATATAAGTGATGTATTTACAAGAATAATTACCATGAAGTTGTTAATTTTCATGCCACTAAAACTGATCTTACAGCTAGTTTTCTCTCAACATTTTTAAACCATAAAAAAACCCCAAACCCTTCAAGCCTTTGCTGCACAATGATTAGTACTAACGTTGAAAAGGCAAATTCTCTTATTCTTTTTGTTCAGACACAGAAAAATATATTGAGGATGACCATCAATGGGGGAACATTCGGGGAGAGTAGTTATTGATCTGATTAATCAGACCAGGCAATAAATGGATTATCAATAATATTTACTTACGTTTGTGTACTGGCAGAAGATACATGGAATAAAAGAGCAAATTAGAGGAACATTTTCTTCTCAGAATATGCTCAGAAACCACACCTGCAGTTGACTTTATCGACTCACTTCAGACTCCAGCTGTTTGAACTTTGCTTTGTTCATGTCCCTGAACACAACTTTATCTTTCTCCTTCCCTTGCAACCAAGATTACACGTTTGATAACCTAAGGGCAACATGTTTTGTTGGCAGATACACTGTTTATGGCTGTCTAACAAAAAATCGATTATCATATATTTACTTATGAAAATCCAACTAACTTCTCCTACAAAATGAGTTAAATGTAAATGCTCTCTCTGTACCCTTTGTTGCTAAAAAGTTGTTAAAGATAATGTACCTGTTTAACCTCTTAAGCCCGCAGGGCTAGTTTACAAAAAAGGCATACTCATACTTCATGCGGCCATTTATCAACTTGCATACTGCATAAACTGCTAATAAACAACATAAAGTTCATGCAGGATACTATGGATGTGAAAATTTAAAAATAAACTATTCTGGGCGTGAGTAAATTAGTTTTATATGGTCAAATAATAGGATTCGCTAAAAAAAAACCCAACAACGGATGTTTATATTCAAAACTTCTCACTTTTCCTGTAAGAAAATAAATAAACATTACGATAAACTGTAACTACAGCTTCTTGGTTTCTTATGTAGCAAGTTTCATGTCCATTCAATAAGCAACTGAGAAGTTATAGATGTTTAGATCCAAAAAAATCCAGCCAAACCATTACTGTGGCATTTTAGAACATCCATCCATCCATCCATCCATCCATCCATCCATCCATCCATCCATCCATCCATCCATCCATCCANTCCATCCATCCATCCATCCATCCATCCATCCATCCATCCATCCATCCATCCATCCATCCATCCATCCATCCATCCATCCATCCATCCATCTGAGGGTTGTTGGCGCATATCTCCAGCTGCCAATGGAGGTAGATGCAGGGTAAACCCTGGCCGACAGTCTATCGCAGGGCCCATTTTGGGACAGTTTGACAAAAATGCTGAAATTTTTAATTTATTCTTGAAATTTAAAATGTGAAATGCTATTATATATTTGGTTATAAAATCCACTTTTTCTCCACACTGAGAGGACGTTTTATTAGTTTATTAGCTCTCTTTATTTACACACTGTAATTACACAATATATAAACACTATAATTACACAATATATATATATATATATATATATATATATATATATATATATATATATATATATATATATATATATATATATATATATACTAAGCTAAGTTGAATAAAATGCATGAGGACGCACGGGCATATCTAAATAATTCAATTCAATTCAATTCAGTTTATTTATATAGCGCCAAATTCACAACACATGTCATCTCAAGGCACTTTACAGTTCAAATAACCGTTTGTCCAATCTGGGAGCTTCATACTATAACAATTAGAAAGGCTTGCTTTATATAGAACCCAATGATATGGACCAAATTCAGATGGACAGTAGCTCCAGTGAATCACAAGCAAGAGTAACATAGGCCTTCTTGATTTACTCCAGGTAATAGATTTCAAATATGGGCATATTTTAGTACCGTAATACAGGTAGAAGAAGTAGCCTTTAGCTACATTATAAACTATCGGTTGGATATATTCTAGAAACTGCTTTTTAATAAAAAATATATTTTGATGAAAAAGAAGAACAGCAAAGGTGGGACAAATTTTATCTGCTTTGCTGGGTTTTGCTGGTGTCTTTTGAAGGATGATCAGCTGCCAATGATCAAAGTTTTACTAAAGAGTTTGTCTCCAGCCGATTTAGTGTGTTGTTTGCTTACATTTGAAATGCATCATTTGGTGTTGCTACTGTGCTTTTGTTTGGTAGAATGAAGCCCACTGAAACACAAACTTGGTCATAAATTATATTTTGGCTACCTTTTTTGGCACAGTGTGGTTGGTGGGTATTAGAATGAAGTAGTCAGTCTTGTAGAAGAGTCTCAGTTGAAGATCTGGACATATGATAAGTGTGTGTTAGTCTAAGAGTTAGTGAGCAAAAAGCTTATTGTTCTTATTGTCCCCCTTGATAGGAGGCTCTGGGGCTTAAGGGGTTAAAGGTCCTTTACTCAATTAAGACATTTAAACTATGTATACCAACCGGTAATGTACACAGCTGATTTTAGGTACATTAGATAATCCTACATACTTAAAATAAGATGTTTTTTACATTAAAAATTATATTCCAAAGTTCCTTATCTGGTTCCTAAAGAAGTGGAAGGTATATTGTGCTTTTGGTGTTTTGTACTTTTAGGACTTTTGTGGTTTTCTGAAAAGGAAACAGCATTACAGTATATGCCAAAAAAAAGGTTTGTAACATACTGATACTCACCCTTTTCTTAATGTTGTTTAGAAAATAATTATTTATATTTCATAGTCTAGTTTTTTAACACCAATCAATTTGTTAATAAAACTGGACACAACTGGACCTTATTTTATCATTTTCTGACAGAAATGTCCCTGCTTGTTCTATATTTTAGCCTCAGATGTATAAACTAACTTGTGTCGCTACTCATACAACTATGCTGCCCAGACATTTATTAAAAACCTGAACATCTTGCACACAGATAGAAGGCCGAACAACAAATTCCAAGGCGACACATCTGTTTTTGTCATTATTATCTCTGCATACACTTGCTGAAGTACCTCTTTTTATATTTCCAGGGACCTAAAGCACAACCTCATCAGCACCATCATGCCTGGAGCCTTCCAAGGCCTGTCTGAGCTTCGCAAGCTGTGAGTAGATGTACTTACATGCCTCAAAGTCCAATTAAATATCTAGCGTTTAAATGTAAATTAGCAAAAGTATGTATTTTCATACAGATTTAACTGAATTAAACTCTTACATTCACTGTTTTGGGAGCCCATTACATATGCCAAATGTTCTTCAGCTACTAAATTTGGGTTAAAATTTCAGTTTTTTATGGGATATCATCCCCATAGCCTCAGTAGAAACAGCAGGGCTATGCTTATGGTCCTTAAAAGGCACTGAATTTGACAATCCACATTGTGTAGCCGCTTGCTGCCCTGTTTTGTATTCAAGTACCCCGATGCTTGGTTGTAGCGTGGGTCGAACGTGTTTGTCTGTGCTGCGCTGCGTGAGACCTCATCCCTCCTCCTTCTTCTTGTATTTTCCCTGCAAGGTCTGGGGCTTCTCAAAACAAACAGGGGGAGATAAACACATGCTCTGGACAGCTCTCTGCTGGGTAGTGTCAGAGGTGCAGCAGAGCAGATCCCTCTCTGGCTCCAGCTATACATCACACTCAGGGATTGACTGTAGAACAGGGGCCCTGCTCTACCCTACTGATGATAAAGCTTTCCATGGGTTCGCTGGGGTCCTGATAAGGGAAAGTGTGTGAGACTTTTTTTAATGCAAGCTCTCTATGATTCTGAGATTAAGTTAGCATTCTGCTATCATCCCAGTATGTCAAATGGATATGTAATATTGTATCTTCGGGCAATGAATGAGTCAAGACACAACAATCTGTTGCCAGGGAGATATTAATTCAATAACAGCTAACACAGTCCTTTTATATTTCACACTTTTAGAGACCTGTCCAACAACCGGATTGGCTGCCTGACTGCAGACATGTTTCAGGGATTGACCAACCTCACTAAACTGTAAGACCCCAACCCACCTGTTACATAAAATAAGACAAACTCTGGCTTGTCGCTCAAGTATTTAGAGAACTTGTTCATCTATAATATGTTTCCTGCAGAAACCTTTCTGGCAATATTATCTCGACCCTGGATAAAGGAGTGTTTGATGAGCTGCCTTCACTCAAGAATCTGTAAGCAATAAAATCTACCCATATTATATCAAATCAAAACAAAATCAAAAATAATTCAGAAAAGGATTTTATTCCCCAAAACCTTTAATTTTTCATGTTACAGCCACAAACTTCTATATATTGTTGCTTGTATTTTATGTGAAAGATCACTAAAAGTAGTAAATTTTAAACTGAAAGAGAAAGACATTTAAAAGATTTTACCATTTACTTATATTAGAGACAGAAATTTTGACAGATTCTTTTATGCAAAATAGCTTAAACTTGCAATGTTTTGACACCTTCCAGTTTAGTTCACCTTAATCTGATCAGAGTCTTCTGCTTTTGGTCAAGACCTTTTGTACAGGTCAGGACACACCTTTATAATGACTTAATGGAGAGCATCCATGAGGAGCAACTTTCAAGTCTTGTAACAGATTTTCAGTTTTAGTTTGGTCTTGACTTTGAATACATGGCTGAATATGTAGAGTTGAAAGATTGGGGCAAGTTTATATAACCTAAAAGTAAACCTCTCCACAGCACTTACTTTATGTTCCTGGTTCATTATGATGCTGGTGCTCCACCACCGGTCTCTGAAAATCATCTGAGTTTTTCAGCTTTAAATTAAGTGGGGTTAAATTATACACAGGTGGACTCTATTTACCAACTGACTCTTGTAGGAAATGAGTTCCACAGACTTTTAATTAACAGATTAAAAGAAACTTAGTTTATACAAAAAAAAAAAAAAAAGAAGGAAGACATCTGCTTTATTTCCCCTCCACTTCCATTATTTATTTTGGTCTAACGTTTAGCACATAAAATCTGGATAAAATATGCAGAAGCTTGTGGTGGTAATAGTACAAAAAAAATGTTTTCATAAACACTGCTAAAAGGTACCATTCTGAGTCTGTTAAAACAGTTTTCATATGTTTGTAATAATCTAACCAGAAGTAGAATAAGCAGGACTTTTTTGGTAATGAATGGCAGTTCTTTCTGCAGAAACTTCAACTCAGACTACTTGTCCTGTGACTGCGGGCTGCGTTGGATGCCGAGTTTCTTTCGCAACAAATCAGTGCGTGTTGGAGAGGAAACCTTGTGTGCCTACCCCAGGACACTGAGAGGAAAACCCTTGCGAGGACTGAGAGAAATACAGCTCAGCTGTGGTGAGGACCTGGCTGCTGTGAGGCACGGGAATTAAGCGGGTTACCTCTAGTTCACAATCTTCCAATGTCAAAGTCATTTGATTTCTTCCATCTTTGCTAATTAGAAGGTGATAATTCTAAGTAGCAAAAAGATTCCACCTTAATATGTCATCTCAAAGTATCAGCAATGTATGTTAGCAAATATCTCAATAACAAACCTCAACTGTCTGCATTCAGTTGGCTGCTGAACCACACATTTATAACCCGATATCTTACCAAAGTATTCATACTGTTTGGGTTTTTGCACATTTTTGTAAGGTTACACTCAGAAACCTCAGCTTAATATCTTGCAGTTTAAACAATAGAGCAACACAAGATAGAGATTAACTGAAACATGAAAGGAAATTAAACATTGTTTTCTAAATAATCTGGTACATATAACATGGATAATCTATCCCCTTGAACCCCAGTCGGACTCGGCAGATGGCCGCTCACACTGAGCCTGGTTCTGCTGGAGGTTACTTCCTGTTAAAAGGGAGTTTTCCTCTCTACTGTTTCTACAAGCATGCTTAGTGTAAGGGATTGCCTTCGAGTCAATGAGCCGACGCAATCAACTGATTTTCCTTAGATAGAAAACTTTGAACCAATCTGACTGTATGATCTGGTAAATTGTCTCTGTAAAGAGCCTTGAAATCACTTGTGTTGTGAATTGGCGCAATATAAATAAACTAAAATGAATTGAATTTATATATTTTCACAAATTATTAACCATGGAGCCTCTTGGCAGCAGCATTGTGCTTTGAGCATGCTATTCTTTAGCAGAGAATATGGGCTCTCTTCAATAGGAGAGTGCAATTTCATTTTATTATATTCTATTTCCATTTGGGATTAACAAAATATATTTGAATTCAATATAATTTTGTAGAAAACATGCAGGTGGAGCTACATAAAAAAGTTTTGGCAGGGTTTAGATCAAAGGATAGTCTTGTTTTCAAAATATCAGTCAAACCTCACATCTGAAAGTAGTACATTGCTATTGAGAAATGCTCTCCAGCAGCCTGACCAGACTTTAGTTGTGTTGTTTTTTTTTTTTCTTTTAAGTGAGTGAATAGTAAATACACAATAATGCTGTTTCACTTTATAGGGTTTATTATGGGAGGCCTGAAATGCTGCTAAAAGCTTTTCTATTAAGTTTATACCATACTTTCAGCTCAGAACTATGCCCTGCTTTGTATGTTGCCATAGAATTTCAAGCATATAAAATAAAATATTGGGTTGTTTTGTTCACAGAAGGTGGATAAATCCAAAACTAAAAATGTTTTGCTTTTTTTCCTAACACAGTTAAGATCCTGTCGAACATTTAACTGACCTACATCGGCCTCCTTTTATGTCTTTTCACACCAGATGGTCCACTTGAGCTCCACACCCTGTCGCTGCTGCCATCCCAGCGTCAGGTGGTTTTCAGAGGCGACCGGCTGCCCTTCCACTGCACTGCTGCCCTGGTGGACAAGATCACTGGATTGCACTGGCGTCACAACGGCCAACTGGTAACGTCTGACACTGAGAGAGGAGTCCAGCTGGAGGATAGTGTGGTGCATGACTGCACCTTCATCACCAGGTAGAGTAAATACTACTCTTTATGAAACTCACTCTATTGTTGTAAAGATGAAACAAAATCCAACACAATTTTCTACATTTAGTGAGCTTATACTATCCAACGTTCACGTGGAGGCTAGCGGAGAGTGGGAATGTGTGGTTACTACCGGACAGGGCAACACCTCTCGCACTGTTGAAATCGTAGTGCTGGAGAACAGCGCCTCCTTCTGCCCAGAAGACAAAGTTGTTAACAACCGCGGGGAGTTCAGGTTAGTCTTAGTTGCAATGGTTTCTCATCACTTCAAGTAAAATTAAGTCTCAAATACTCTCTAAATTTGTCTTTTAAAATGATGATTATTTTACAGGTGGCCGAGAACTTTGGCGGGCATTACCTCCCATCAGTACTGTCTGCAGCTTCGTTACCCCTCCTTGTCTGTGGAGGGGGTGACGGAGCAGAAAAAAGCCTCTCGATACTGTGACCGATCTGGAAAGTGGCACGAGGGAGACTATTCCAACTGCCAGTACACCAATGGCATCACACGTGTCTTGCATACCTTCATCTTGGTTGGTACTTTTCTCTATGCCACCGTACAGATTGATTACCTGATAGTGAAGCTGAAATTGTTTCAACTCTTCTTTTTAGACACCCATCAATGCATCCAATGCCGTCACTGTGGCCCGTCAAGTGCGAACATATACGCTGGAGGTGGCAGGTTTCACTGACTCAGTGGACGTGCTGTACATTGCCCAAATTATGGAGAAGTTAATGGAATATGTCAGACAGCAGCGAGAGGTAAAAGTGATTTTTAAAGCGCAGATTCTAATGTTTTAAGAAAAAACTTTGGTGTAATTGTTTTATGCGTTTTTCTAATAATTTCGTTCCTTTGCAGTTGTCAGAGGTCATTGTTGATATGGGCAGCAACCTGATGCAGGTGGATGACCAGATACTTGCTCTTGCTCAGAGAGAAAAAAAAGCATGCAGCTCCATTGTCCACTCCCTGGAAACTCTAGCCTGGCCTCAGTTGCATGGTGAAGCTCAAGACTTCTCTATGGTATGAACGACCGTGGATCTGAGTTTTGCCTGTACAATAAAACAAAGCTATAGGAAGGTAGTAAACCGTCTTTTTAATGACATCTGATTTGATCATGCAGGTGTCTAAGAATATAGTGATGGTGGCCCACCTGATCCGACCAGCCCACTTCACTGGTATAACCTGCACTGCATATTATCACCGTGAGGCGCCAACAGGACGCCTAGGAGTGGAGATGTCAGAGTCTGGACCTGGTCAACGTCTTCATTTCCGCTGCAGCACTGGCTCACATAACACCTCCCTTAACAACTTCCCCCTAAAAGTGAGGCTTTACCCGTAGGCCCCTTTTAATTTTGGTGCAACCAAATACATCTCTTCATTAAGTAAATCTACATCTTATTTTTTTGTTTAGAACTCTGTAGCACTGGCTTCTGTGACTCTTCCAGCCACTTTGTTTCCCCCGGATGCCACTGCGGACTGTAAGCTGCAGTTTGTGGCTTTCCGAACTGGAAGCTTTTTTCCTGTGCTGCCAAACTCCAGTAATAATCTGGAGCAATCACGCAGAAGAAGCGTCAACACTCCTGTCATCTTTGTAGGCCTCGGTAAAAAACAAAACACACAATTCAATTGCATTTTAACCCAATAATTTTATGTTGCACTTCCTTTTTAAGTTGCATAGTCCTGTGCCCAATTAATCGCAGGCAAACCGTGCTCTGCAGTCTGGATCCTTGCCTTTTTCTTGCAAGATTTGCTGTCTTTACTAACAGGATTTCTGTGTTGTGCTAAAAACAGGGAAAAATGTGTGTCGTTTTATGTTGACGATTGTCTCTCACTCTTTGACAGACGGCTGCACTATGTGGAACTACTCTGATCCCATCTGGGTGTCCCTACGCCACTTGAACCCAGGCACTGATGCAGTGGCATCCCAGTGGAGCCACACAGCACCAGGGAAGCTGGGAGGCTGGAGTCAGCAAGGCTGCCAGCTCGTCCACAGTGACGGCAGCACATCCATGATACGCTGCTCTGTGCTCGGCAACTATGCGGTGCTGCAGGTAGATGGTGGCTTTTTCAGCTGGTTCATTTAGATTAGAGTGTTGATGAAAGCTTCACCTATCTTGCTTTTGATTTCTCTGTAGGAAGTACCCATCTTCCCTAACTCCAGCTCAGCCTCTGTGAGTGTGCTCCACCCTGTGGTCTACACGTGCACTGCAGTGCTGCTTCTCTGCCTCTTCACCATCATCATCACACACATAATACACCACAGGTGCTTTAATGTTTTTGTCAAACAGAGATCCTTTGTTTCCTCTTTATTTTCTTTTTAATTATCTGGTCTTTATATTTTCTGCAGTTCGATACAGATATCAAGAAAAAGTTGGCACACCCTGTTGAATACTTGTTTCCACATCGCCATGACATCAGCTGTCTATGCAGGAGGCATTAGCCTTACCAGCTATCCTCTAGTCTGCCAGGCCGTGAGTTTTTATTGTTAACTTTAGGATACAGTTTGTAACTTTTTATATGTTATGCGTCATTTCTGATCCCTGTACATGACAGGTGGGCATTGCTCTTCACTACTCCTCACTGTCGACACTGCTGTGGATCGGGGTCAGCGCCAGGGTAATCTACAAAGAGGCTGTGTGGAGAACGCCCCGTCAGACAGAGGGAGAGTCTTCCCCTCCACCCACTCAGCGACCTATGCTCAGGTCAGTGAGAAAGCCACCATGATCCTTCAACCGCTTCCTGTACCATGAGAGTATTGTCTGCTGTCAATATGGTTTAAGTTTTAGACAGTTGCAAAAAGTTGCCATGCTAGGCCACCCAAACTGTGCTTCAATAAAGGCAGCCATTGTGCCCTCTAACCATAGTCCTACTGATTCAAAAAAAAAAAGTGGGAAGTGACCAAGTACAGCTGTGAAGCAAGAAACAGACATTGACCGGATAATTTTAGGGATGTTTGAGAGGAAGAATTTGTGACACCAATAGAAGAGAAAGTGTGGGAGTTGTCATAAATCTAAGCTGGTGACTCAAGGACTGCAGTGTATTCATTACAATTTCCTTCTGTTCCCCAACCCTCTTTTCCTCTGCCTGTGATCTTAAAGCCACAATTATACACTGTGCCCCTGACCTCATTGGGTACCCAGTCAGCCCCTTTGCTATACGAAGACCCAAGAGGGGTCAGGAGGTGATAAATCACTGACCTTTGACATGTGCTTTGACAATCTGTTCAGTAACTGTGGTGGATTACTTTGCTCAGATTGTTACCAACCGCAAAGCTCAAAAACCTCAAAAATGAACATTATCGTTATTTTGGGGTTACAATAGAGCATTTAGTCGTCACATATTCGACAGCATCATGTGCAGTGGTAGCTTTTTACATCGTTGGAAATGCTCCCCTCCCTGGGAGCCATTTTTAAGGGAAAAAGCAGTTTTGCCTAAAAATAAAATTTCCATTTCTGTTTTGCATGCCTCGTCAGTGAGGAGTTACCATTCCCTGCACTGTGTTCTGTACAGTGCCAGCAATCAAATAAACATAATTAGTCAATAATGGTGCTGAAGAAGTTTTTTCTTTCCAAAAATCTGACTTTCTAAACAAAAAAGTCATGGCAAGGCAAGTTTATTTCTACAGCACATTTCAGTGGCAAGGCAATTCAAATTTCTCAACAAAAAAAGCCAAAAGTATATTGCTGTGGCATAGAAGCAATTCAAATAGCTAAAGAGAATAAAAGCTACACATTAAAAGAATGAGATTAGGCTAAAAAACATGTAAGGATTGACAAAAGATTTAAAAAAAAACATAAAATCATGAAGAAAATGGAGTGAAAGTTTGACTGGAAACCTGACTAATAATGTTTAGATAGCACAGTCAAATGCCACTCTAAACAAATGCGTTTGTTTAGAGTTTGTTTAACGCCATTTTAGTGCTTTAAAGGTCTATGGACTGCATACAGTCATCCAAGTTTAAATGTTACTTTGAATAAACCTAAGTATATGATTTTTTTCTTTTCTGAGCGCCGAAGAATTAAAGCAGAAGTTGAGATTCATAATATTGTTTTAGGTATATATTCATATATATTTTATGAGATACTAACTTGCAACCAATTATCTGGGGAAAAAAAGTTTGAGAACTGTGCACATGGCATTTTTAACGTTTTTGATTTTTTATTCTAGGTTCTATTTAATAGCGGATGGGGTTCCTCTCATCATTTGTGGAATCACTGCAGCTGTCAATGTCAACAACTATGGAGACAATAGTCCCTAGTAAGTGAATAGCTATTTTATTCACTAAAATATTTGGCTTTTGACTTTGTTTGTTTTACTTGGTAGTGGGCAGTGAATTTTTCCAGTGTTAAATACACAAAGAAGTAAATGTTTTGTGTTGACTATTGTTTTTTTTTTCTGCAGCTGCTGGCTGATCTGGCGCTCAAGTCTAGGGTCTTTCTTTGTCCCTGCTGGTTTAGTGGTCTTGGTGACCTGGATTTATTTCCTGTGCACTGTGATTCGCCTCAGGCACCGTGTGTCCAAAGAATGCACAGGAACCACCCTGTCCTCTCCTGGGACAGAGGGTCTTCCTGCACTGGCAGGGAGCACCAGCCTTCTCTCCACAGACTCCGGGGGGAGGCCTATAACCCCAGCTGTGCCTCCAGAGGATCAGTACTCACTGAAGACACAGTTCTCCGTGTTGGTAGCCACCCATTCTCTGTTTGCGGCTCTTTGGTGTTGTGGAGCCATGGCAGTGTGGCTAACAGGACGCACAAGCTTGCTGTTCAGCTGTCTCTATGGGATTGTCGCCACGGTTTTAGGGGTGTTTCTGGTGGTGCACTACTGCTTCCGACGTCGTGATGTGCAGGCGTCATGGCTGGGTTGCTGCCCAGGCTATCGTCGTTCCCATCCCATGTCTACTTTTACAAACACTTGCACCACTGGAAACGGAGTGCAAACATCTGAACAAGGATCCCAGCTCTTTGTCAACTGCCATCCACCTGCTGAATCTCATAACTCTCATAACTCATCCTCAGCCAGGTCATCTTCTACGCCAAGTGGGATCAGCAGCATGGGACCTGGGCCGTGCAAGCTCACAAACTTGTTGCAGGTGGCGCAGGAGAATCAAGGCAACTCCTCACGTGTCCCTACAGGCAACAACACAAGCACAAGTACAGACAATATCACAAAGCCTACAAACAATATTCTGCCCTCCATAAACTCATCAGCGCCGGTACATCCCCAGAGGAGAAAAGTCAGTAGCAGAACTAAACAAGGGAGTTATCAGCATTATCATCGAGGTGAGGGCAGAGGCCACTACCGCCTCAAAGCTTTGAGGTCTGCTGGAGGGGGCGGCAGTCTTGGAGCTTTAGGGCCGATAGGTTCGGAGCACCTCAATTCATCGCATTCTGTTTACAAGCAGGCCACAAGTGAGAATGGCAGCATCCACCACAGTCTCTCAGAGAACCAAGCCCGCATGCTGACGAATGGAAAGCGGGTGGGAGAGTCGGCAGCCACCAGCCCCTCAGAGGGGAGTGACGGGGGCAGCAGCGGGAGCCGCAAACCCTTCCCTCTACCTCCCTCTGCTGCAAGCAGAGTGACCATGCACAGCACTCAGAGACGATGCTCCAGCAGAG
Source organism: Cyprinodon variegatus (assembly GCF_000732505.1). NCBI lineage: Eukaryota > Metazoa > Chordata > Actinopteri > Cyprinodontiformes > Cyprinodontidae > Cyprinodon > Cyprinodon variegatus. The sequence goes on from NW_015150502.1 coordinate 1,920,460, forward strand.
ACAATTTAAAAGTGGCCACTTCTGCAGAGCGAGAAACAAAGCGCTGCTCCTATCCATTGAATTGTGTCGCCACCACCATGCCAGAGGCTGTTTCCCCAAATGGGACCCTAAGAAACTCTGTGCTCGAGCTAGAGCAGGACATGAGCGGCACAGACCAATCCCAGAGTTCTGTTGGAATGAAGACTGGTTTGTGGAAAAGTGAAACCACAGTATAAATTTGGGCAGATTTCTCTGCTTATCTTTAAAGAAATGACTGGGTTGTGTGTTCATTTTCTCTAAACAATTATATAATTTAAGATATAATATCATGAAGAATTCCAGGACCCTGAACTGGTACTTCTGCCTCTGTTGCATTCTAAGTTTGATGTGTATTAATGCAGTCACTGCTATTGCCATGTTCAAGCATACACATTTATTTTAATCACTTTACAAAAGAATGTGTACAAGAAATGTTTCATCTAGGCATACAATGTTGTACTTGGATGTCTAAACAAAGCTTTAATGTTTTAGTTGTAAATTTCCTATGCAAATGAACTATAGCATAAAATGGAGTGCAAGCCTTCTCCGTCCAAAGCAATTCTATATGCATTTAATCTGAAGGCAACAACCTCTGACACTTATGTTATTGTTTGTGCTCATGTATGCACTTGTATGTTTGCAGTTTTTGTGTGTGTGGTGTGGTGTGTGTGTGTGTGTGTGCGCACACACACATCAAGAGAGCTGTGTTGGAGGGTCGCTGTACAATCTCAGAGTGAATTAAAATTGTGGGACAATTGACAATAACATATTTAATCTGCTTTCTTATGACTTGATTTCATCTAGTTCAGATTTAGTCACCTAGCAACCACAAGCCTCTGTGTTTATTATTCAGATTTTCATGTGAAAGACAAACAACAGGGTCTAGCATAATTATAAATGGAATGGAAGATAGGTGGATTTTGACATTGTGTACAAATAGAGATCTGAAAAGTTTATATTTATGCAACCCCTTTTATTGCATAATAATAAACTGCTTTAAGGAGCCACTTAATTATTAAACTGAGGTGTACTATGTTGAATTGATTTGCAGAACTGATCCAGCTGCTCTGTAAATGTTTCAAAGGTTTATTAGCGATTATCATTGATGAATGGGAATTGTAAAGATTGACCTTTCAGAGAAGCCTTAAGCAGAGTTATGTTTTTAACAATATCCTGAGCTTTCTAACATAACACACATAACCACTTTTTTGTTCATCATTTATAGATGCAAAAGTTTTGGCTCTCCTGGAAACCTACCAATCCATGGCTATTCTATTTTACGGAGCTGAAAAGTATCAGCTCCAACATGAGTGTCCCATCTCATGAAAAGATTTCTAATATTTGGGTACACAACAAATGTGTTATTTATGGAACAGTGGTGCAAAGAGTCTATTTTCAAAGAAATCCATACAAAGTCTTGTTTAGGGTTTACACAAGCAATGTTGAAGAACTGCAAGAAGATAGCCTAGAAAATGTTTTATGAGGAAAGGATTTAATGCTTATCAATATGCAATCCACTGTCACGTTATAGGTTATAGAGAAATGTTTTTGGTTTTAAATTTACCAACGCCCCTTACTTCTCACAATTTTTTTTGCAATAAAATGATGAAATGACAGCTCATATTGCACTAAAAACGTCTACAAGTAAACATTTTCCAAAAATATTAAACTTATCAAAAATAGTTTTGTTTTTATTATAGAAGTATTGAAGAACTCTTTGGTGACTTATATATATGTGTGTTTTTTTTTAGTATGTTTAGGACTAAGCAGGAACCAGTATGTCCACAACAAACTGTGAAGTTTTCCATTCTTCTTTGGATTACATATCGAAGTTTGTTAATCCTGGGTGTTTCAATATGCTCATGGTGATGAATAACTTGTGGGTAGGATGACCTCAGCATAAACCAGAGGATGTGACTGTGACTCATACCTCTGGCAAAATGTTTTAAACTACAAAACAAACCAGGCCTGCTCACATATCTATGTAAAATAAGAATATTTTTTTGTAGATTTATTATTTGCCACCTTAATTAATTATAATTTAGTTAAAAATTGCTTGGTGTCTTACAAATAATACAAATAATATTTTCAACACTTTACATGAACTGATTGACATAAATATTATGTTTTGTTTGTACTTTAACACATTTGAACCATTCTTTTGGTATTGCACATACTTCTAATCCTTGAGGGGGGACTTGGTTTGAGTGCATCCCTGATCCAACTCATCGTTTTTGTCCAGCATCTACTAACTCCATAATAATGTTGAACTGTCCTCCCTCTGCACAATTACACTTTGCATATTCACCCTGTGCCTGTGGATCCTAATTACTTTTGACATATCCAACTCCTAAAACAAAGTACATTTTTATTGGAAATCTAAAAGTGGGTTAAGTTTTAACTCTTGGCAATAGTTGTCATTTAATCTATTGACAATTTATTAACTTTGCCTTAAAGTTTATAAACTTGTTTTTGACAACCCCATGTGAGATAAACTGTTTAATTAATTTAGTAGAATTGTGTATCAAAATGTAGTCAAACTGATAGATATTCCCCTTGAAAAGAGGACATATATATATATATATATATATATATATATATATATATATATATATATATATATATATATATATACACACACACACACTACATTTCTAAAGAGAATTCATGTTATTTAAGTGAAAAATATCACTCAAATGTGTTCAGTCAGGATAATGACAGATCTGACAAATTAACGGTACAGATGCAGTTTTCCTCCGTCTAATCATATTCAGGCATTGAGTATTTGACATTTATTTCACCCAATCAAAGGCTTTTATGCAGAGCGGGGGCGGGGTCTGGTGACATAAGGGAAGTGAACTGTGAAACTTGGCGGAGCAGTGAGAAGGGAGTTGTGTTGACATGTCTCTTCACAGAAACTGATTCAGAAAGATGTCCCGTTCGAGTTACCCTCGTTAGTTCAGTGCAGACGTTGTCAAGTCAACAGTATATTTTCAGAGGTTCACAAAAAGTCTGTTAGTTTGAAATAAGGTGGACCATTGCGAGACCGAGCTTCCTGAACAGAACCAACCGCTGAGGTAACCTACAACAGCAGAGGACGCCGAAGGTGAAAATTTAAAGTTCACAATAAGGACTATTTGATAGGAACACAGTTAAGGTCAACTTTAAGTGAGACTTTGCGGACTTTTAAAGATGTCTCTGCTCGACCAGAGCCAGCAGTGGTTTCCAACGAGTGTCGTGGTAACGGTTCATCAGGCTCGGAACCTGCGTATCAAGGGGAAAAATGGCACCAATGACTCGTACGCCATCATCCAGGTGGCCAAAGACAAGTTCTCCACCTCGGTGGCGGAGAAGTGTGTCGCTCCGGTGTGGAAGGAGGAGGCTTCGTTTGACCTGCCGCTCTTCCACCCGGGAAACGCCGAGCGCTGCACCCTGTACATCATCGTCATGCACCGGGCCCAGGTGGGACTGGACAAGTTCCTGGGCCAGGCTGTGATAAACCTGCTGGAACTGCACGACAATAAGTCCCGCAAAAAGACAGAGTAAGTGGAGATATTGCTTTTAATTCAGCTCTGTTTTGTTATTGGCAAACATTTAGCTATATTTTAAAAATACAGGATCAAGAAAACAAAACAAAACTACACACAATACAGTAACTTGTTGTAGAAAGTTCCTTTTAAGAATTATTTTTTTTTTAGAATATACTTTTTACTCGAATTATTAGATTACAAAAGGAAAAATATGGCTAATCCAAATAAATCCAGCACTAAACTTTCTCACACTGATGGTAAATTGTTACAATTTTTAAGTAGAAAAGTCCCACAAACGAAAAGGTCTGACACACTTACAATTTCTTTTGTAATCTTCAATACACTTTTATTTAAATAGAAACATAAAATACATAAAAAAGTCCCATTACATTATACAATAATGCAAAAACACCCCTGACCAATTGAATCAACTTATAAATTAAAATGTAAGTAATTGCCAATAACAAGCTGTCATTTAAAAACTAACTTGATTACCAAATGCTAATAATTGTTTGATTGTTGTAGAGCAGGGCAATAACGCCATGCTTTCCCTCGTTCACATGCTGCATACATATAGCTTTTCCTCTGTTTTGAATGTACAGGTTTCCTCATTTCCCACAGGCCGCTGACCCTAAATTAACCTGAACAGGATCAGTACACGCCAGCTCCAATTCAAAAGGCCCAATCGCATGGCATATTTGAATACGATCTCCATTTCCTCGTTCATTATCTTTCCCAACAGCAATAAGTTCACGATCTTGAATATTAAAGGGGAAGCTTATATTAGAAACTTAGCAAACTTTTCTCCTTTGGATGAACTTTACATGCACAAGTGAATTTACACAAACAACTACAGGTGCTTGGCTCTAGCCTCGT
>NW_015150502.1:1925520-1959208 GCF_000732505.1 Cyprinodon variegatus
GTTTCCAGATGGATATGCGGAGCAAATTCATCTGGCGGAGTCAGGTTAGCTTGGCTCCAGGTACTTAGAGATTCACTTCCATACAGAAAGCCCATATTCTTACCTTCACCTACCACAGTATAGATGTCAGATTAAATAATGGTAATATCAAGGTGCTACTTTATTGTATCTCTTATACTATATCCATCGGTTGTGCTGTTCTTTTTACATCTCTTTGCGGGTGATGAAGCAGACTGAAGGTGTTTTATTGTTATCTCCATTTTATTCCCTCTTTCTTTCATCATTTCTCCTTTTTTGTTTTTTCCTTTCCTGTTATTCTTACATTGCAGTGTCCATAAAATCTGTAATACTCCCTGCATGAATTATAATAAAGCGATATATATGCTTAGATCAAGCGGAACACTATGGTGATAGCCGTACTGCTCCACTTGTGAAAGCAAAATCTGTTGGGCTCTTTTTGGCATCAAGACAATTATTCTTATTGCCAGATCACCAGACAGGACACTGTTAAAAAGAAAAATTAGAAAACTTTATTGCTTGTTTCAATATCTTTTTATTTAACCGACCAGCACCAGTGAAAGCCGTCCCTGTTTTCTCTTTTGTATAAAGGAACCTGATCTGGGTTGAACCTTAGTGGACCTGAGTTCAATAGAGGCCAGTGGTGTCTGTTTGCAAACTTGGAAAGTTTTTTTATACTCCTGGATTAATGTGTTTGATTCATAACTGATCAGAATGACTCCTCGTGATGTCCGTGAATCCTCTAGAGACCCTGAAATGTGTTTTTCATTCAAATCAGATTTGTGGAACCAGCAGCCGATTAGAGTTAAAGTCGGACTCCAGTAGCATTGCCTAGATAAGGCTTATAATCATTAAACTACGTCCAAATGTCAGCCCTTTTAGAACTGAAAGCAGCAGGGATGTATTACTGCTTTTAAAAACATAAATGTTTGATTTGTCCTTGTTTCTTACATTCCACAAAGTTGAACTTTAACAGAATATCTTATATCTGCTTCCCTGTAATTTAGAAAAAAAAACATTTAACTGCTTGGTATGCAGCCATTAAAGTTGTTTTGAATATTTGTCTGAACTCTCACTTCATAAATTGGTCTGAAGCCAACATTATGACCTTGATGACAGAGGCTTACCTAGAAATCATCCTCTCACGGTGCGGCAGATAATCTCACATGTTTGCTGGGAAATGCTTAGTCTCTGCATATTTACACACCCAGATATGCGTTACACGTATGAGGAGGGCATTTATTGTTTGACGTACTGAAGGGTGTAATACGAGTCAAAATAAAAACACTGCCTTGGTGTTGAACTGAGAGGCACACACCCTCTTTTGTGCGAAAAAATTTAAAAATGAGCGTCTTATTTTGGGCTCTGTTAACGTCACTCTTGGTTTGTTTCCTCAATTTGTCTTTATTTTTAAAGTGACCTTTGGAAAGACTGAGTGCTAGAGATTATGAGCTCTCTGTTACCACACTGAAATGACCTCATTATATGGCTTTGGCTGTCATCAAGCTTTAAGTTTTATCTAATGTTTGCTCAGTTTGTTTTTATAGTTTTGTAGCGAAGTTCAACCCTCGCTGTTTCCTCCTTTGCTTCTCCCTTCCTTAATTGCTCACTCTGACTCCTCAGGATTCAACATCCAAACTGGGATCAGATGTTCTCTTTTTCCTTGAAGTAGATGGTGTTAGATTACTATCCTGCTTCTCATTGTGGTGAGACGGTGTGTGACATTGAAACCTTTGTATGCTACCTGAAAGCGAGCTATTCTGTTGGCTTTGGAATGAGTTACCTGCTTTAATGTTTTAGGAGTCTTGATTATTTTACTTGAAAACCTGAATAATTATCCATTAGTTATATATGATGAAAGCATTACCCCACATATCTGGTTCTTATATTTTCCAACAATGATTCCCTTTGTAGGCTTTTAATGCTTGTGCTCTCTTGAAATGTCTTCAGACTTGGCCCCACTTCAGTACTGATCAGACGTCATTTTGAATGGAGTAAACTCAGACATCCAATAAATGCATCCAAACTAATAACTCTCGCCTTTTTTATTTTTCCTAAAGTGCTTTTGTTGGAAATGTGGACAACCTTGAGGTTTTACAAATTTCTTTGTGGCTTAACAAAAGAAAATCATGGCAAACCAGATTTCTCTTATTTTTACAGTGCATCTGTAGAAATAAGAGGAAAAAAATTTGAAAGTGTTTTTAATAACCTCCGGAAAGTGGCATTGGGAAACATTTGGCTTGTTTATTCATTTAGAGAATGGAAAAAAGTTGTTTAAAAAAAAAGCACTTTTCCCTGTATTTGACCAGGAAATCACCAGTAAGGGGTAACCTATGAATGGCCCCTAGCAGTGGTCAGATGCAGTTAAATAAAAGAAGTGGTGGGAAATTTTAATCAACCCAAAAACCACAGTGGTAGGCACACTTTGTTAAGCAGAACAGGCTAAAATTATTACAACCTGCTTGTTAGAGGAAGCAATACTCCTGAGATGCTACTGGATGCTTGCAAATAAAGTTAGCAGGAAAAATGATAATGGTGAGATATTGTCATATTTCCAGTGAAAAGCAGCTGTGCTTTTTTTTTTTTTAAATGATGGATGAAATAAATTGGGAGGTTATGTGTTTTACTAGGGGTGTGGGGGGAAAAAATCGTTCTGCCAATATCTTGTGATCGTGATTTGCCCGATATAATATCGATCTTTCACTTCCTAGTATCATTTTTAAGATGACAAATCATTTTTACCTAAAACAATGAATGAAAATGGACTACCTTTGCACCTCCACTCTAGCAGATAGCTCTTTGGAGCCCTTTTGCTGTGCGGCGCAGCGCCTTTATCTGTAGTTGAGGCAGTCACAGTAGAGGACTTGGACTGACTCAAACCCCAAACAACATGGATACCAAAACAACTAAATGATCAATATCTTCTGGTAAAGAAAATATCTATACATTTAATTTTGATAGCTGGGAAAAATATTGCATATGTGACCATGTATATAGTATATATATAGTATAGGGCTGAAACAATCCAATTAATCATAATCAATCGATTATTGAAATAATCGTCAACTAATTTATTAATGAGTCATTACCTGGATAGTTGAAACTCTAAAACATACCTTTAAGTGACAGAGAAACAGCTTTAAGTAGCAATTATAGCAAAATTGTAAAATAAAATAAATATTGAAACATTTAAGATATGCATAGTTTTCGTCTGTTCACACGCTCTGTCCAGCACTCCTCAAGAGGAAAATTTTTAGTTTCACCTGGTTTAATTTTGCAAAAAGCCTTTAATAAACCTTTGGCTATCAATTACTGAGAAAATGCTCAATAGATTAATCAATTTCCAAAATAATCCTTAATTGGAGTGCTAATATAGTGATATTGCGATATCGTATAGTGACACGTATCGTATAACAACACCCATGCCGATACTCACCCTTAGTTTTCACTTATGTAAGTTATTTATTTTATTGTTTTTTCTTTCTTTACTCTGGTAAATCAAAGACTAACTACTGTAGTAGTGCTTTGTCAAATTTTAGCCAGTACAGATTTTCTCCATCAGCCACTTGAGTATTGTAACTGTATTCTGAGCCCTATTTAGAGAACACGTGCCTTGATAGAACTGAAATGTGTGAAACTTAAACAGTTTAAGCCCTATTAATACAACAAAAAATTTGAAGTATCTAAAGGTTCGTGCTAAATGAGGCTGTTTGGAAAAAATCTCATGTAGTGTTTCTGTCAGCAGTTTTTAGTCATTTACTGTGAACATTTCTCTTAACGTACGATAAACCAAGTGTTTATAAGGTTGATAATCAGGGGATTCAATATATAAACTGAGTCACATTCACAGGTTATGGAGATACTTGAATTATTTTAAGATGTTACTGGTTGTTACCTTTATACAATGACTGTAACAGCGATTAAAACACACCATTAAGAAACATATTTATGTAACTAGTCAGATTTTATTTTTTTATTCTAACTTGTTGAATCAAGGTAAAATAGTTAAGGATGTTTTTCCTGGTTACCAGCGGTATATCGAGGTCAGCAGGACCTGTGGGGAAGTTGCAGGTCTTGCAGGCTCTGTTCCCTAGTGTCAGGTGTCCAGGCACCTGACACTGTTTTTGTATAAACAAAGAGCTTAGCAATTGTATTCAAAGTTTCCTATATTGACGCATAACCAAAACCAGCATATTTAACGAAACTCATTTAAAGTAGAAGACGTCTTTCTTTCCTTACCTTTTAAAATAATTTCATATAATAATGATAATAAATCTCCCACACAAAAAAATAATCATCTTAATTGATTTTAACAGTAAAAGTATGGTGTTGCTTAGATTTTTTTAAACTCGCCTATTTTTTGTGGTCTTTAATTAGACTGGTGCTGCTTAAAAAGATCCAAGTCTTCTGTTAATAATTATATGTAAAACAGAAGTTCTTTCAGCGGTTAGAGTAAACCTGTAAAGCAGGACCAGTTAGCACATAACGTCAGGGTTTAACTCTATTATATGCAAACAAAGCAGAAGTTAAAAACACCCTGACATCCTTTTTAATAACGTCGTCTTCACTCGAGGTACACTCCCTCCTGGAATTGCTTTGAACAACAGCAGCAAAACATTTCTTGACTGACTGAAAAGTGTTGTCTGCCTTTCTTCATGGTCTGACTTCATTAGTAATTGTTTGACTCAGCCCTTCTGGTTTGAGGTGGGAGGATGAAAAATGTTTGAGTTAAACTCTTTGTAGTTTTAGCTTATTACTGTACTGTACATACTGTGCAGATTCTCTCTGCACATTCAGAGGAATGTTGGGTCACTCCCACACTTGCTTCCTGACTGTTTTTTTTATTTTTCCATAACATGCTGCGGCAAGAAGAAATCACACGTGCTGCAGATCCCAAATTTGAAGATTTTTGCACAAATGTTTGTACTGGGATTTATTTAAAGCAGGTTTTTCGCTACAAAGATTAAATGGATAAGTTAAGCAAATATTAAGAAATTTGATTAAGAGATGCACTGATTCTGTCCATACTGGCAGCTTGTACTCAGTGTTATTGTATGCACATCTGACCAAGTTGACTTGCTAAACCAGAATTGACCCACCTGTAATCACTGTGTTTGTTTTGGTGAGTGTTTAAAGGGGGCTGTCCAGAACTCTCTTTCTTACCGTTGCTGACAATAAGTGGTAATGCAGTGCAACAAACAGGCTCTGGGGTGTGGGCTTAACAATGCAGTAATTGTCAGGCTTTGTTTGCACCCGTTTTAGCCCCTCCAGCAGCACGTGGAAGCTGTACTCGGATTAATGACGCCACTCTAATTGGACGGGTTTTTTCATTTCAACAAACATGACGTATTTAAAAAGAAGTTATTTTGAGTGCACCTTTGTTGTAGAGTTGTGAACAGTATATGTATTGTAGAAGTTCAGTATTTCTTAGAACCAGATCATAGGTCATTTCATGCAGATTGAACTGAATTAACTTTATGGTCACACATTTATTCCCCTGAAAGACCAAAATCGCAGTCATAACAATTAGTTTCTTTTAATAATTTTTTTATGTTAGATTATCTTTTTTTATCAAGACTTATGTTAATCAGATTTCTTAGTTTTCTATTTGTAAGAAATTGGCAAATGATTCTCTTTTCAAAGAATTTTAATGAAGTATTATGTGTTTAATTTCTGAGGTAAGAGAGTCATTAAATACTTTTTGGAATAGGACTATTTTATCAACAAATATGGAGAAAGGGCAGAACTTATTATATTTTCTGTATTTGCGTCTCATTTTCTTAGAATTTTTTTTTCTCCAATTTTGACTTTAACTGTTTACACTAGAGATGTCCCGATCCAGGTTTTTGCACTTCCGATCCGATACCGATATTGTTTTTGGACTTCCGATCCGATACCGATACTGGCAGATACCAGCCTATCCGAGCACGTATTTAAGTTTAAGTTAAAGTATTTTGCCTTAGTTGCAAGACTCATGTTGAAAAGGGTTTTAGTACTCTTGATAACATCTATCCAGCTAAATTAGGTGAGATTGAATAAAACACAATGCTTGGTAACAACAAACTTACCTGTTTATTAAGAGATAAACACAAACTGGACAAAATTATGAATAGCAATCTGAAATTGCACAGTGAACAGTAAAACCGTAAACAGTTAAAGGTGCAAGTATTACTGTAAGTTTTAATAAAAATGCAAAACAGGGAAACACTGGCACAAAATAGTAGAATGGATCGTTTCAATCGGCGAAACTGGAAAATACGGACCGGATTTTTTTTTTTTTTTAAACTGGATCGGCATTTTACATGCTTTGCCGATACGCATTTTTTTGCCAATATCGGCGTCCCGATCCTATACATGGATCGGATCGGGACAAGCCTAGTTTACACCTAAACAAAAAGTTAAATGGTGTCATAAGTCCAATATAGTTCAAATATTCCTGGTAGTAAAACAGCTCCGTTAGTTCTGCATCTGTAATATGTATTAATGATAGTTATGAAGGTCATTATTTAAATAGCCTCCATCGTATGACCTTATTTGTTTTTAGCTAAAGTATCAGTGATATTGTGTACAAAGACTAGGCGATGATGCAGAGGCGCATGTGTGGAGGGGGTTTGTGGTGCAAATAAACAACTCTTTCCAGGTTCCATAACTTGTTAAACCAGCTTAAGAGGATTGTGTTTAGTAATTTATCCTGAATCCCTGTTTCGGGTGACCTTACTGCTGTGGCATTATTGAAAGGTTTGACATACCTTCAGTTAATTTGGTTTTGTTGGTCTTTGCCCACACAAAGTTTTTCCAAATTTTGGACTGAGATCCAGCCTTTTAGGTCTCCCTTGTGTATTCTTTTCCCATTTAGTTTTTTGTCTCTTCTGAATCCTCTGGTTCTCAAACAGGTTTTCTGTCCAGTCTAGTCTAGCAAGGTGCTCCGGTCTTGTCGCAGCAAAACAAACTGAAATTCTTACCCCCACCCTCAGCAACGATAATTAGTTTGAGTTTTTTTGTGCTGATAGTTATTCTTCTGGTGTTGGTACAAAATGCTGCTTTAGTCTTATTTGTCCAGAAGGACATTTTTTCTATTGCGTCCTGCTTGTTCACAGCTAGAGTTGATAACAGATGATAAATTAACATAAAGACTTAGAAAAGCACACAGAAACACTACTGTGTAGCTGTTTTTATTGTCAGAATGCCTTTCTGTAGTAAGTGGAATGATTCATGAAAAGAACCTTGAATAATTCAGCAAAATATTATATATAACTCTAAATGTTTCAGGTTGTGAACATCAGGAAAATTGAGGTAGCTGATTGCTAAGCAAACAGACCACCTGTGAGTTGTAATGTTAGACAAAATGAGTTAGAGTCAAAATTACAATCCAACATTTACAGTACAGTTCTTTGAGTTTTCTGATCTAGAGGTAATAACATCAGTGAGCAGGAGCCGTAAAGTAGTTGTACTAAATGGTTGTGTTGATGCTATTTTTATTGTATTTATTTTATATTATTGGGGTCAGAAAGCATTTAAGCTTTTTTTGTTTTGTTTTGTTTTTATAATAATAATAATACATTTTATTTAAAAAGGCGCCTTTCTGGACACTCAAGGTCACCGTACAAAAGCATAAAAACAGTGTCAGAAAAAATAAAAATAAAAACATTTAAAAACATTACATTATTATTTTAGTTTATATATGAATGATTTCATCATTGTCCTACATCAGTGCTTATTGCTGCACAACTATGAAATTTCAAGTAAAATCATCATACACCACTTTGCCACATAATACATTTTATAATTAAGAAATAGTTTGTTTAAAAAAAAAAAATCAAACCGTGAAATAAGTTTTAAGGTTTTCATAGAACCATCTGTCATCAAAATGAGGATGGGGAACAGTATTTTTCCTTTGTTTTGTTTCTTATATTCAAACATTTACTGAGAAGTATTCAGACAAAACCTTTTTTTTGAAGGAATAAAAAACAATATCTGCTTTTATTTTAATCATATATTGGGGATCAGTTAGACTCAGTTGGCCTCAAACACTGCATCAGTCAATCTCTTAATTCTAAAGTCAAAATATTTAAAATCTAAGGAGCTGCATGTATTGGGTAGAGTTATTTAAATTTAACATAAAACCAGGTGAGGGACTTTATATATTTCATGTTGGTGTAATGCTCACACCTGATATTTCGTCTACACTTCAATTATTCTAAAATTTTATATAAAACATGTTGCACTCCGTAGATACTCCCATCCAGAAGACAGTTTTAGAAAAATGTCCAGCTTCAACGCCTGTGGTATTTTGTGCAGATCAAGTCTGTATTGACGTCTGAAGCAGTTTTACATTTAATAAATGTCTGAGATTACTGTTTAAATATTACCATTATATGAATGGAAACATTTTTTAAGGAGTAAATGCTTGATGAGGTCTGTTCGAGGCGAGTTTTTTGTGCATATTAACTTATTTTTTTTTGTGGTTAAAAAAATAAATGTCATTTGATCTTCATGTGTGACATTCTGATTTCATTTCAGCTGGTACAAGCTGGTGGACAAGTCTGGAAAGGAGGACAAGGTGCGAGGGGAGGTGCTCCTAGATATCCAGTTCATGAGAAACAACATGTCAGCCAGCATGTTTGACCTTTCGATGGAGGACAAGCCGCGCTCTCGCATCTCTAAGCTGAAGGACAAAGTCCGTGGAAAAAAGAAGGAGGGCCCCTCTGACTCGGTGTCTGCCATCGTCCCCCCTGTCAGCCAGGTGCTCACAGACAGCGAGGGGGAAGCTGATGCACAGTCGCTTAATCAGACCTCTGTTGGAAAGAAGAAACCTAAAATAAAGAATCCCTTCGCCTCTAAATCAAACTTGCAGCGTAACATCTCCCAGTCCATGTCCACACTCGGGACCCTCCCTGAAAAGAACTCGTCCCTCTCTGCCAGCCGCTCGTCTGGCCTCAATATCGATTCCTCTGAAGGTAATTCAACCTCTCCACACCCTGTTTGCACTGTTTATGTGGACATTTCTGGCTTCTGAGTGCTGTGCATTGCTATTTAAATAAGGGTGATTTCCATCTCAACAATGACATCATGCTTCCCTGTTTGTCCTCCCACAGGAAAAAAGAAATTCAAACTCCTAGGACACAAGCGAACAGGCAGCTCTGACAGCAAGGTTTCTCTGGGTGGTTTCTCTTTACTGGGCCGCTCCAAGCAGAGCAACAGTGAGCTGAACAACCTGTGCATCAACGGCAGCCATGTCTACACTGAGGAACCAGAAGCTAAAACTGGATCTACTCTCAGTCTGAACAGCTCAGGCCTAGGCTCGGTGGAGGATATCCACAAACACACATCTGATGCCTCTGCAGATACCAATAAAGGCACACAAGCACCCTTATATGGTAACACATCCACAGATAAAACTCTACAGGCGCAACAGCACCATCAAGAGGAGGAGAATAGAAGGCAGGCAGAGGAAAAGCGCATCGCAGAGGCCAAGAGGCTGGAGGAAGAGGAGAAATATAAGGTAGAGGCCAGGAGACTGCAGGAGGAAGAGCAGAGAAGACAACAGGAGGAGCAGGAGAGGAGAAGACGCTATTTGGAGGATGAAGCCAGGAGAAAAAAACAGGAAGAGGAGGAAGAGCGCAGGAGGCTGGAAGCAGCTGAAAACCAGAGGCTTGAAGAGGAACGGCGAAAAGGAGAGGAGCACAAACACCAAGAGGAGGCCTCCATGACTGAGAGGCTCACTTCTCTGTTCGGAATGATAAGAAAGAAGGAGGAAAAGAAGGACGACGTCCATCAGCAGACCAAAGAGGAGCAGCCTCCTGTCGCAGCCCCTCGCACTGAGTCAGTGTCCCACAACACAAATCCATTCCAAGACATCCCCGTCCACTCAGATCCTCCAGCTGCCACCAACCAAAGTCCGTCTGATCCCCTGAAATTCAGCCGGAACCCACAAACGCCTTCTTCCACGGTCTTCCAAAACCGCACCGCTAAAGTGTCTGCAGTCAAACCCAGGTAGGCCTGCATCTATCTCTGTAGCACTGTTTACACCAAACTGCACCACAGTTACGTAATTCTATTCGCAGCAATGTTATGACACCGAGGAGTCCTTTCCTCATGGGCTTGGTTGACTGAAATGTAAATACCTGACCACGGGTTTTTTTCTGTTTTGTTTTAACTGGAGCATTGCAGAAAGGACAAAACTGAAGCAAGATGCACAGATATGAGAAACATTGTTAGAAACAATTTCTGCTTTTCTCAACATCCTGCTTGCAAAATCCTGAAACCTGGGAACCCCCCCTGTTTATTATTAATCTGTGAATCTGTCTTTTTACTGTCTTGTATCAGCTTAACTCAGACTGCCAGCCGGTGGTTGACAGACCTGTTAAACTAGTTTTGTCTGGTCTGAGAATGTAGGCGTGGTTGGTGTTTGAAAAGATGCTGCTGAACAGGTTGTGTAGAGAACCGCGGCCATAGGCAGCCACTGAGCGATAGTGTCTCCTCTCTGTGAGGAGCTCTGGGGTGACTGAAATTGGTTTTTTAGTTGTTTTTTTCCTCTTTGCTTGTCTCTTGGTCTGAGCTGGAAGCTTTTTGATCACAATGGTAAGATGAGTTTTGTTGTTTCCTCTTTTTACAACTTTTCCTAAAGGTTTTAGAGATATGAAGTTGTAGACAGAGCAGCTAGTTGTGTCCTGTTGAAGGTCACCTTCCACATGGTTTGCTTTCTTTAAATTGTGGTGCGGTGCTGTTTTTCTTATTGTATCTAATAGGTGATGATCTCATTGTGGCGTCCAGTCATGTCAAACAGCAGCTAAAAATAGAAACGTGATAAACTTCACATGGGTGTTGGTTATTACCTTTATGGGTCCCAACTTTATTTTGTGAATACTTTTGATCAGAGATGCATTAGTCAGGGCTCCTATCAGCCAAATGGTTACAGTTATGACTGAATGTTTCCATAATTGAGATAAAACATAAAGGAAACAAGCTTTGATGAGGAAATGAAAAGGATTTCAAGAATTTCCACAAAAATGTTTCATAATCACCTGAACCTGCAGGAAGCTGATAGATGTGTCTAATGAATAAAGATTATTTCTTAGTTTGACGTATTTCAGAGGAAAGTTGGTACATCTCTAGTCTTTGCCATAGTGTTACTTTAAAATGGTCATAAAGCCATTTAGCGAAATGTGATGCCCTGGTTTAACTGGTGATGGGTTGAACGTTGAAAGAGACTTTGGTCACACTGACCTGTAGGCCTTTTTTTTTCACTCCCTGGCAGATTGCCTCAAATTTTGGAGTCTGAACCTGCTGACTACCAAAGCACCAGTCAGCCATGTCCTTCCCCAAACCAATCGGAGGCTACCCTCTCTAGCATTTCCTTGGAGTCCCCTGATACCTTCTCCAGCTTGCACTCATCCGTGGCCCCCGCTAACGCCAGACAAAGTCCGTCCGGTTCTCCGCGTGGCAGCACAGAAGATTTATCGATCGTCAATTCTGAAGGATCTTTTGACACCATGGCGGATCAGAGGAGAAGATCACCTTTACCACCTTTGTATTCTGGACACAGAACCCATTCTGGAAGAGATCAGGTTCCGGTCAGAGAGTTCAAGAACCCTGCTTATGTAGAAGATGATGATTCGCAGCAAAGAAAGGTTTCTCCACCGCTTCCAGATTATAATACACTCTTTCCTCAGAAGAGACACGGAGTGCAGGGCGAAACTCGATGGGATAACTTAGTCTCAGAGTTCAGTAAGAAGCATGGAGACTGTACACCTGAGCTTATGGGTCCTGAGATGAGTGTGGATGGACCAGTGGATCAGACGAGGTCTAGGTTTCACGAAATGCAAGAAAATCCTGATATCAGGAAACATCAGGAGACCAAACCTGTGTCAACAAAGAAATTTGCAGCCCCAGCTCCACCTCGGCATTCTGCCTCTCAAGTCCCTCCTTCAGCGGTCGAGTCCGGTCAAAGACATGGCCAGAAGGTCACGCCACACTCTCTCCTGAGGTCTCTTTCACCTACGTCTAAAACAACCACCACAGCAAGCAGCAGAACGTCAAAAGATGAAGAAAGGAAGGAGCCGCATTCCTCAGCTGCAGCCACACCTACATCCAGACCACCCAGCAGATCGGCTGCTGATACAGCTCCATTAGATGATCAAAGGAAACCACAAGTCTCCTCAAACAAGGAAGCACCGACCGCTAAACCCAGACAAAGGGTTAGTGGCACGGAGCCAGCCAAGCAGAAGGAATCTGCTGTGAAGCCAAGCGTCCAAACCTCCAGTTTAAATATGAGCAGCATGAACAAAAAGGAAAGGGAAAACTTTGCAAACTTTCTTCAGTATTCCAACTCTGAGCGCCTATCTCAAGACTCCAGAGGAAAGCTGAAGCCTGATCAAGAATCAGGAAATGTGCGGAGAGAGCAGACAGATAATTCTGATAACGGCTTTAATCAGGAGAAGCAGGCTGATACATTGGCTAATTTGAATGGCAATGATTCAGTCAAACAAGCCCAGAGCAGAAAAAAGGATGAACATTCAAACCCAGGCAGTCCTGCCTTTCAGAGGAGGAATTCATCAAGAAGAAAAATTCCCCTGCCTTCCATTCGCTCTGAGAACATTTTCACATCCCAACAAGAACCAGAATCTAAAGAGCCGACAGCCTCAACCACAACCAGTCAAGTGGTCTCTGCAAGAGGGGGCAGCAAAGCATTCGCCCCAGCGCAGCCTGAAAGTGACCTCAAACCAGAAAATGGTCTCTATGGAGAGGAGGATCCTTCTCAGTCAGCGTTTCCTTCCTCCCAGCCCCTCTCTGTTGTTCTGGAGGAACCAGGAAAACCGCTGTTGAAAGCGTGGGTGTCTCCCTCCGAAGCCCAGCCTGTCAGTACTCAGAGTAACAATGGAGGTGGGCTAGGATTGAGTCCACGCAGGTGAGATTGACCGGGCTGATTACGAGGTCTGCTTTTGTGAACTTTTGGTTCTGATTCATTCATGATCAAACTGCTTTCAGCACGGTGCTTTAACATTGGAGAAAGGAGGAGAGGTTTTTCATTTGGATCATGGGTTCAACTGTTGTCTCTGGCTTTTGGAAACTGTCCTCATTCTGATTTTTGTTTTATTTCTTTGAGTCTGGAATCACCATAAAGTTGATGGCCTTCAAGAGTCCATATTATGCTTATTTACAGGTTACAGTTTAATATGAGAATTACAGGGGGTTAGCATTTCAGTGGTTTTGTTTTTCTTTTGTGAAACATTTTTTAAGCTTATGTAAAATCTCTTTGTCCAGAAAAGTTTACTTTGCTTCAGCAGTTATGCAGCTCTTTAGCAATGTGTCCTGAAAAACAAGAACAAAGAAACCTAAAAAGCATAATATGACCTCTTTAATTTTACATTTCTTGATCTGCTTATTATGGAATGTTGACATTGTGAACACCAGCTCTGCTGTAACTCTCTATTCGGTTTAAGTTAATCTACACTTATTGTCTTCTTCAACAGGCCTCATCCAGTGAAGCCCATGAGTTCATCTGATAGCCAGTCCACCAGCTCCCCTGCTGCTAAAGAGATCAAAGTTTGGGACACTACCCCTGGGAAAATTAAGGTAAACAATGTTTTATAGACTGGAAGAAAAAAAATAAAAAATTCAGAATGAATTGTGGGATTTTACTAAAAGATTGAATGCACCATATTTTTGGTAATATCAGAGTAAAAGAGATGAATACCTTCTTGAATGAATGGTGATCCAGTCGAAACCATCCTTCTCTATCCCACTTCTGTTCCATCCAATCAGAATCTCACCAGATATAAAATCAACTCCTTAAACCTAAAGATTTAGAGAACCTTTATTGTCATTTTGTATACAGAGTGTATACAAAACAAAATTTCTATGCAAGCTTTTCAACAGTGATTGAGCAGCTTAGCAGTGAAACAAGCATTTCCATTTATAAAGTGCAGCAGTGAACAGAATGTAAACAGTGTAGGAGAAAAAAGAAAACTACTTTAAAGTCGGTACAAAAGGCATTAATATGGTGCAAAATGCAGTAGAACATTGAGTTGTGTTCTATTTAAAGGAATTATGAAAAAAACAGCCATGTTGGTAGTGCAAATATGTTTTCAAGTGTGATGCAGAATCTTAGAAAGATAGATTAGACAGTTGTAGAGTCTGATGGCAGTGGGGAAAAGCTGTTGCAGATCCTGCTGGAATAGTGTGAAGCCTCTTCCCAGAGGGCAGCCGGGAGAGCCGTTCATGGTGGGGGTGTGAGGGATCACTGGCGATGTTACTCCTTCAAATGTTCTCATTGTCCTTTTTTTTCTGTTAGCTGGAAGACTCTGTGGGAAGCGGCCCTTACAGTCAGCTGACCACAGAGGAGCTGATCAAGCTGGTGGTCAAACAGCAGACCGACCTCTCCAAGAAAGACGCCAAGATCACAGAGCTGGAGGAGTACATCGACAATCTGCTGGTCCGGGTCATAGAGGAGAAACCCACCATCCTGCAGTCTCTAACTGTTACCAAGCCAGTGTGAGCGAACAGAGAGAGGCTACTGAACTCTATCAGAAATGTATTTATACTGCTGTCATCCTACTGAGAGGTAGAAGCACTATGAATGTCTTTTTAATATATGCACTTTTATTAGCTTGAGGTGTTTAAGAAGATCTGCTGTAGTAACAAGCAGTGAAGTTTTATTATATTTGAAATTAAAGTCTTTATTTAACTCTAAGGTACAGCAGATTGATTGGGTTTGTTTTAAACCAGCCTTAATAAACTTGATGTAAAGGACAGAGCACACTATAGCTTTTTAGTTACCTCTTCTCTGATCCTTTGTCTCGACTCTACTGCTTCCTGGTGATTCATCTCATACCCATCCTTTTTCAACAGTTTCACATGTGTGTATCTTTCCTTCCACCACTGAAGTCTTAATCATTATATTCCTTTTTTTTTTAAATCCTTTTTGAAAGCTTCTGTAACCAACAGCCATCACCTTGTAGCTAACACTGTGGGATATCACACTGCCTTTCAGTCCTTTCAGAACTAATGTGCTCATTGTTGCTGCAGGGGCTGTTCAGAAAACCAGCAGCTAAAAGCAAGTAGCTACTGCACTACGTGTCTTATATAATTTTGTATTTATGCATTTAACCAAGCTATGCAAAACGGTTTGGGATGTAGAGAAGTAATTGTGCAGAATCCTGTGTTTCTATAGTTGATCAATTGTTTGGATCACTCTGATTGTCTGTTGCTACATGTATTAGATATTTACCAAAGATAATTAACAGCTAATTGTTCTAATCCAACCTAGTCTAGGTGTCAGATTAATACTAATAAAAGCCAGAAATATTTCCTTTCAATATGCAAAGAACTGTGCCTTTTTATGAGATTTTGGAGAGATTTGTTGGATAATATCTCTTCTCTTTCATCTCTAAAATGTGTTGCTTAATGAATCTAAAACATCTGTAACATTTAAACTGTTTTGGTTTTATTTGTAATAAAGACTCTAACCTTTATCTCATTACACTCATACCAATTGTGTTCCTCTTGTCTTTCTGCAAAACCATTAAACTATGACTAATCTGTTTTAAAGAAATGGTATGATGTAAACTTTGGTTTCCAGAAAGCTGTTTGTGCCATTCACATGGTAATTATATAATCTATAAATGGGTCCATGGAAACATGTTAAAAGTTCTTATATCTACCAGTTTTCAAATATATAAAAAAAAAAGAAAAAGTATTTTACTAATTGATAGTATGTGAGATTGAATGTGTAATTTAGTCTGGCCCCGATGAATGAGACATCGGAAGATTGTTGATTAGAACAACCCGTTGTCTTTCAAACCTTGTTTGAGCATATTGGCCAACGCTCTAACCAATGAGCGTTACTGACAGTGACGTAGTACAGCTTTGTCGTCACGCCCTCAAAACTCCGCCCACTTTGCATCCAGAAATTCAAAACGGATCTCTGCATTGTGATTGGCCCACCAGTTCTAGGGCCTGGGTCATTGATCGAGGCTAGACCACTCGCAGGCAAAAATTATTTTGGCTGCTGGCGGATGGGGCTAGTCTGTGGGGGTGGGTTTCAAATTCTCATCCTCAGGATTCAAAGCCCTGCAGTGTGTCCTAACCACTAGGCCACCCCCCCGTTAAAAAATTATCTGAAGTTGAAAATAAGTAACAATAGTCTTAAGAATGGAACAACAGGGATTGCAGAAAGAAATGGCTCCTGTATAGGGTTTACTTTATAAAAGTGCTCATTTTAAAAAAGAAGCCTATATGTGTTTAAAATGTCATATTTGGACCAAGCAGAAATTTATTTATTTCTTTAACACACTTTTGGCACAATAAAAGTATATAAATCCTTGATGTACAATTTTCTTAAAGCATCTTTGTGAAACACGCCAGTGGACAGTTTATTGTAAACAACTGACAGGAAAAATGAAGGAATTTCTGCATTGTTCCCATTTAACTCGTAGGGTAAGAAGCCTTCTGATGTTCAAGTTAAATATTACCCAGTATTTGAAGCACCCAAACATGCCCGGACCAGTGTTGAAATTTTTATCCTTGAAACCATTTCTTAAATCAGCCAAACTCACTTTATATTGGTAACCTATACACAGAATGACATGGTCATTTTTTTTCCATTTGGTCAGCTCTTGTGTGAATGGTTATGGAAATTTTGATGTAAGAGCATTTTCAATTCACAGCAATGCCTCCTGCAGACCTACTTTATTACCTGCATCTTTTGCCACAATTAAAATTCAGTACCAGTTCGACCATCATGTTTGCAACAGCCAGAACCGACTCCATCATTCCAATGATCACCAATGGGTAGAAAATATTCCCTCTTCTTTGCAGTCAGAAAAAATACGTTTATGGAAAAGCAGTAGTATGAGTTTAGCCAGTCAAGGCATAATTTTCTTTCTAGAAAATGCAGGATGCATAAAAAGCTACAATTTCCAAACAGGAGCATTACAGTTGATCACAGTTTTCTTTAGGTTTGCCATTCATGGTAAAGCCACGTGGTATTAAACTTTATTACAACACAAATGCTTCTGAATCAACTTTTAAATGTCATGAGTGACTCTTCTGCCATAATGACGACTAATACTTGTTGTTTAGCTTGACTCACTGACTCACATGTTTTCACCAAAATAGATTTATGCATCCATCCATCTACTGCTGCTTGTCCATCACAGTCACTGCCTGCAGCTCGTCACCAGCAGTGATGGTTCCAGAAAGAGTTCATGGGGGTGGCCAAGCAGGGACCGATATGCATTGATAGGTGCTAAAAACTGTTAGGGGCCAAAAACATATTACTGTCACTCTATGCTGATCACAATGAAGTAACAGGAAAATGAATGTGCAAAATATCTATATTTTCTGAATCTATATTTTCCCACAGGTTGGATCCTTTCACAGTGACAAACTGGAATTCACTGAGAGCGACCTCTTCTTTCAGAAATGTTATATAACTACAGTCTACACAGGTGCTGTATTGTACACCCCTTTGACCATGAAAGTGCTTGATTTAAATAATTTGGATGGAAATTCAGAAATTTCTTCACCTACATTTGAACTATATTTTAAAAGGATAAGAAATATTGTCCCAGTTGCAGGCTCTAAAGTGGCAAAAAGGGGATGATCTACACAGTTGAGTGGGGATTAGGGGGATGGCATCCCCCTTCTTAAAAAAAAAATCTTAAAAATCATCCCCCCATACCATCCCCAGTGACATTTTACTACTGAATATGTAAAATTTCTACCTACTATATATTTATAGTAATGGCAATGATATTTCCCTCCAACATTTGGTGGGCTGTGGGCTTACGAGTAGCCTGAGCAAAATAAATAAAATCAAAGAAGTGGCCTACTATTACTATGAAGCTGATCCCAGTGGGAAATTTCTCCCCTGCATTTGTCCCTAAGGGGCAGTGATAGCCATGGCAGTCCAGGGAATGACTGCAGTACTACTGTAAGATGCCTTGGTCAAGGTCAATGACCAGCGTACCTGACAAGGAACAACCATACCATGCATGTTGCTTTAGGTTAATAGACTATATTAATTAGGCTATATATGCTTCCTAAAAAGAAAACACCAACTAGACTATTAGTTCTAGCCAGATATACATGTTCATGCCTGCAACACTTACTTTGGGGAGTTCTCCAAAGTCTCCCACTAGTGTTGAGAAATAAACATCTGTAGTGGTACTACCAGCAGCTTTAATCAGCTTTTATTCATTATGCTTCAATGGGGCTAAGCTAAACTACCCCAGAGCTCATGCCCACATTTAGCCCTGTGGAAAACAAACAACCATACTGGTTTTTATCTTGAACAACCCTCTTGGTAACCTGTAATAGGCAATGCAGTTTTTGAAACACCTGAAACACAATCATGTTCTGTTCTCATTTCATCTATGTTTGCTATATTTATTTTTTTTTTTTTTTAAGAGACTGACTTGGGTTTGCATAATAATCGAAAAATAATCAAACTTTGTACTCACAAATGTGTTTTTAACAAATCTATTCAATTTATGACTTTCAGCTTTACTGTAGTAGAATAATTGTAGTTGAATTCAATAAAATTCAAGTAGTCTGCATTTTATTCCAGCTGACTTTGCCTTTAGTTTCACAGCTCAAACACAGATGAGACTTGATGATTATGTCTGAACTGAAACTAGCCTTAAGTAATAGATGAAAAATACATTACAGTAAATGATGTACCCTAAGTGACTTCACTGTGCATTAGTGGCTCATCTTTCCACACTGTTAACAACACCTCGAGACACCTTTATGTAGTAAAGGCTTATTGAACAGAGTAAGAAGACATTAGAATAGGAAATCTTGTAGACTTTTATCTAAAAATAAACACTGACATCCTGACATTTTCATTTAAAGTCATTGAAGAATGGTTAACAATAGGACAATATACATTTTCAAATGAAATGGGTTGACTAAGTGGGAGTTCCTTTTTATACTTGCAGAGCTGTACCTTAATGGAATCACAAGATTGTCAGGATAAGCATGAAGCACAAGAGACTCACAAAACCACACTGGCTGTGGCACAATTGTTAGCAGAGATGCCAATGCGGCGGCGACATGTGAACATTTTGCGAAGCTCAGCGCGAAAGCGATCATGGAGCCATGCGTAAAGGAAAGGGTTACAACAGGACGAGCTCATTGCACACAGATGACAGAGCAGCTGGATGAGCAGGAAGTAGTGCTTATCGATAAGACCAATGTCAATGTCACGCAGAACGTTGAACACACTAATGGGCATCCAGCAGATGCCAAAAGCTGCAACCACTAGACTGACGAGGCGAAAGGTTTTGCGCTTGCGAAGGCGCTGGGCCTCTGCCTGGCTTTCGGTGTGGTGGCCCGGCACGACACAGTTCCTCAGTTTGACTGAGATACACAGGTAGGAGATGCAGAGCGCCGATAGAGGCAGGACGTAGGTAATGAGGAGAGTGCCGTAGGCGTAAGCCAACCGCTCTCTCTCCTGACCCATCCAGAACTCCTCACAGATGGTGAAACCCTCGTTTTTAAACTCCACGTGGTATGTGTGAGCCACAGCGGGAGCCACCAAACCACAGGAGAGCAGCCAGATCCCAGACAGAAGGTAGGTGCACGCCAACACTGAGATTCGCTTCTTCAGTGGATGAACTGTAGCATAATATCTGGGAGGAAACACAGAGAAAGAGTTACAAAAGATGGATGGAAACTGATGGGAAAATGTCACACATGACTCATTGCAGGGGTGGAAGATGAACAACCCCAGTGAAAGCTTGCCATCAGGAATGGAAGCATAGATTACTGTATGCTCCTATGAGTACTGCAAATTACACCTGCTCAGAAATGACTTCCAACTAGAATGAACTAGTCGGATGCAAAATGGGCTCTTTTCAGCCAGGAAAATTGGATTTGTACCTTGGCTTCAAAATATCCAGTCTGATTCTGCAATGCACTGTAGCCAAGGTCAGACACAGCAGATTTTGTGCAACATGGCAACAGAGAAGACTTGACACTTTCTGCCAAATTTTCCTTTCACTCTCCTCCTTCATTTAAATTAACCAAACAGATAAGGTTAATGGACAATATGTCTTCAGTGCTTAAGAATACTGAGAGAAAGAAGTGAGGATACACTTTTATGAAGACATACGATGAGCAGGAAATCTTCACTGAAAGGCCTGCTGTGCATACAAAAAGGAGCCTTAGGATTTATTATCCTCATGCATTTGCATTTGCAAGGATAGAAAGAGGAGGACACATGTCCTTAAAAGGCTTTGTAAATAAAAATGTATCTTCAAATCAGTGTGTCATACAAACAGATTGACAACACTGTATTTTCACATTTTGTCACATTTATCACCTCAAACTTCAATGTATTTTAATGAGATTTAATGTGATAAACCAACACAAAATATGGCGTGATTTGGAGGGTGAAGAAAATTATACAAAATCTCCCTCTTTCTTTTTAAATTTCAAATGTTAGGCATGCTTTTTTGCATTCATTTTATTAATATTTCAGCCCCCTTTCCGTCCATGCTTGGTACAGAAGAAGTAGCTATTGCAGCTGAAGGTTGTTTGGTGTACATCTCTAAGCTTTGAGCTTCTGCAAATATGTACTTTGAAAAATATTTCAAGTTCAATCAAGGTGGGTGGAGAGCTTTGACAGCAGATCATTTTAGGTCTAGATTTTGTCTTTCTAACATAAACCCTCTTTTATCTGAACTGTTGGTTTATAGTCCTGGCTGTAGGTTTAGGTTTGTTGGATGAACATTCACCAAAGTCATAAATGCTTAACTTGTCTACCAGAATTTCAATTTTTCTTCAAATAAAGTTGTCATTAACTCAGAGAAAGAGAAACCCCACTGCATGGTGCTGCCACCACCAAGTTTCAATTCTGGAATATTGGATTCTGGGTGAGATGCAGTTCAAATATTTCATTTTGGTTGTATGAAATCTAAAAAAGGAGTTTTATGAACTTCTTTTCAGACAGCATGTGTTTGGCTGCTCTTCTCTTAAGACCAAAGTTTTGTAGTCCACATCTAATAGCTGCCCTGCTGACAGGTAATATATATTCTCCGAAGTTAACGTGGGCCTGTTGAAGCTCCTCTGATTAATGCTCTCATTACTCAGCCCCTTAGGAAGACGGCTATTTCTAAGTAAGTCTGCATTTCTGCCATACTCCTTCCACGTTCAGAGAATGGATCTGTGAGATGTTCCAACCTTACATTAGCCATTATCATTAACTACCTGCTGTTTGCTTGATCTTCAAAGTTTGTTACAGTTTTCTCTAACCTTTACAGAACAGCTCCATTTATACTGACTTTAAATTAGACATGGATGGCATGGATTATATTTAATGGGTTTTATTAATTTTATTTAGGGGGTATAGGAATAAAGTAGTCTAAATGCAGCGGCTCATAAATAAATGAATAAATTATTATTATTTTTTTTTAGTTACTTTGGGTTTATTGGTTACATTATTACATTGCTGCTTTTGGTTAAAAAACTACAAAATATAAACATGTTTAACCCTTTATAAGGAACTCAGTGAAATACTTTGACATTTAAAAATCCAGGTCAACAGTGTCATTAGAGGAAAGAACAAGACATTATTATCTCTGTTAGATTAAAAAAAATGGTAAAAACACGGTCATTGTATTTACCATATACATTACCTTGCCCTAATATGGTCAAAATTATTTGTAAACCTTCAAATTTTTCGAAAACTATTAAAAAAACAAAAGTTCTTTGTTACATCACCCTCAGAACATTGACGCTGATACAAGAACTTTAATTTTTAACTTAACTTAATAACTTTTTAATTATTCTTTTCAACTCTTTAGCTTGGATTTTTTATTTTTTTACTTAGCTTATCAAGTTCTTCAGTATTTTATTTCTTTCATTTAAATTACAGTAGGCAACATTAGATCACTTGGGGTTTTCTATGAAGCAGCTGAGGTGGACCCTGCAGAACAAATCTAACCTCACCTTTTTCCCTTGTTTGCTATAAAATGGTTTAAATATAAGTCTATCTAAACGGTAACTTAAACAATAAAGGTATAAGAGAAATTGAAACTTTGTAAATGCTTCTTCATGCTAATAATATTTTCCATTTAAGATTTCCACACACTAACTACAGATTGAAATACTTTTCCATATTCCCCCAATCTTTGGAACTTACCTGTCCACACCAATGGCAGTGAGTGTGAACACTGACACGTAAACAGTCACCGGCTGGATGAGGTACACCAAGTAGCACATAAATCGGCCAAACACCCAGCCGTGGGGGCTGAAAGCATAGGCCAGAGTGAAGGGGACGCAAGTAGCACACATCAGCATGTCAGAGAAAGCCAAATTTCCAATAAAGAAGTTGGTGACGTTGTGCATCTTGCGGGTGCGGCAAATCACATAGAGGAGCAGGTAGTTGCCAAAGACACCAACGATGGCCACTAGAGTGTAGCAGGGTATGATGAGCAGCTTGAATGACTGCAGTAGCTCCACACCAGCAAACTGAGGGATGCGCTTGGACGAGCTGTTTTGCAGCACCACCTCAAACACTGGACCCGTGTCGTTCCCATCATCCTGCTGCATATATGAAGTGGTGAGCTCTGGTGTCCAGCTGCTGCCTGTGTCCTCCATCCAGAAAAGGACAAGGTGGACCTACAGTATAGGAAGGAAATCATTTTCACTTTCATATAAATTGTGTTTTCAGACAATTTGCACTGTAGATTTTTTAATGAGTCTGATCTTCTGACCAAGACACACAAAAGAAGCAAATAATAATAAAAAAAAAAACAGTTACCTATTTCTCTCTGAGCCTGATTATTCTTTAAAATGTATTGCCTGTAAATGAAATAGAAATGAATGCCAGCCATGTGAAGGAAGCATTGATTTTACTACAGGTGGCTGATGGTGCTAACGTTGGAATCTGATTTAAAATAAATTAGTAACTTCATGTTTTACAAACTATTTAGTGGTGTCTGTAATGCATTTGATCAATGCTGATGCAATATATTACACAGACCAGTGATTCTTTAAAACACAATTTGAGATTTATTTAACCTTAACATAACAACAATCTTGTAATTGTACAAAATTATGAACTTTAAGACTTCCACCTTTTTCCAAAAAGGATGAATATAGTATTATTTAATATATTTCACTAAATATTAGATTAATTTAATGTTATTTATTGCTTAATGCTTCCACAAGAGTTTTTTTCTCTCTCAGCTTTTCTGATTAAAGCTGCTTTTGTTGTACTGTATGCATTTGGAATGTGTTGTCACAATCTCCAGGCACTGCAGTTTAGATTTTTGTGTTTTCATAATTTTCCTTCTTGTTTTTCCATCAGTTGGAAGCTCTTACTGTGTCCTGCTAAATTCTTTATTTATATCTGTATGTTGTTTTTATTGCATTAGTATTTTATTTCTTGATTCCCTTGTTATCTTCCTCCTTTGATTGATAATTTTCTGTGTCCCAGCTCAGCTCCATCTATGTTAATTAGTCTTCTGACCCAGCTTCTCCACTTTCCATTCTGGCACAACTGGGTTGTTTGTCATTTCTCCGCTTCTGGCTCTCTATTTATGCAGGTATATACTGAAAATGTCATTGTTCATCACAAGATTCTTCCATTAGTATTTTGACTTCATGTTCCCTATAGATCTGTTACCTTGTCTGTTCCATGCGTCTTTCTTAAATCCTGTTTCACGACCTGATTCTCTCTCTGCAAGACTGACTTATTAGCTAACACTGCTTTTGTGTCCTTCCACAAACTGACCATGACATTGGGGTGTCGAAGATTGTCTATTTCCTTTTGCCTTTTTCACTCAGTATCTCTGGCTTTCCTTGAGAAATTAGAATTCATTGGTAAATCGTGATGAATCAAAGTAATTTGAAAAAGTCTGTCACAAACATTTGCTACTAGGTTTAAAAACTCTGCAGGTTAGAAACAGATGCAGTGTAATTCTGACATGAAGTATACTATATGCAGTATGTATTCCTGAACAGACCTTCAATTCAAAGATGGAATAATAACTCTGCTACATGACTCACCTGCTGTGGACAAACGACTATCCATACTGCAATGTTGATGTGCACAACACCAGAGCTGGTGGCTCTTGAAGCACTATATTTAGCTCATGTAAGGATATTTGAAGGATGTGCACACAAAAGCACATGGTTTGGGATGGTGAGAGTGGGATATGGAAATTATTCCGGTGGGATGCAGCTCTATGAGGAAAAACATGATATAGGAAAACTATACTTTTCCAAAATTTCAAGAGATTTTGATTTAAAGAATATAAAGTTGATTTGCTGATGAAATGTAAAATGAACAAATCTCTGTTGGGTTACAGGAAAGTGTCTGCATGCAAACAATTCAAAATTTTCTATGTGCATTTTACAAAAAATTAAAGAAATAATAATAAAACCTATAACTGAATTTAATTGAATTGAGAATACAAGGCATTTAACAAGTGAGCATTTTTTCCCCCCAAGTAATCATTTGAATATATAGGCTACTATGTTTCTTTTTATTTCTAACTGTTCAGATTTGATTCCAGTTTGCAAGAATGCGGAGGCTGCAGCAGATTGTGCGCTCAGTTGATGCCACAATATCAGATGGAGGTGATGTCCCTCCATTGTGCAGAAAGCAAAGGAAGAAAATCTATTTATTTCTCAACATGTATAAAAAACAACAAACCGAATGATACAGAAAATTAACTGCACTTTGAATTAAATAAACTCCTTTCGGCTAAAAAGTTTTTTTTAATGATTTTTATACTGTGTAATTATATTTGATTGAATACCTTAATTTACACATAAAATGAAATGCAGTTAGAATTTACCATCTCTTAAATAATAAGATATCTAAACAGATGTTTTGCGCCAAGGATTAAAAAAACGGATCCGTGAATAACTTTAAATTATATATATATATATAAAAAAAAATAGGAGTATTTTTTTTTAAGTTGTACTCATCATATCCCTGGTTTAATTCCCTAAGGCTGTAAATAAAAAAAAAAACAAACAATTGCGCGTTTCGGTGTAAGCCACTCACCTTGGGCTGGATTCAGATTTTGTTCGCAGGACTCTGGGAGAGCCTCAGTGCGCCTCCTCCAAGCAGCTGCGCTGTGCGCTCCTCTCATAGATGAAGGCTTCTGACTATCTGCGCAGCAGCAAAAGCAAATGATGCTCTCCTAACTCTTTTCATTTGCTCACGCATCTGTGAGCTTTTATAGCTCCTGTGCCGGACTCAGATAAGCGAGCATGTTTGAACATGTGTAGGAAAATCAACAGGTCCGCCTGACGGAGATGACTCTCCTTAAATAGTCGCTTTGAATTTGACTGACAGCTCGGTTGACTGAAGGTCTTGTCTGATGAAGCCAACCAAACCAAAAAGCTCCCAGATCCCCACTGACAGAAAGGTTGCATTAAATAATTTCCCCTTTTCTTATAATAAGCCCCACTTCGGGATTTGGTAAGATTTCACACTTGGCCAGCCTCTAATAAATATTTTTGGGAAAGAGAGAGAGGAAATGGAAAAGCTGCATTCTGATTTTTAATATGAGTCATGAGTGGTTTTATAGTAGGAGCCAAATGTCTCCTTCAACAATTGTCCAAGTCACTGCAGGGTGTGAAAGGTATTTTCAGGGCATACCGTTATTTTTGAAATGGATGGTGGGGCAGGCAGCTAAGGACAGGATGTAAAGTGAATACTAAGTGGCCCTTTTTAAATTATGCTGAGAGAATGGTAAGAGATTTGTAGAAAAAAAATTCCTTTCATAACAGGTGTGCAGCAAAGTAAAAGTTGTAGCTGTCATTGCAGGATTGATCCTGAATGCCCATCATTGTGTAAAGTAATGACAGAGCATGGTCCAGATCCTGATGGGATTCTCCTCACAGTGGGGGTTTTATCTTGTGTTTCTATGGTTGGAGCACGTTCCTTTAATGAGGCAAGGTTTCAGTTGTAATCAGTATACCTGGTAAAAGTGCAGAATCTACCCTCTGATAGATTTTCTGAGTGATGGATTTTAGTTGAGATGGAGAAACGGGTAAGGCTGCTCATATTCATTCAATTCACTTTCTACTTGTGAGGAAGAAATGTTCACTTTAAGTTAAAATCTCTAAATATTTGCTCTAGAAATATTTTTAAGAAAACACAAATACAGGTCTTGTTCTTAGGTCTTCCTGTTGTTATATTCCTGCATGCAGAGCTGTGCAAAGGTTGTGCCATTATGGTAAATTTCATTTGAAGACCAAAATTCAATTAACTACACCAGCAAGAAAGATGTGTATTGTAGCTATTCAAGCCAGAGTACCAGTGACCTTTACAAATTTCCTGGTAAAATAATGGCTTAATAATAGCAATACAAATTTTTTTCTCCTATTATTTATTCTAGATAGTTTTTTTTCTGTATTACCACAATTTGTTATACATTTAGAATACATTTAATAATTTAAAGAAATTTCATTTCTGTTAACTCACTATTAAAAGTTCACTATTCGACTGAGGAAATAAAATCATGTCCAAACCCTTCTGGTGTTATTTCTCTTCTAGGAATGGTTTACGGCAAGAAACATTACAGACCTGGCCATGTCCTGGAGATGTGTGTGTCATGGCTTTTAAAGAACTGCCTCCAGCTAAAGTCCAGTCGATCTAAATCTTCCAAATAATCCAAGGATGAGATTTACTCCACAATGCTCTGTAGGCTGTGACTATCCATGTTGTGTTTTTTTCATACCAAACTCTTTCCTCCCACTCA
The DNA here is from genome assembly GCF_000732505.1 of Cyprinodon variegatus. Taxonomy (NCBI): domain Eukaryota; kingdom Metazoa; phylum Chordata; class Actinopteri; order Cyprinodontiformes; family Cyprinodontidae; genus Cyprinodon; species Cyprinodon variegatus. The sequence continues at coordinate 1,952,271 of NW_015150502.1, forward strand.
GTTTTCCATTGCTGTGCCTCCATTCAACACGCTAGGAACAGCCAGCTTCTCAAACAATGTTTTCCTCATGTGGAGGGAGTCAGTGACAGTCTGTAAGGTAGTAAATATATTTTTGGTGAATGTCATGTTGAAGAATCTAAGCTAGAGAGTTTCAATCATGACACATTCTTGTCTACGACTTACAGTCTTGTAACCCTGCTAACATGAGGCAACTGTGTTAAAGTAACTAAATGTGATTAAGTAAATGCCAAAAACAGTTGCATTATTTTTTCAGTATATTTGGGGCGGCAAAATATTCAATTTAATTTCAATTAAAGTAATTTATATAGCGTCAATTCACAATACATGCCATCTCAAGGCACTTTACAGTTCAACCAGATCATACAGTCAGATAGATTTAAAGTTTTCTATCTAAAAAAACTCAAAGGCAATCCGTCACTCTAAACATGCTTGTAGTGACAGTGGAGAGGAAAAACTCCCTTTTAAAAGAGAGAAACCTCCATCTGCTGAGGCCGACTGGGGTTCAAGGAGATAGAAGCAGAGACACAGAAAGAAACAGATATACAAAAGGCAACTGTCAACCAGCTCCATAGGAAGCCCCGTAGAGGAAACACACAGCCATGCAGAGGAGCTCCGAGCCAGCTCCTATGTCAGAGGATGAAGAGAGCACATCCAGCTAGTCAATTTCAGAGAAACAGGACTACACTGAAAAACAGGCAGAGCTCGAACATCTATAAACAAAGGTATATTCCTTTGTTCCTTCCATTGACAAATCATTTCATTTAACTTCTCTTATAAAGAGGAAACCCCACTTATTTCAAGCAATTACTTACTTGTTTTTAGATTAAGACAGCAAAGGTTTCCTCTTTGTGAACCTGTCTACATTTCTTGTCTCTTTCTGATTGGAGAGCCATGAACTTTCATGTTCTATCTCCTATTAATTCCCTTTTACATGTATTTATGTAAGTATTTATCAGTGCTGAGTTTATTCATTCAGGCCTCAGAGCTGCAAGGCAACAACGTGTCTAATAGAAAGGGTATGTGTTATTTCCAAACTCTCTGTCTTTCATTTGGGTAGAGAGGTGTGGAGACCTTCACAGCCTTTCTGCAGGGTTAATTAGTGAGAGACAAACTCAGTCTAGTCAGAGCAGGGCTGAACGCCATTCAATAAGGGCTGTATGATGTCTTTTCCTCATTTTGCTCTGCAAATTAAAATAAAATACAGACTGAGGGAAATCCATTGATCTCTGTTTATTTAACTGGACGGTATAGTTGATTACCTTTTCCCCACGACAGTTGACAAATAAGATCCTGAAGTAGGTCTTCTGAAGACATCTTTGGTATTTCCTAAACTTCTTTTAGTATCCTGCAGTCTACCATCAGGGTCAATTTACTTGGTCTACCAGATCTTGGTAGTTGTTCTAATTGTCCTTCAGTTCTCTTGAGAACCCTTTAAATATTTTCCCAGACTCATAACCTGACATCTTTCTGAGGCCACAAGTTCCTCTTTAAACATCACGATGATCTTTAATCTCACACAGATTGAGCCTTCTTCAAAATGCTGATACCATCATGTTGATTGTCCTTTATAAGAAATTACATTAGTTTTATTACTCCTTCTATCTTATTTTTGTTTAAATTGCTGTTAAATTTAATGTATCCAAATATTTTAGACAAAAACAAAGGATATGGTTTGTCTACTAGTCTTTTTTATTTGTTCCATTTACTGTTTCAATAATTTTTTTAATTTTTGAAATATGTCATTAAGAGTGTTACATTTCATTCCTTTATATTTTGATTTTTTTTACGATCTTTTTGTGTTCGGCTCTTAGGAACGGATCTTGAAATATGTGCATATTTTGAATCATAAGCCAATTGTTAAAACGTGCAAAGCTGATCTTCAGACTATATGACTAAGAGGGTAAATTTATAGGTGGTGGATAAATGCTTAAAACATTGAGAGCGATTTATAAAATCTGAAAGGGATTACAGTTACAGTTTTTGCACTTTTAAATATAGTATGTTCAAAAAGTGTTGTGCAAACTCACACACACACAAAAAAAAAAAAAAATTGTTGTCTGTGCTCATTGGACATATTTTCACTGTTAGAAATAACAGTGGTAGAAAAATATTTGTCGGAAAAAAGAAGTCTGTGTAGGACAGCGAGGAGCAGAAAACAGACAACTATTACTGCCTTATTGATTCACTTAACTTTTAAATGTAACCCTTTTATCTTCATTCTTTTTGGGAACCTCAGTTAGTTTGAGTGAACTGAATCACTAGAATCAGTTCACTAAAGTTATTATTTCACAGAATCATTCAGTACTTCCAACTGCAGTTTTTGGTTTTACAGTTAAAATAGGTAATGTTGTGGTTCTCCCCTTTTGGACTACGTATTAAGTTTCCAGTTATGTCGTTCCGTTTTGTTGGTCATTGGTTTCTTTTCCATTCTGTGTTCTATTTAATCAGTGTTGTCTTTTTTGAGTTGCTCTCTCTTGCCCATTTGTGCCAGTCTTCTTTCCCCTTGCTCCCTTCTAGTTGATTCTATCCACACCTGCTTCATATCGACTGATTAGCCCATTCTATGTTCTGTCTCCCATATATACTGTACACCTCCTGTGCAGTTCTTCAGCTCTGGTTTCTCATTGTTACTTTACGTGTCATGTGTGTTTTTCCCTGGCATCTCCTGGTTTTTAGTTTATTGTATTTTGTTCCTGGATTTGTGTGTCTGTTGTCGCCTTCATCAAATCAGCAAAACTTATCTCTGCCTCCTCACCTCTGCATCTTGGTCCTCAACCAACTTCCACCCAGCCTTGATAAATATGCATGGCTTGTTTAACATTAGGTGTGCTAATTATCTTCAACGTTCCCTACCTTAACAGCTAAAATAGGTAGTAAGGATAAGACAAAATTTGCACCTTACGTTATTTAAGTTTTGGTATCCAGAAGAAAGTCACAAAATGATTCTAATTAAAACTCTCTTATACCGTTAAGATACAACAAAAATCTATTACTTATGAAAAAGATCTATTTCAAGATTATGCTTGACAAAATATTCAACGTAAATCACTGTAATCTATTGCAAGTGAAACAGTTCCAGTCTCACTGTGGTTAACCTACTAAATGAAATGCAAATCCTTTTATCGTCCCACAATGGGGAAATTCATTCTCTGCATTTTGACCTATGCGCTTGGGGAGCAGTGGGCTGCCATTGCGTACCTGGGGAGCAATTAGGGGTTAAGGGCCCTGCACAGGAACCTAGAGTGCAGGCTGTTGGGATCAAACCGGGTACTTGCAATCTTCTCAAGGCACAAGCATACTGCTCTAACCACTAGGCCAACACTCCCCCTATGAAGGGCATGATCTGTTCACGTACAGCCTGACAGCATGAATGAAACAGCCTCTGATTCCTACATTATGAAACAGCAATCCGGATCAGCAACTCCAGTGGCATGCTGGCCCAGCAACGAATTTTGACTCATTCACAGCAAGAGTAAATTACAGCCTGATTTGTACAGTGAATGAGTGAACCATCGTAAGTCAGCCAAGTGTGAATCACTCACTGATTCACACAGTACTAGAAAGAGTCAACCAGCACCACTTCTGGTGAGTACTACGTGGTAAATCACTCCTCAGCATTTTGTCTGTAGGTTAGCTTTGTAAAGCTAACTTCCGCCATTAGCATTATCTGGCTTAACCCAGCAGAGCGACAAATGTTGCTGTGTGATTCACAGAATGGGGATGTTCCCTCTGCAAAGTAACAAATCAGTTCATGATTGCAAGTTAATTGAAGTTTATTCACACAAATGCTTTGTTCATTTGATGGAGTCTTTTGAGACGCACACTAATTTTCATGGCTTAGAACTTCAACTTTCTTTTTTTGCTCTCAAACTGCTGGTTGCACATGCAATTTGCTCATTATGATGGTGCAGGCCTTATTATCTGTGCATCCAATCATTGTAGCTCACCCCAACACACCTACTTATGGCTTGTGTATTTCTTTTGGGGTTTTTTTGCCCACTAGTTTAGCACTTCTTATTTAGATTCTTTGAAGATCAGGCCTGTAGTGCATTGGTTTAGGTCCTCATTTCAGAACTTTTCTTTAGTTCTCTTAGACCTTTCTTTTTTGTCTCGTTTGATCCCTCTGTGTTTATTTCTCGGTAAATTAGTCATTTCCCTCAGCTCTTCTGTTTAGAGTTCTTGTCTTGCTGAACTACATTCCCCTGGTTAATTAGGTCCTCTTCAGAATCGTCTGCAGTGTGCCTTGCCAATTTGTCTTCCCTTTTGTGCTTCTCCTGTTTACTGTCACTATGCTCTTCAGGTACTCTCGTGTATATTCTTCATCATTTTGTTGCTCACTTGTTAAAGATTCTCCTTTTCTTTTTTCATGCATAAACGATGTACTGTGAAGAAACATCAAAAGAAGAAACAAAAAAATATATATTTATTTAAAATGCACTGATACTGGTAAAATTGAGATCTTTTTGGATGGGTCGTGTTCTGCTGGAGAATGTTGGGTCCTCGTAAATGTTAATTTTAAATATTCCACCTACTAAGGTCTTTGACGGATCTTGAATCCAGACCCTTCAGCAGCATAATATTTACTACCAGAAATAAAACAAACACAAAAAAACAAGGCTCAGCAAAGCAGGAAAACAAGTAACAGGAGTTGACATAACCCCTAAATTCTCCAGAACTTAATATAGTCATGCAGTTATGGGGCATAATGTTTTGAAGCCTTCACTTAAGTAGCATATTGGATGGATTCATGTAAAAAGAAACAGTGACAAAAAAAAATATTTATTTGCACTGTGATAATAACATAATTAAGTAATCTTAGAGAAATATTAGGGGTAGCATTAAGAAAATTTCTCTCCAGTACATTGCATGTTGTCCATGAATCATTATATAACTATTTTACTTTTCTTATGAGAATACAGAGAACGTTCAGCCACAGTATTAAATATAACACCACTAGACTGGTTAGGAGAGGACAGCGTAATTATTTATTGACGAGAGATTAATTAAATAAATAAAAAATTTGTGATGAAACCTTTACTTGATTACTGAAAGTACCATTAAAACCCTCCTTAATATATTTTTGGTATTAGATCCATATTCAAAAAGACTGCTGCCACAAACTCTAAAGCTGATTAAGGATGGTAATTGTTTTATATTTTTGGTTCTCAAAATTAATTTACATGTTGATTACGGTACATATGAAGAAGACAAAGCAAAGAAGGGCCAGGATTAAGGCACAGGGTCTATTTGCTGCAAAGCAACAGTGCAAACAGTGCAAACAGAACTGAAACTTAACATATCAAAGTGTTTTTGGCCATAACGGGAGACCAGATCCCTGGGTTACCAGCTGGGGAGAGGAGAGGTGCGACCACAGAGTACCCTCGCCCTCGAACCAAGAAGGAAGTGCGATCATTCTTGGGGCTAGCTGGTTGGTATCGAAGGTTCGTGCCTCATATTGCTACACTTGCTTCTCCACTCACCAATTTGAGAGCATAAGACCAGAAGAATCCTGTTGTGTGGTCCAAGGAGTGTGAGGATTCTTTTAACACTCTGAAGATTCATCTATGTTCATCTCTTGTCCTCTGAAGTCCCAATTTCAGCAGGGAATTTCTGGTACAGGTCGATGCATCCACAGTTGGTTCAAGAGCTGTTTTGGCTCAAGGAGATCCTAGGGAGGAGCAACCAATACTCTACCTGAGCCGCAAGCTGCTACCTCTGAAGGTGAGGTATTCTGTGGTGGAAAAAGAAGGCCTGGCCATTAAGTGGCTCTGGAAAGTCTCAAGTATTATCTCCTGGGCAGAGAATTGGAGTTGGAGACAGACCATCGTGCCCTGACCTGGATCATCACCATGAAGGATAGCAACCATCGTCTAATAGGTGGTATTTGTCCTTCCAACCTTACAAATTTAACATCTGTCATAGAAGTGGCAGATTTTCTTTCTAGGTTGCCGAATTTTGCCAACCTTGGAAAGGAGAGGGGAAGTGTGATGGAGGAGCTGTCATCAGACAGGACTTAACTATAAGTAACGCACACAAATACATAAATAGTTGCTAGCATACTGTTGGTTGCAGCTCAAACAGGGTTGCTTCCAGATGGTGGCGCGCCGATCATGTCAAGTGAGAACGTAGTGATGTCATCAGAACATACTTTTCAATTAAATTGAGTATTGTATTTTTGATTACAACTTTTTTTTTTTTTTCTCATTAGTATTACTGTTGTTATTGTTATTATTTTATACTTAACTTAACATCCACCTCATTTTGGGAAATTCTCATTTATTTTGCATTTTGCAGTTTATTTGAGTTAGAAGTAATTGCTTAGTTTTGTTTCTTTTAATTTTGCTTTCTGTGGGCGGAGCCTTTAGCTTTAAAAGCAGGGTTCTGTTCCACCGGGAGTCAGTCTGTGGCTAGACTGAGAAGTCACACTGAAGGTGATGGATACTGACATTGAAGGTACTTCTGATTGTCTGATTTGAACTTGTCTGCCGCCTTTGTTCACCACAAGAAAAAACTCAATAAAAACCATCACTAATGTGATTTCCGGTCTTGGCCAGTCATTTATGTTAGACCAAGTTATAATAGAAGCCCGTCACAAGGTCCGACTTCTTGCCAACAATGTGGACAATCCTCCTGCTTGTCGAATCCCTTCCTCCTTTAACAAACATTAAATTTAGAATACTGGATATCATTCACAAATACACATACAAATTAACTGTGTTTTATTTCAGAGCCAGTAAAACAGGTGTTCTCAAGTCCAGTCCTCAATTCAATTCAATTCAATTCAGTTTATTTATATAGCGTCAAATTCACAACACAAGTCATCTCAAGGCACTTTACAGTTCAACCAGATCATACAATCAAGTTGATACAAAGTTTTCTATCTAAGGAAAACCAGTTGATTGCATTGACTCATTGAC
>NW_015150502.1:1960018-1962845 GCF_000732505.1 Cyprinodon variegatus
GATTGTCAGCTTATTTACATACACACACTGATATGCACCTCGAATTCAGCTGTGCAAGTGTTAACACATTTGCACCTATTTTTATACACAAAAACCTTTTAAATATTAGGTTGTAAGATTTAAATACATAACACTGAATGGTTTACAGTACAGTTTGCTTTTCTTAGATGCTTAAGCAATCCTTAATTAAGCTATGCAGGCTGATACTGCATCTATTTCATTATTACTGGATTTATTCACTACTTTTTGCACATTACATTCGAAGGATTTTTATCCTGGTTATTTTTTATTATGTTTTCTCTTCCATTAGCTTTCTATATAAAATCTTATTAGTGTGATATTCTAATTTCAAACAGTGAATAGACAACATAATACTGTAGAAACCTAGAAATAAACTCACAAATGCTGACCAAGCTCTCATTTAGATGTTTAAAGTCCTAACCCTTTCTTTTTTCTTCTACTAACAAGCAGAATATTGTATGACACATTAATCGTTTAGTCACCTTTTTTGTGAATCTAAAATGTATCATCTAAAATAATTGTTATATTAAGAGCTCTTGTTTTCTAAAAAAAAAAATCAACATCCAGCCCTCTCTGTGTTTTTTATTTATTTCATTTGACGGGATAATTAGAAAGCATCCAGCCAGTGCAATTTATTTTGAATTTATTTAGGGAACAATCACTTGACTGGTTGAGCTCAATAACAGCACCCTGCACCAATAAATAAGCCACAGCGTGTTGTGAGCCTCTAAAGCACTGTACATTTTTAGAACACTTGTCTCTAAGGAAAAATATGACCAGGGAAAACGTAACTTTTGTCTATGCTGGAGTGATGACTCAATGTGGCGCAATTCTGCCACCTGCTACCATCTTTACATGTTTGGAAATTTATATCCAACTCCCTGGACCAGCCTGGATATTGCAGGCACAAATTCTTAATTTGTTTAATATGCTGAAATTTGGATTATGAGAGTTTTTAAATCCCTCTGCAGGATAATAACCATCTTTCTAATGGTTACCTATCAACCATTATTATAATGTTCAATCTAATGTGACTGTAGTTAAGACTGTAAACATGGTGAATGTGTCAAACATAAACTCATAAGCCTTTTAAATGCAGGCTTGTCTGGTCTTTGAATAGCTGTACGTTTTGAAATCTTTATAGCTTTCAGAGTTTGATTATGCTGAGAGAGAGGCATAAATGAAATGTTAAATTATTTTGTTTGACTTGGAGCTGTAAATGTCATTGGATTGAAATGTTACATTTACGGGTGTTTTAAATAATGAACCCTTTCTTAGGTCATAGCTACAACTTTTTTTTATCAAAACGATACACCTTTAGACTGTAAAACATCCATAGAAAGCCTATAGCAGTGCTGATTAAAAATAATTATTTTGCTTGAAAAAATGAACAGGATACAAATATTGGTTTTATGATTCTTTACGGTTCCATAATAAACAAATATTTATCTCTGGTTAAGATGTCAACATCAAGACAGAGGATTCTGTACCAATAGGAGTAGAAGGTTGAAAAGTTGTAGGTTAAGATGCCCCACTCAGTGGTTGGGAGCAGGAATTTAAGCATTACCAGTTTTAGCTTGGAACAAAATGCAGACATGAGCTTGATAGAGGAAAGTCCTATTGATAAGGATGAAAGAAAGTATACAGGTAGGGCTTGGACAGAACATGATGTGGAAGACAGACAGTGTAATAAAAAAAAAAGCAATTAGCAACTGAAAACCTAGGATTTTATAGAGGCTGCATCCTTTTGAAGGACCCTGTCTATGAAGGTCTGAGATAGATGTGAACTGGGTGAACTGATTAAACTGAACAGCTGCAGAACAGCTTTAACCAGATGGATGCAGAGCAACTAAGGAAGGGACACTTATTTGCACAAAGGGAACTAAAGCAAAGCATATACTGTACAAACCAAAAAAGGAAAAAAGCCTGAAACTAAAATTAAAGAATAAACCAGTATACAGAGAAGAAACGTGGTAAAAAACAAAACAAACAAAGAATATACTGCATACCACTTTATACTGCAAACTGGTGGTGAAATTATTAAAAGGCACACTTGACAAGCCTTCAGGTGACCTGTAATGATGCACTGAGGAAATTGATGAAAAGATCAAAATGGGGGAATGCTAGTGAAATACTTAAGATGCAGAAGTCAGCACTCGACAGGCAGTGCTTAGAAACCTCATGTAGAAATTTGTATTCTGTTAACATGAGTCAAGGAATATGATTGTCCTGGTCTTAGTAAATCCACGGTGGAGCTCAACACGATACCATTCTCAGCTGTGGCGACGCTGCTACGGTTCTCTTTCATTGAATTTTGCATCATTACTTTTGATGAGTGCATGAGTGTATTTGAACTATTGGGCATTTGTTACTATGTGAGTTTGTGTTTTGATTTGTTTTATCTGAACGATTATTCTGAAAAACAATCTTTGTCTTATAAATTATAAAAAAAAAAATGCAACTTATACTTTGTTAAATAGAATTTTAGGTTGTTTTACTTCCTTATTTTCATTAATTGCATTTCAGATAATGTGTATTGCCTCTAATTGTGTTCTTAAACTTTTCGAGTGCAAGAAAGCTTATTGTCATTTGCATTTAAAAGTATTTATACTCTCAGTTTTCAGGATTAAAGGACTAATGTCTCAGCATGATCTGGAAAAACTGATCCATGTGTTTATTTTTAGTCGAATCGATTACTGCAATGGTGTTTTTACAGGTATGCCTAAAAAGTGTATCAGACAGCTGCAGCTGATCCAGAACGCTGCTGCCCGTGTCCTCACTAAGACTAAAAAAGTAGAGCACATCA
>NW_015150502.1:1963380-1971135 GCF_000732505.1 Cyprinodon variegatus
TTTATTGAGGGGTTTAAAAACACCTCAATAACCTGAAGTTGGTTGTACAAACCAAGGCCAAAAAAGTAAAAAACTACACATGCACTTGCCTCTTATGCACAAATTTGCTATGGCTTATAAAATAAAAATTCAAAGCAAGAAAATATACTTCAGTTTGTTGGTGTAATGTGACGAAACACAAGAAGCTGTCTTACTTTTTATGTGTAAGTAGTGCTTACCTCACAGGTTAACCTACCATCAGCTGCAACTAGAAGAATGGGGTGATGGTCAATTATTTGTCCATTCTTATGATTAAGTTATTCATTTTCACCAAAAGCTTACAGCTTAAAGATATTATGAGTTAACTTATGCCTTCCATGCCAACTGATATTTACCCATTTGATACCATGGTGAATGCTTAGAAACCTCTCCATTAAGTAACTAATTTTTGCATAAAAGCCCAAAGATGTGGACATGAATAACCCTCATGACAGCTCAAACTGAGCTGCAGTCCTTAGTTACAGTGCTTTATGGAGCACTGGTGTGGTTTATAGCAAATCTGTGAAAACCTGTCTAACAACTTGCTAAAAGCATTGCAGTTATCCACTTCACCCGTGTAATCAAGTGCTCTTCTGCTTCATTAGGACTGATGTATTTACATTTTCAGAACTTTTCTCTAAAAAAAGGGACTTTCTTACAGATTTTATTGTCACTAAGCAATGATATAGAGCAAATACATCTTTGTGTATGAAAGTCCCCTCAGGATGGTGCTGCAGTAACCCAGATTATTTTCCCCTCATCTGTCCTTCCAAGAGACTACATCGTTTCTTTCCTTTCCTTTCTCAAATGACCTTTTCATTTTTGTCAAAGTTTCATCTAATTGCCCGTTCCCTAATAGGATGTCCGTGCGATGTGCATTTCCTTTTCTAATGTCTGCCATTTAGCAGATCTCACATGAATTACTCATTGCCTGAAGGTAATGCAGAACTCAGATGTCTCTTAGGGATGCTACAGCTTGTGACAATGAGTCAAAAGTCACTTCTTCCAGCTAAACTTCAATAAATGGCATAAAGGCGTCTTAGTTAAAAGAAAAAAATAAATTATATTTCTGGAGAGAGCGATACAAAAGCTTGGGGAATATCACTGCTATTCATACTCCACTTGAAACAGTGAGGCAATTATGTTGCCAGACAATTTGCAATAATTGCCACTTAGATTTTACAATCATCATCCTCTTTGTTAGTAGGATTTTCTCAATACACAGTTTGAGTCACAGTTAATCACTGATCTCTGTCTTTCTTTACAGCTGAAGTCCAGGAGTCTCTTAAGTCTACTATTCCTGTGGCAACCATGACCTACTGTGCTTTCAGTGTGCAGCACTTTAAATTACTGCCTGCATTTGCATCTTGCTGAGACAAATGAAAGGTCTGCTGAACCACAGAAAGGTTCAATGAACAACTATTTACACATTTACAGCATGGCAAGTGATTACCCAGCGTTCTTGACTGACATAGATGTCTGTGTATGGAAGTGTGTGCTGAGGAGAGCTATGGATGAATTAATGAAATAAAGAATCTTTATCTTTAACATATATTATTTATAACCAGACCAAAAAGTCACAACTTCAGGTAAAATGAAGTTGTTTCAATGTATTTAAATCTTTAAGTCATGATTGCAGTTTAGATAAAATTACAAATAATGAACGCAAATTAAAAAAAAATGGTTCATAACTGTCATTATAACCCTTAGTAAAAAAAAAAAAAAAGTAATTATAGGTTTTAATTAGGTTCGCTAATTACATAGAGAATTATTTTCAGAGTATAAAAAATTATAATAATATGTTGCTTGCAAGTGGAGCTATAAATTTTACTGGATATTTCAGCTAAAGTCAGAATTCCAAATTATATGATGTACTCCAAAGTTAATGAGGAGAACTGTCACCAGCTTTGTTTATTTGATATGCTTTTCTGCAACTAGATTTTATCACCCTGATTTCAGTCCGACAGATGGTTCAGCATTTACATAGCGCAGGAAGGAAAGAATATTTAAATACTTAGTGATTGACTGTCAAAGCTAGCTGACCCGGTAGATATAAAGCTGCATGTAGGTACTGGATCTGAAAAATATATGGTTTCAGGCCCTGTTAATGTGCATGCCTAGCCATGCTTAAAAAAGACAACAGAAACACACCATTCACAGATAAGACTGAGCAAGACACTGTATAAATGAAATCATGGATGTAAACCCTTAATTGTTTCTATCTGCTTAATTAAGCAGAAAAACACTTTTCAAAGTTGTTAGCAGGTTAAGCAGCTGCTGGGAGGAAAGATCTCTTATGCTCATTTTTGTATAAAGGGCTGTCACTGAAGAAACTCCCCAGTTCTTAAACACTTTAATGCATGGGCTGGGAGACATAAGTATGGCAATACCAAAAAGGTACTCTAAGATAATACCTTCTCTATGCTTTTAAAAGAAACATACAATATATGGAGCCTACAGTAGGCGGAAGTTCAACTGAAGAAACTCATTGTCTCCTACATCCACCAGCGACACAGCCAATCAGCTTTGAACCACAATTCCATGAAAGCCAATCAGCATCAAAAATTAATCTTAAAAGGCCTTCGATATGTTCTTGTCTGCTTGTCCTGTGGGCAGGCAGCGGACGTGCTGTGTGACTTCATTCAGATGACACCGTTTCAACTCACCTCCAGCCTCTCCTCTACCATCATAGCTAAAGCTTCATCAGAGTGTCATTCCTCCCGGACTCTTACTGTGTTCCCTGTCTCATTTCAACCGTTCCGTTAGAAGACCGCCATGTTGAACCTGGTTCTACCAGAGGTTTCTTCCCAACGGGGAGTTTTTCCTCTCCACTGTCACTTCATGCTTGCCCATCATGGACAAGTTCTATTGACCTGTGTTAGCCAACTGGACTTTCACGGAATGAAGCTCTACTATCAGCTCACGCAGTCCACTGGATCTCCCCATAAAGCTAAGCATACCGTCTCGCTAACCAGCAGTCCACAGACTGACAAACTTCATCTACTGTATCTCCACTCCACCACCAGTTTCAGGCCTGGGGGGAAACAGCCCTCTGTTCATGCATATCTATAAAAATTCAGCACTATGTTTCCTGCCGAGGTCTGAGCGCCAAAGACAAAGTAATTGTATCAATAAATTTCTGTTAATTGTCTTTTCTCTTCGTGTGAGTTTTTCAGATTGAAATAACACAAAGCCAAAATTTTAGTAGTAAATATATACTACTTGAAGATTATTAGGTACTTTACAGTCTGCACTTCATCTGGTATATTTTTCTTCTCAAAATTTCGGCTTTCATACTTTCTTGGTAGAGCTCTCAGCGATATCCTCAAAGGACAGCTGCTTACCCAACTTCCCTGATGCTGATCATGCCTGAGCAGTGAACTCATCCATGAATGAGGTAGTTCTGGATTAGCTTCAGTTTTAGGGAATCTTTTCTCTGCTGAGACAACCATTGCAGGAGTTTTGACTGCTGCCTTGTGAAGTTCTGCAGACACCCCCTGCTACAAATGCATTGAGCTCTGTAAAGTCAAAGTTGCTTGTGTAAACAAGCTAAAAAAAAATCACCAATAGCAGCAGTGTTGCAATACTACAGATATTCATCATATTTTAACATTACATAAGGCATTGCACAGTGTCCATCAGTTGCATGCGTTAAAAACGTATTTTTGTGTTATCCCCAGCACATTTAGATTTCAAATTCTTTTTGACCAGAAAAAAACAGGCACAATATGAAAATGTGAAATCTGAAATTACCTTTAAAAATACTTAGTTATTTATACCCTTCTCTGAAAATAAATTATTAAAAAAAAATGTATTGCCATTAAAGCGAGAAGAAGCTTTTCATTCTTACCATGCAACTTTGTGGATGTTTCCCCTGGTTATTTTGATTGATCTTTGGTGTTGAGCTCCAAGTCTTTAAGGTTGGAAGGCCTCCAGGCCATAATCCTGGCCTAGATGCACTCTCCATATATTCTCTCTCAGATTCAGATAAGAAGAATCACTGGGTCTCTCCAAAATGTTATTGATATTAGTCACAAATTAAAAGATTGTTGTTTTCTTATGTTCTTTATTCTAGAATTTCATATCTATCATTAAGCAGTGGAAAAGTAAAGTTAATTTTCATTAACCGCAGAAGAAGCTTAACATCCACCTAAGGGCCCCCTAAAGAAAGAAAAAAGAAAAAAAAATAAGAACATGGTGAGGTTGCTTGTACCGGTATGTCAGGCTGAAGCAGGAAACAGTCTTTTTCAAAATAGTACCCTTTCGTTTCTACATTCCTCAAAGTAATTTCCCTTATCCCCTCGAGAAAACCGAGATGTCTTTTTTTGTCAGATGTGAGACAGGTCTTCGTGTTCTTTCTGGGCACTAGGCTTAACAGAGGTGTGTAAAGTCTGCAGAGCCTTAGATGTGGCACTAAAGAAACACCAAGACAATCTCAAAAATCAGTCAATAATGTAGAACATCTTTAATATGAAAATAAAGTCTATTGAAACCGATTCTGAGAGACTAGATTATGTTTTAGCTAATGGTTGATTTATAATGAATTCACTGTTATTATGAATTTATTGTTCCTTACTTCAGTCGTTCCTATGTTCGTTCCTTCCATTGGTTCGTAGGTTCATTGGTACGTTGGTTCCTTCCTTCCTTCTTCCGCCGTATGTTTGTTCGTTCCTTTGTTAATTTTTAGAAGCTCCTGGTGAATGTCCTCTATAACACTAGATTTTGTTGCTGACAAACAAGCATTCATCCAAATAAGTTATCTCATGCCTGAAATCTATGATTAAAATAAAATTGCAGCCTACACTCATGGCGTGCAGGCATGCTAAGGTTTAAATCAAAGGGAGCTTAATAGGCTGTAATGCTTCAGACTGTTTATGGTGGTGTGCGCTGATTACCTTGGTTCATCACTTTAGGTCACTGAAATGAAAAGACTGAGCACTCTGTCTCCATTAAATCCTGTGTTCCAATCTATTTCACAGAACTAAACAGTGACCAGCGACAATAATGGCACTTCTTTCAAAGGAAAGCAGGACTGCTGAGGATGGGAAGTTAGCTTGATGAAAGCAGCGTGGTTTTCTAAATTATGTGATTACCTATTGCAGAATTAATGAATTATTTTCAGCAGAGCACTGCTTAGTGATACCTCTAGATGAACTCACAGGTGCCATGTAATTCATATCTTTTTTAAACAACTTTAACATAATAAAAAAAATGCAAAAAAAAAAAAAAAGATAATGCAACATTACATTTCTCAAATCAGTCATTTAAACAGCTCTACAAAGTTCAAATTATATAGGAGGAAATTAATAAACTATAAACATTGTCATGGTGGAGGTTTGATAGGACCCAAATGTAGACACAAAAGCTGAAGTGGTTTCTTGGAGATTTAATAAAAAAAGGGTAACAGAATCAAAAATCCAAAAACATAAATCCTCAAAAATCCCAAAATACTGAAAATCAGGAATACTGACAACAAACCAGCCAAGAGTTGTGTCTTGTCCTGTTTCGTTTAATGGCGGTTGGCAAACAACTTTTTGGTGTGCAGTACCGCCAACTGGTGAGGAGTGTGGATCAGAATGGCCTTATTCATAAAGATACTTGTATTTATTTATCTATATATCTATAGCCATAATATTACCTTAGAATACTAAATCCTCCTAATTATTCCTGTTAATATTAAATATTTATAAGAATATTGATAAAATTTTTTTACCTTTTCTGCCGAATATCTATCAAATCCAATTGAACTTTTTCCTTATTTAGGTCTCTTACCAAATTCTTTCTTTCTTCTTCATACTTCTTACAATACATCACTACATGTTCTACTGTTTCGTCTTGTCCACAAAATTCACATTTGCCTGATATATGCTTCCCTATTTTTGAATAGTGTGTTATTTAATCCTGTATGCCCAAATCTAAGTGAAATAACTGTTTACTCTCTTCTCCTTCCTTCTGCTATCCTCATTTCTCCTATCCTCTATCCATTGTAATGTTAATAGTATTGCTAATAATTCTCCTGTATATACTGATATATGAGCTGAGGAAAAGGAGACTGGGGCAAACTGGAAATAATTAAAAAACTCAAATACAGTCAAAAATAACTAGAACACAAAAATGGAAATAAGACCAATGAAAACTCAGAGATAACTTGAACAGAACCAAAACCATGACAAACCTCCATACCATGTTTAAGGAAACAGCTACATTTATTTTAGTTTTCATTGAATAGAGGTATTTAAAGAATAGACATTTAATCAGGTTAATATACATTTGACAAGCGACTTATATATAACAGGTTCATATGTTAGGTCAATGCAGCTTCTGCTTTTCTAACATTTAGCCATTCAGAAAATGACTGATCCAGCTCTGCAAAATGTTGACTAAAACAAATGTGAAAAAAGAAATAATAGCCACTGCCAGTTCTATGATTTGATTATGAATGAAATGAGCTATTTACTTTTATGTATTTCGCCATTTCCAGTTTTTAAAGTTAATACTTTCTTAAGCACTTAGTAACCTTTTTGTAGAAGATGCAATAGAAAATAACTTTATAGCAGTTTTTGATTGGGGAATCAAAATAAAACACACAATTAAAAATTCTTAGAGGAAATAAGACTGTGCATTTTGCTTCAAAGCAAGACAAAACCAACAAAATCAAAAAATGGAACGAAATAACTAGCCAAAAGGAAAAAATATTTTTCAGTGGCTCCTTTTAAACGATTCAAAAGCAATGTGTGCTAAATTATGCTGAAAATGTGCAAAAGACAAAACAGATATATAAAACAAGCCCCCCCATACAATATTGAAGTAAATGGAAAGAAGAGGTAACATCACTTTCTGTCTCCTCCATGGTGCATAAGAGCTAAAATGCTACTACGTATATTTATTTGAATAAATGCTTGTATGCTAACATAATTTTTCAACTTGTCTAATATCATTTAAATTAAATTAGAAATTAGACAAACTTTAGTGTAATTTTGTATGCACAGAGTGTAAACAAAACAAAATTATGTTGCATACAGCTTTTCAACAGTGAAATGAACATGACCATTATAAAGTGCAGCAGTGATAAGAAAGTAAACAGTGTAGGAGAAAAGTAAACCAGTTTAAAAATAATGGTGCAAAAGGGCATTAATATTAGGGTGACCATATTTTTATTTGGGAAAACCAGGACACCTTGGAGGGGGGGGTGTAGGTTTGATTGAAAGTACAAATGTCTCATCATCGGGATTTGCTCAGTGATGAGAGGAAATGTTACTTGTTACAAGTTGTTTTAATGGTTATTGAGTCAGATATGTGGCGGTAATGTTTGGTTTATCTAAAGGTTTTTATCTGTTACTGATTAAATGGGTTTGGCCTGTAATTTAAGGACAGATTATATAAATATAAGGACAGATAATAAATCTGCAGAGTGGGAACTATAAATCTGATAGGAGTTTCATTTTTTTATTGTTGTTTTGCACAATATGCTTAACGAAGTATTTTTTGTTGTTGAATATTAGAGATTTTGCAGATACATTTTGTAGATACATTGTTTAGATTTACTTATATATTTTTAACCCTTTTATAGAATAGAATAGAAAATCCCTTTATTGTCCCACAATGGGCAAATTTACAGCAGCAGAAAGATTATTGAAAATGGTCACACAGATGTGGACCTTATAAAAATGTATAAGAATAACATAATAGGGAAGAGTTAAAATATAAACAATAAAATTCCGTAAAGTGTTTTAACAA
>NW_015150503.1:0-1736 GCF_000732505.1 Cyprinodon variegatus
CTTAAAATAAGACAATTAGCTAATATGCACTTAAAATAAGACAAATGCAAATGTTTTTTCTTATTTTAAATGTCAATTGTCTTGTTTGTGTGGCAAAGTGTCTCACTTACCTCCTTAATTCAAGAACAAATGCACTTATTTTAACATATAATGACTTAGGTTTACATTTTTTGCAGTGCTTATTTACCTACTGAAAAGGATAAGTACTCTTGATTTAAGAAAATTTTACTTATTTCTAGATATTTGTTACAGTGCAGGATAGGATACACTGCAAAAACTAGAACAAAGTAAAGATGTCTTAAATTTGGTGTATCTAAATTTAATTTCAGCAGGTAAATAAGATAATTTGCCAATACTATAAGTACATTTACTCTTAAAATAAAATAATTAGATAAAATGCACTGGAAATAAGACAATGCAATAGTTTTTTTTTTATTATTATTTGAATTGTCTTTTTACTTCTGAGTGTCTATTCAAAACATGCACTTATTTTAAGAAAAAATGACTAATTTAGATGACATTTTTTGCAGGAAATGAGTTTGAATTTTCAAGTTTTACTCTGTTCTCATCATGTACACTGCAAAAACGATCTAGAAATAAGTACAAATGTCTTAAATTAAGTGTATTTACACTTAATTTGAGTAGGTAAATGAGATAGTTTGCCAATCGAATTAGTATTTTTACTCTTAAAATAAGAAAATTAGATAATATGCACTTAAAACAAGACAATGCAATTGTGTTTTCTTATTTTAAGTGTAAATTGTCTTGTTCCATTGGCAAAATGTCTCTTTTACCTCCTCAGTTCAAGAACAAATGCACTTATTCTAAGAGAAAATGACTCATCTAGATGTAGATTTTTTGCAGCGTAAATAAACCAATCTGTCTGTTAACAGTCTGCAAACGCTAAAATTCTGCATTTAACATGAAAACAGTCGAAAAAACAACTTTGAATTTTCCAAATTTGAGAAATAATCTTATGGAAAAAAAAGTATTTTTGAATCAGGAAACCAAAGTTCCTCTTATACCAAATTAAACTGAAGGGTCAGACCACAGAACGCCAACTCAAGTCAGACTGAGCAGCTTCCCCGTTGAAGCTTTGCACGTTATCAATCCTGCCTTTATTAAATTGAGAGGATCTACGTTCCTCTTTCTCTTTGTTCCCTCTCTGCAGTCAGAGTGGGGGGGGGGGCAAAACGCTGGAGGCAACAACACAGGAAAGACAGGAAGGAAGACACAGCCGAGTGTGAGACAGATCTGGGCGGCCTTTAAAGGGGGCTGTGCTGACATCATTACTGGGGGGGGAGGGATTCTGTGTGTTATGGTGGTGAATCTGAGACAGTAGAAAGAATGAAGACAGCTAGTTACACAAAGACGCTGCAGGGTGCTTCAGAGACGTGTATGTATAATGCAAAGAGACGCAGCAAAATCCTCCAAACGGCATCCTCGAACCCACTCCCATTCTCTTAGTGCTCGGCCCACTTTCCCTGCTGTTACAATCCTGCTGGGGAGACTTTGCCCTGGGGGGGAAATGTTGCATAATACTAGGATTCTCCTTTAGTGCGGAGCAAATGAGTGAAATAAAAATGAATTTAAGTGCATCGCAACACCGCTACGTTCTCCTTCAACAATGGCTCATTTAAAAAAGAAACCACATGTAATTATGCTTAAAATATATATATAAATACATACATACATACTCTGTGTTGCCCCAAATTGTTTCTCACCACATACCAAAA
>NW_015150503.1:3337-5091 GCF_000732505.1 Cyprinodon variegatus
GAGAAAAAAGTAAGAATTCTGAGAAAAAGTCAGAATTCTGGGAAAAAAGTCAGAATTCTGAGAAAAAGTCAGAATTCTGGGAATAAAGTCAGAATTCTGAGAAAAAAGTAAGAATTCTGAAAAAAAATCAGAATTCTGAGAAAAAAAGTCAGAATTCTGAGATTAAAGTCAGAATTCTGAGAAAAAAGTAAGAATTCTGAGAAAAAGTCAGAATTCTGGGAAAAAAGTCAGAATTCTGAGAAAAAGTCAGAATTTTGAGATTAAAGTCAGAATTCTGACTTTTATCCCATGTTAAACTGAAAAATCAAAATTTAAAATCAGTTAACTTTTTGTTTTGTTTTTCAGTGGCCCTAATCCTCATCCGTAGGGGAGGGCCGTTTCACGCTGAGACAAACCCAGATTGGTCAGTTGCTGATGAGCCTCTAAGACTGATCCAGTGATAGTTGGGAGAAGCAGTGAGGCTGAGAAATGCCATGCAGAATGAAACATCATTGGGGAAGAATAAAAACAGTATGCAAACTAGAATTTTAAAACATATGGTGTTAAAAAAAACATAATCACACAATATCACTATCCCTGCAAACTGAAAGCAAAAGTCATTTTTCCCTCTGATATAAAAAGAGGTCCGACTTGAAAAGAAGATGGAAGCAAATGAAAAACACATTTATCTTTATGTATATAAAAAGAAAAAAATCATTTTGCACTTTATGGTTTTTATATAAAAATACTTGAGTCTGAAAATGGGAGAAAATTCAAGAGATTTAAAAGCCTTTGCCAAGGACATGAAGAAAATATCCATCATGCATTGCAAGGAATTTAAATCTAAGTAAGACTTTTTTCTTAAAATCTGTGCGTTTTTTTCTTGGATTGAGCAGGTGAGACACAAGACAATTTACACTTACATTAAAAAAACAAACATAAGAGCAGCGTCTCATTTCAGGTGTATAATATCTCATTATCTTATTTTAAGGGTATAAATGCCCATTCCATCAGCAGATTATCATATTTTCCTACTCAAATTAGGGATAAATACACTTATTCTAAGACATTTTTACTCATTTTCAGAACTTTTTGCAGTGTGCACCCTGAGGTTTTTAACTGAAACAGCTTTTTTATTTAATGTTGTTTTTTAGAAGCACATAATTTGCAGTACATAAGCTAATCACTGTAACAGATCCTCACACCAAAGCCATCCATCAAACTGACTGTTTGTATAGATTAACCTGTGTGAAAAGAATTAACCAGTGTGCAGAAAACCTGGTAAACAAAAGCAAAAAAAAAATGAAGAAACACACACATAAATAAGACAATAACGAGTCAGCACTGACCCGAGTCCAAAAGGGAAACCCGACGGCATCTTTAATCCCCCAAAGACACATCAGAGGCCTGATGAAAGCCGGGGGGAGAGTGAAGGCCACAGATGGGACGGTGAGATAAATGGAGAGTGATCCTGTAATGGCCTCTTACAATGCCATCAGCAACATATGACAACACTAACGTATTCATCCACACACATCTAAAGCACTTAACCGAGAGGGAACCTATTTTTCCTCAAATAATATGCAGCACAGAATAAGTCATACATAAATTATAATAAATCAGAGGACAGGTCTTTATATGCCTCCTAAATGGAAACGCTGGTGGTAAAATCTTGACGATGTTACAACAGAAATGAAAGTTTTCCATTTATTTCTCAAACAAAATAAAACATTCACTAGATTTCTCCTGTGGAACCAACTAGCAGTTTTAGTCCG
>NW_015150503.1:8372-9653 GCF_000732505.1 Cyprinodon variegatus
ATCTCCAGCATCTAGAAACAAGGGTGTTGATGGAAGCAGCACAGCTGATGCAGTTTCAGCGGTGCTGTGAACACTTGGTTGGACGCAGTTTTTCCTAAGCTGTTTATGAAAATATCCTTGGTGCATCTCTACAGAGTGGATAGAAAACAGTGTCAATTAGGTGAAAAAAAGACATAAATCCAGGAGCAGTAAATGCCGCTGCTGAGAAATATTTTTATATACATGACTGGGAGAATCTAATTGATGAATAAAGAGTGGGTGCACATCCATCTGTTTCTGTGTCTTAAATGCCAGAATAAGCCATCTAAGAGGTAGACCACAGCCTTATAGATGTGCTAAATGCAAGCTAAGTGGTATAAACTGCCTGGCCCAACAGCAGGTGGCAGACAGTTGTGCGGAGGTGGGGAAGGTCTCCAGGCGCTCTGTGCATAAATAACCAATGTGTGTGTGGGTGTGTGTGCAGCTTGGACGGACAGTGACATTTCTTGAGCGGGGAGGGGGGTTAAATGGGTGTCAGGTCAGTTATCCAAAGAAAAAGACCTTTTGAGTCTGGTTGTTTTAATTCAAGAAGGAGGAAAACCTTTTCCAGAAAGTTCCACTTTTCTTAGTTTGATGCAGGAGCATAAACTTCATACAATACAGTTTAATAGAGGGTCTTGCTACCTTTGAAAAAGCGAGCTAAAATTGGAATCACCATGAGGCCTCGTCCAGCTCCCCAGCAAAAGTTTAATGAAAGCACTTAAACTCAGTCTTTCTTTCTAGTTTTTGTTCCACTGCTGCGCTCGATTGAAAACCCCAAGGATCGAGACCTTTTAAGCAAGGTGCACTCAGCTGAGCCGGCATACAGAGGAACCTGTCAAGTGCTCCTTTGCATTTGTCACGCAATCTTAGCAGTGAACAGACGCTAGCTCATTTAGAGAGCCGGCGGAACAGAATTGAAGTAATGGCCCAAACCTAACAGGGAGAGACGGTAACAAATTCATTTAGACAGTTTGTGGAAATCCTTTAACAGTCAAAGGAAATGACCATTACCCTGCGTGGTACGGCCCTCCGTCTTCTGGTACAAATTTCAAGCTTTATCTTCTTCGGTGAGAGAAAAACTGTCCTAATTCTTATAATTCAGGAAAGGTTGGAGCTCAATGCTCTTTTTGGTTTGTTTAAGACTTTAAATTGGATCTAAACCTTAGTTTAACATATAAGGGATTTAAATTCTGATTAGTATTAGTCAGTAGGGGTGTCAACAATAATCGATTCAGCGATGCATTGCAATGCGGGGCATGC
>NW_015150503.1:10937-12631 GCF_000732505.1 Cyprinodon variegatus
TGTTTTTTGTTTTACTAACTTGACTGATCGCCGCTCGCCTTACCCGCACACAGCAGAGGTAAATAAATAAATAAAAAAACGGCAGAGGGGCTGTCAAACTGTCACGTAGCACTGACGTCACTGACGCAACGCTACGTGACATATATGCCCGCGCGCCCGTGCGCATGCATGCATGATCAACAAGCCAAGCTTTAAAAACTTCATGGCCGTCGTAGAGGAGAAATATGTTGTGAATTGGCGCTAAATAAATAAACTGAATTGAATTTAAAATACTAAGTCGGTTCTGTCTGTTCCAGGGCATTAAGTTACAAAAAGTTATTGCCACAATGTTTCTTTTATGAAAGAATTGTCATTGTCCTGCTATTTATTTAGGGTTTTTCTTTATCTCTTGTAGTTGCTAACTTCATATGTATTAATAAAAAGCAGGATTGTGATTGTTTTTTTCCCCCACAGCCCTCATTTTCACTAAAGAGCAGACATTTACTCCTAAAACTAGAAAAAGTTGTAACCACAAATGTCAGGTAAATACTGTAAGAAAATTGTTGTTTTTGAAAGAAAAAAATAAAGATGCAAAATTTAACTGGAAAAAAAAATGCGTGTGTGCTTTTTTAAATTGTATGGATTTGCAATTTAAGTGCATTTTATCTAAATATCTCATTTTAAGAGCAAAAATAGTAACTCCATGTGCAAATCATCCCATTCGCCTACTCAAACTAACTAAGGGTAAGTAAACTTAATTTAGGACATTTTTACTTAATTTTAGATCGTTTTTCCAGTGTGTTGGTTAAAAATCTGAGGTTGAGGCTGTATTTAGCTGTTTTCATTGATTGATTTATTGGTTTTATTCATTGTAATTTTTGCTGTTCAATTAAAATCAATGCTGACACACACAAAAATGGTAAATTTTTTAAATTTTCACATCTAAAAACTATGCTGTGAAGAAAATACAACATGTCTTTAACAACATAGTTCAGTAACTGAATGAGTTCATACACTCAGTCTGCACCATGGAAATGGAGGTCAGGACTTCTTCTGCAGACACTATGAAAGCACTAATTCACGTTGTTTCTCCATGCAGTTTCACAGCTAATATTCTCTAACACGAGTTAAAAAATGTTTGTTTTCTAGTCAGACAGACAGCGTGATAATGCATTCGCTACATGTTGCATCAAAGGAAATTGATTTTAGAAGGTTAGAAAGTTCAATAAACATCATGCTGGCTATGGTGTGATCCCTTTGTTATACTTTTGTTACATCCTCTGAAGTTAGGATTTGGATATAAAAATCCAACAGGGCAACTGCACATGCTGCATGAATTGTGATGATGCAGAGATGAGGAAATCAACTTTTGAATTAGTTTTTCATATCATTGTATCAATTGGATGAATAATGCTGTAAAACCTCTGGTTATGAAGTTAAGCACTAACCAATGTAATGATATGTTTGCATGATTTCCCCTTCAGGAAGGACTCCTGGTTACTGTAACTCAGAGGTCACAGATTAGCGGATTGCGGTCCGGATATGGACCCAACCTGATTTAAAACATTTATAAATTACTGCATGCTGTCCGACGAATCTAAATTCACTTGCGCCTCTTCTCCTGGTAATATGGTAAAGCCCTGCGGAGCGTCCGGCTCCAGGCTGCACGTGATCCAAATGAGCCAATGAGCTGTCAGTCTGGGTTGCTGCTGCTG
>NW_015150503.1:13951-17008 GCF_000732505.1 Cyprinodon variegatus
CATGAGTTTTAAAATATCGGCATATCGGATATCGGCCAAAATCCCAATATCGTGCATCCCTAACTCCAAGCATTATTCTTTCAGGCAAAAACCATGTTTAGGATGTTGATCCTGAATCTAAACGAGCTTTCATCGTAGGGCTGGAACAATTAATTGGATTTATTCTTATTAATCGATAATTTAAATAATTTTAAACTAAATTAGGATTTGATTAATGGTTAACTGGAGTATAGAGACTGTAAAACACAAACCTTTAGCTGGCAGAATGACCCACTTAGAGCATCATTATACCAAAATTGTTTTTCCATGAAGAATATTTTCAATCAATATACTCTGCTTAAAACTCCTTAAGTGGAAAAGGTAAACCTGGTTTCAAATTCTATAAAAATAAAAAATAAATCACCTTTAAGGACCCTTTCGCTATCCAATCGATTGATTTAAAAAAAAATGTATTGAAATATTAATCGATTAGCAAAATAACTGTTGGCTGCAGCATTATTTCATAGACTAAAATCCCTACAATTAAAAGGAAAATCTTATCTATAAATGATCAAATTCATTGCTAATGCAACAATGATTTAGCTCCAAACAATATTTGCTAATAGCATTTAGCAGCAATAAGGACATTTGATTTAAATCTGAAACATACTTTTTAAAGCAGAGGGAAAAGGACTTACAGATACCATCTGCTGTTGGTTGTAAAATTGCAATATCTTTGTTCTACGATGAGGATTTTAATTACAAAATAATTCTTCTGTCATCTTAAATAACCTTAAACTTTGTCCCATTTCCACTTCTCCTTTTAGGCCGTGCTTAGAGGTGCAACAAAGCCCATCATTTTTCTTTATTTATCACCCTTTCTGACGCCCAAACCAGAGATCCTTCCCTCAGGGAAGTCAAGGGGTCATGATGTTGATGCTGCACCCCCACAACAAAGGAAACCCAACCCCCCAGTTTCCAGGGAGGAGCAGATTTCATTGTTGTTTACACTGGAAGGGGGAATGCGGCTGTTAGAATCCACTCGTCCCACTTAATAAAGCTGTGAAAAATGGGTGCTTGTTGTTGATCTGACCTGCTTTAGGTTCTCGATGACCTGAGCTATGAGGAAGCACCAATGCAGCGAAAATCTCCACCATGATGGACTCCCAAACAAGGGAGGGTTTGAACACGGAGTGAATGAACCTTCTAAGATCAGCATTAAGGTTGTGGAATGTCTAAATAGCAATGACCTCTCCAATCCAGCCAATCAGGTGATGCTACTTGCTTCCAGGACTATCAAGACTGATTGGAGTTAATGACCTTCTGGAAAGCCGGGGGGGAGAAACTGTGAATGCATTCTTTATGCATGCACGACTAAAACAGGAAGCAAAGTGAGACAAAAAAAAAAAATCTGTACTGGAAAAGCTCAGCTCCGCTGATTTATCAGCGGGTACACGGCCATCAATATAAACACTGGGAGGCTGAGGTGGGACGCGGAGCATGGGAATCATAAGTGGCAGATTTAAGATTGATTTTCTTGTGGAGGAGGCTACAGGAGTTGGTAAATTTCCAATGCAATCAGGGCGGCTGTGATAGCTGAAGAGATAATAGATTTTTAGCTGCTGGCACCGATAATTTTTCCATTTACTCTCACAAAAGCTTCACACCACCACCATAATAGGCCGGTCTGAGCAGTTCATTGATAAACCGTAAAAGTCTAAACTTTGTTGGTAAAGAAATGTTAATAAAACACGAAGGATAACATTTTTTATTTAATTTATTTTAATTA
This sequence comes from Cyprinodon variegatus, assembly GCF_000732505.1. Lineage (NCBI taxonomy): Eukaryota > Metazoa > Chordata > Actinopteri > Cyprinodontiformes > Cyprinodontidae > Cyprinodon > Cyprinodon variegatus. Next base: position 15,720 of record NW_015150503.1, read on the forward strand.
GAAACAAAGATAAATGAATGGGTCTGATGGGACTAATTGAATTGGTAGATGGGGGATGTCTTACAGAAATGATGATGTAGGGAAAAAAACACAAACATGATACAAAAAAAAAGGAAAAGTCTGGGAAAACAGACAATCTGGAGGCAGTCGACTGGGCAGCTGTCTTCAGAAAATAATTATAGGAAAAATCTCTGAGGCAGAACAATCGAGTGTATTAGGAGGCATGTTTGCTCCTGTAATTAGATGCTAGGCTTTCTATACATCTATGGAGACGTTGCTGGTTCTGGGTGAAGATGGTATGAGCTAAAGCAAAGGTAAACTGTGTCATTATCTGCTGGGAGGAAGGACTGATGACACAAAACTAGAACTATTTCACAGCCCTTTATTGTACAGGATTTACAGAGAGTGCTTGGATGTTTGTAAAAAATGATGTAAATCATAATAAGCTAATTTCAGTATGCCATTTTTCACCTAATGTCATAAAATATATCATTAATTAATAAGATACCCAGCCATTAAAAATCAATATCTTGACAAATGTGCAACCCTGCCAGCATATTCTCATTATCAGTTCGTATGAAATCGTACGAAAAGTTATGCACAGTATTTCATAAGTTTTTGATGTTTTTTTCGTCGTATTTCGTCGTATTTTTACGTTTTGCCTCGAGACAAGATATACCTGCGCATGCGCATCTTACGCACCATTCAATAACATACAATTTAACATACAATTAACCCTCACCCTAACCCTAAGATACAAAACAGCAAGCAATCTAGTGAGAAACATCATCAAGTAATTATTGCACTGTCCGTCCGCCGATCTGCTTTTTTCGTCCGTCTGGTTGCGCATGCGCACTGATGTGTTTTTTCGAGGAAAAACGTCAAAAACGTACAAAATACTATGCATAACATTTCGTACGATTTCATACGAACTGATAATGAGAATATGTTGGAATATGTTGACACTGCAGACCTGGATGACTGAGTCTTCACCAGTATAGTTTCCATTAGTTGTCTTTGGCTTAAAGTTGTAGGGAAATCTTATTTAAATTTAAAATCATTCTGGCTTAAATATGTATATAAATGTACTCTTTATCAGACCATATTGTCTCAAAAGTTAGAACATTTCTTTTAAAAAAGAAATTCTGTCTTAAAATCTGTGGGGAGGTTTTCTCACTACCTTCCACAGGCCAGTTAGTTCTACGTCAGCCTGAACACCTAAATTCGGCCAATCATATATCAACTTAACCTGACTCCGCTAGATGGATTTGCTCCGCATATCCATCTGG
>NW_015150503.1:18329-20506 GCF_000732505.1 Cyprinodon variegatus
GACTAACTTAGAGACTTGTCTACTGTGGTCCACTGATCACAGCTCAGAAATCATGTTAAAAAACACACAGTCCAATGTGAACTAAATGTGAATGCACCGATGAATTGCTCTAGAACATGTCTAACTTTTCAGTTACCTGTTGTTTTGACACCAGACTGGCTTTATTGACAACATGAGTAAGCGGTTTTGTTTGTAAACATCTGCTCTTTTTCCCCAGGAGTTTATTTTTGGGACATTTAAACCTCGTTTACTCAGTTCTAGCATGATTTACTCTCAGATTTTCACATCTACATCCTCCTCCAGGACCTTCCATTGGTTGATACCAAGATTAGCAGTTAAGGCCTTAAAAAAAAGGCCTTATAGAGCATGAGTGTGAATTTTTTTTAAATGGACCGTAAGGCAAAAGGGGGTAACTAAAGTCATGTGTCATGTCCTTGATCGGCCATTTTCTCCATTTGTTTCAGATACTGTACATCTGTTTGAAGACCTTCGGAGAAACTGCAGCAACTTGAAAGGTCCTAATCAGAAGCCCTGCTTCTTCTTTGCATGCAATCAAGTGTGAATTCATTGATGTTAACAGGAGATATCACGATAAGCGTAAAACTCTACAGCCTCTGAAGTTTAAAGAACATTTCAGGTTGAATCTATTACCAACACAGCTCTGCTTCTTATTGACATTTAAAGCAAATCATCTTTACTTAAATCAAATTATATACAAACCCGAAGTTGTTTTCGTCACAACTCTCTCTGCAGGCAGAGTTACAGGAAACTAACCTTAGATAAGATCCTGAGCGTCTTTTTGCAAACATTTCAGTGTTTTCTCTTGAACGTTAATTTTTAATTAATCCTTTTCTTTTTTAAACTACTTGAATAGTTTAAATAGAGTTCATGCCTGATCCACAGAGAAGGAAGTGGAGGGAGAAAGGAGAAGTCAGATGGACGCAGACCTTCTGACCTACACATGATGCCTCCCTCTACACGCGCACAAAAAAAAAATCCAGAGTAAATTAGGCCTTCCTCCTATTTTTGGAAAGGCTTTTTTGGTTTTTGTCCTCTTTCTATCCTCCAGGCTTCAACACAGGGAGTGATGCAGCAGAAAAATATATTTCCATATCTGACAGATCTGGTGTGAAGGATGGAAACAAAAGAGGGAGAGAAAAATGTTCTTTGCACAAAACGATTAACGTCAGGTGACAGGATTGAGGTTTTTTTTCCTGCAGTGACCAAGTTTACAGCATGCATCCCATAATACGGCCATTTGTATAGGTTAGTATGAGAGCTGTTTGGTAACAAAGCTGCTTTTACTTCAGAAGCGGTCAGTCAGCTGGATGAAATTCCCCTCGATGTGTGACTTCTGCATGGAAAGGGAATACCCTGATTATTGTCAGAAGACTGAAATTAAGAGACATTTTTAGGCAGATGCTTCATTACTGACTCAAAGAGTAAAAAGCAGCTACCTCAGAGACACAGGCATACATTCAGAATAAGAACAGGGAAGGCCTTTAACCTCTGAAATTCCCTTCAAATTTCATGGAAGGAAGCCAAGATGGGACTCTGCCAAAGTTACGACCGGCCAATTACAATTCCTCTGACGGATCATGTGTGCTGGGTTGTAGGCATCGTTCGGTTGCTCAATACGGTCCTCAGAGGCAGCCCGACAAACCTCAACTCAGCAGTTCTGGTGGAATAGTATGGGATCGACTTGAGACGAGTCAAATGAAGCTCACATGTGGCTCCATTACACTGAATTCCTTAAGGATAAACAAAGCAGAACCTCATCGGAGCTAAAGTCACTGTCATGTTTAGTCGTTTTAAAAGCAAGATCATAGAAATAAATCTGTTTAGCATAAATAGCGAAGGGATTTGACGTGATTAAAGTACACAAAGGGGGATTAACGTTGAGCCAGAAGGGCAATTATGCACAAGTTTCAGCATTTTTCCAAATAATAACCTTTAAACTGTCACGCTTTTGTATTCGGCCCAACTTGTCGATAGCAGTGAGAACCGCTGTAGCTACCAGATCTGCTTGGGTCCTGCTTCATGCCAGTGATGTTACGCTACATGATTGGCTGAATGTTGCCACTAGGGGTGTGCAAAATAATCGTCATGATGATGCATCGTGATTCTAATTTTCGTGATCTACTGCATCGATTCTTGACACCAAGTATCGATTATTA
>NW_015150503.1:22933-24336 GCF_000732505.1 Cyprinodon variegatus
TATTCAGTTTTAAGGCCGATACTGATAGGGGGCCGATTATATCGTGCATCCCTAATATATACGTTCTATGTTAGCAAAGCTAACAGTAAACTGGCTCACCCGGTGGCTTTGTGTGGGAGAGAGATGGATAATCAGATAAGCTCTGAGTTAATTTTCATGTCAAAATGGACAACAAAGCGAATGTACAGTTAGCCAGAAAAAGCTGTGCAAACATCTGATTCTAAGAGAGAAACAGGACTAAGCACTGAAAAACATAACGCCTTTATCTATAATCACTTTTTTAGCACTACTTTGTGATGGTTTGTTACAAAATATGCAACATCTGTGAAAGAAAATCTGATTCTTTGAACTTTGGGCTTTTAAAATTTCATTGCAACACTGACAAGTTTGAAAAATGAAATGAAAGTTAAGAAAGGCTTAAAGGCAGTAAAAAGTCAGTAGTTGGTGGGGGGGGGTCTCACCCCTGGGTGATGGGCTGTGCTCGGCTGGATTTTTTTCCCCTTCTTTTTACAAAGAAGAAGTAATTTTCACCTGCTGAGACACTCCATCCTCCCTGCCTACACCCCATTGCTATGAAAGCACATCTCAGATGATCTGAGAATTGAATCCAGCAGCATGAGAAGATGAGCAACACTTTCCCTCTCTCTGCCTCATTCTGCAACTTTTCAGACACCGAAACAAAACCGTTGGGTTATCAATGGACATGTGAAAGACAGAAAGTAAAGTCTGTGATTCCTAATCAGGGGTAAAAACAAATGTTAATGACCTTTAACGCCACTTTAGTGCTTGAAGTCCTCACTATAGAGAAACAGACACCTAGAATAATAATGATAACTATAAAAACAATAACATCCTCTGAATTTGAAGGCAGCTTTCAGGAGCCCAAATTCACCAAACAATAGGAAGAACATCCATCCATCCATTTTTCATTTAGCCTATCCCAAGTGGGGTAACGAGGGGTGCTGGCGCCTACCGCTAGCTGTGTACGGCGAGAGGCGGGGTACACCGTGGACAGTTCACCAGGAGATCTCAGGGCAACACAAAGACAAACAGGACAAACAACCATTCACACACACACCTAAGGAGAATTTAAAGAAGCCAATTAAACTAACAGTCATGTTTTTTTGGACTGTGGGAGGAAGCCGGAGTACCCGGAGAGAACCGACGCATGCTCAGGGAGAACATGCAAACTCCATGCAGAAAGTCCAGGTACTTAGAGATTCACCTCTTATCCTCAGCTACCACAGTATACGTGTCAGAGTAAAATAATACTACTTATACTTGCGATGGTATAAAGATGTTACTTTATTGTATCTCTTTATACTATATCTGTTGGTTGTGCTGTTCTTTTTACATCTCTTTGCAGGTGATAAAGCAGACTGAAGAAGTTTTATCATTTTCTC
>NW_015150503.1:25570-26944 GCF_000732505.1 Cyprinodon variegatus
TCATTAAAACAGGGAGTCAAAAGGCTGCTGATGGGGAGCATCTGAGGGGAAAACCAAACAGGAGGGAGTCGCAGTAATCCAGATGGAATTGACCAGAGACGAAACCAGGATGGTGGCGCAGCAGGGGGAGGGAGGGACGCAGTTGGCTGGTGTGGCCAAGATAAAAGTAGGATTGTTACTGATGTGGGATTTGAATGAGAGGGTTGACACCCAGGCTCTTATTTTGAAGGGGGAGGATAGACATCAGCTGGGATGGTGAGACATCCCCCTTCTAAAAAGGATGGATAGAGTAGAATAGGGCAGCAACCAACCATTATTTTGTGAATATATTAACCTGTATATAATAATAGAAAAAAGGCTCCTTAAAGAAGAAACTAAAACTTTTCCACAGAGTTCTGGATATAGAGCATATTAAATGACGAAAAAGTTTTCAATCTCATCTTAAATGCAAGATATTTATTATAGATTTGTTTTTACAATTTTGGTATAATTCCTGCTCTAAGTGGGTCGCTCTCTCAATTAAAAGCATGTTTTACAGTCTTTATACTCCAGTTAAAGATTTATCGATTGCTAATCTATTATCGATTCAATAATAGATTAATTCCAATTAATTGTTCAGCCAATAGAGTAAAACCTCTATTTTATCACTGCTGAGTTGTAGAGAACAGTAAGGAAACCCAGATTAGAGAAGATTCATCTGCATGGCATGAATCTGATCACTGTGAAGTTATACACCATTCCTCTCAATGTTATATAAGTGCTAAAGCGGATTTATATTTTATATATTTCAAATAAAGGGACCCAATCATGATCAGTTTACTGCAGACTGTAAAATGGTTCAGGTCTTTATTTGAATGAATAAAACTTACAGCTAAATTCCTTCCTCATTGAATCACAGAACCAAAATGTTGAAGCTGATATTTTATTTTATAAAGAAGCAGCTGTGCTTTAAATTTCAGCGGTTTCAGGTACGTCTTTGTTAAACATGTGAGACATCAGTGTTGCAGAAAACTGAATACTTAGCCCATCCATTCTGTTCTGTCTTCATTCATCATTGCAGCTTTTTAAAAATATTTGGATATATTTTAGTAGATTCAGAGGACTAAAGGGCTGGTTTGTGTTCTGGTTAGCATCCGCCAGTGGAGGCAGCGGCTTTCCCATTCAGCCCAGTTAGCTTTCATGCAATTACTGTGGGAGGACATTTAAAAAGATTGAAAATATTACATTTTCAGATAATAAAAATGGAATATAGTTCAGTTTTACTCTGATTTCATTAAGACTTCCCTAGATTCACCTCAAATCACCATCTAGTGAAAATATCTGCCTTTCTGCTGTGATAGTGTGAGAAATGTTTTATATATACATATATATATA
>NW_015150503.1:31413-32477 GCF_000732505.1 Cyprinodon variegatus
GTAAAAAAAAAAATTGCTTATCTGATTATTAATGGATTAATCAATAAAATAATCAACAGATTAAGATTAGTTGCAGCCCCAATAAAAGCTCTGATAAAGTTACTTCTTGATTGCTATGAAAACAGAAAGTTTAAACTTAAAACGTGATCTGAAACATTAACCTTCTTCTCTGACTCTCTGAACGTTGCCAGGCTACCGTCTCTCTGAGCCAACATGTGGCAGAAATTCACTTAAATGTTCTTTATTCTCAGTGGGATGAAGCTGCTGACACCAAGCAGAGCCTTAACCTTCAGAAAATTAAACAGCAGAACATTCATGGGACTTGTTCACGGCTCCAGCATTAGTCATCCCCAAAAAAAACTGATCCCAGCTACATTCAGGGCGTGTGAAATATTCCCACTGCCTTGGAGATGGGAAGCAGTTTATCTTCCATGCAGACTTTTCCCCACAAACCACTTCAAGCTTTTTGCAGCGTAATGTCCTAAGATCTCAGAGAGATCACTGAACCTCCAGGTCAGACATGTTTTAGACTAATTCACCAAAGAAATGATTTACTCTGCTGACTTGCTTATAAACAAAAAAGAAGAAAAGCCAGAGACTTTGGAGACTTTTTAACAATTAATATGGTTAAATTTGACTGCGTTTAAATACTAGAAGAGAGGAAAGAAACTTCAATAGAACTACAGGAGGATTATTCTGATTATCCGGTTTGGAGAACAGGAAAGATTTTAGTTTAGCACTTTGCCAACTGCAAGTATGGAAACAGAGCAAACATGTAGAGAAACAGAACTTTTTTTTTCATTTCTTATGTAGACTTAGACAACTTTTATTGTCATTTCATTGTCAAAGATGGCTCGTGTAAATTGTGGTACCATTAGTTTAGCATTTGCAATGTAACATTAAATATAACATAATAAACCAAGAGATGAGTCGGTGTTTACTGAAGCCATGATTTCAACAGGAAGGTTTGCAACAATAGTAGATTCAAACCAGCGGCGGCTGCCCAATAGTGGTAGCCTCGTGAGACCATCCTGATCTCGCGAGCTTTCAAGATTTCACTCGCT
>NW_015150503.1:34387-35860 GCF_000732505.1 Cyprinodon variegatus
CTGGTGAACTGGAAAGTGACCTGAGATGACATGATGTGAATTGGTGCTATAGAAATAAACTGAATATAATTGAACATGTTGGTCTGTGAATAAAATTCCAGAAAAATAATTGAATTAAATTATAAGAGCAATCATTTAAGGTTATGTATCAAATAATACACTCTGAGATGTGTTCCCATCTTCCTACATGTGTCTAATCATCATCATCACTAGCATCAGATTTCCTTCTAAAGCCTTTAATAAAAGCAAAGTGCTGAATCGGAAGCTCTGCTCTGTGGCCCCTGAGCAGGACCCTCTCCTCCTCTACTGACCTGCTGGTAGTTCTCATCCTCTGGCTGGAAGCTCTTCTCAGTGGGCTGAAACCTGAGGTTGATGTGGGGGAAATTATGAAGCCAGTAAGTCCACCAGGGCGCAATGTAATCCACGCGAGTCAAAGACATCCCTGCCCGGACTGGGGATAAAAAAAAAAAAAAAGTTGCCTGGATGATTAGCCTTTCTCTCAATCCCTGAATGAGGCGCTCAGCTCCGCGGTCCCGAGATTCTTCATCAAGTCTCACGTGAAACAAAGAGAAAAGATCAACAGAGCAGAAAGGAACCGATCCACCTCAGGAACCTGCAGGATTTCTAAACCTTCCCCCTGAAGGACTAAACTCACTCTGCGCTCATGGCTCCGCGTCCGTGGAGTGGACCCCCCCACCCAACACACACAAAACCCGACCCACAGCGCTGTCAGCAGCGGGAGCGCGCATTGGGGACAAGAGGCGACACGGGGGCGCGCACATCGTGGTCCGCGCGTGAGTTAAAATGAACTAATCTCAGTAAAACTATAAACCTGTTCATCTAAAGATTTGGTTTAACGGATAGAAAATCATTTTAAATTAGAAGCGGTGCTGCTTTATGGACTCTATTGTTAGATTATGTGGAATATCTGCACTGCCATCTAGCGGCCAATTGGGACACTTACAACCAGAGGGTTTGGGAAAGGCTGACCTGACGGGTTAATATGAGGCCAGTGGCGGATGGGGGGGGTTCAAATTCAAAATAGACCTACTGTATACCAAGCAGTTTGTTTTTATGAATGCCAACCATAAAAACATTCTAAAAATACTTTATATAAGCAAAATATAATTTAAATATAATTTAACCCACCTCTTTTCTTTGGCTTTGTATGGAAGAGGATTAGGGCCACTGGGAAAAAAAAAGTTAACTGATTTTTAAATTTTATTCCAGTTTAGTTTGGGAAAAAAGTCAGAATTCTGAGATTAAAGTCAGAATTATGACTTTTTTCCCATGTTTTTTTCAACTTTTTTTTTCTTCAGTGGCCCTAATCCTCTGCCGTACTTTTTACTTTTTTCTCAGAATTCTGACTTTAATCTCAGAATTCTGACTTTAATCTCAAAATTCTGACTTTAATCTCAGAATTCTGACTTTAATCTCAAAATTCTGACTTTAATCTCAGAATTCTGACTTTTT
>NW_015150503.1:38369-41525 GCF_000732505.1 Cyprinodon variegatus
GCCTCATGTATGTTCCCTGGTTTTAGCCATGGAGAAAACTCTTGGCTGGAGACAATTTTGGTTACATTTACACTTGATCAGATTTTCCAAAAAAGTTAATGGTGCATCTCCCAAATGTCCCGGCCGCAACAACGCTTTATTGGTTCCGCTATCGGGACGGAATAGTAATTTTTTTTTTTATAATAAAAAAAAATTTGTTAATTTTAATGTTTTATTTAGATTACAAAGATAAATCATAATAAAAATAATCTTATTTATGATGTTTTAAAAATTAAGACCTACGAAAGACTGATTTAAGACATTTTAATACCAACTAAGGCCTTAATTTTATTTGGAAGAATTCAATGCCTTTTAAGACTTTTTAAGGACCCGCGGGAACACTGGTTCCAGCCCATCATTAGAATTTCTTTGAGCATTATGTCTTTAGGGGCACTGGCCCCCATTTGCCCCTGTCTAGAACCGCCCATGGTGAAGCATCAGTTAAAGCTGCTCCCCTCAGGAGCAGTGATGCACTTGGAGGCACGTATGGCATACGCTGGCATAGGTCAAGAAATGTTGAGCATGCTCCAAATTTATTGACGTACTCGTATTTCGACCTGTGCCAGCGTGTTTTGGCGTGCTCATAACTTATCCGATGTATGCCAGTGTTTTAGCCAGATTTTCGTACGTCAGACATAAGCTGATCTACATCATCAAGGTGTGACACTAGCTTTGGCCTGCAATGTCCAATACCTGCCCGTGTCTCTGAAAGGGAGACACAGATATGGCAATGATAGCCAAAACAAGGCCTTGTTTTTGGTCAACTATATAAAACCTGGAACTAAACGCTATTTCTGACATTTTGAATTAGAAAAGCTTCCTGGATGGAAGAGAAACATCTTCAAACTTGGAAACAAAGTCCAGAGGATTGTTGAACTTTTTTTGGAATACCTGAAAATGTTTTTTCTTTGTCTCCACTGGTTTTGCTACAAGGTTTACAATAAAAATTAACATGTTTAATTAGTTAGGAAATAATGCAACTCCCTTCCTACTCAGCTGCTTATTATAAATCAAATGTGGCAGTGTTTACATAAAACTCCATTTAAGGCTGAGAAAGATGCAATTTCACAAAATTTAATCTGTTTAAGTCAGACACCCTTAATGTTGGTTTGGGAGGAAAAAGAACCAAGCTGCTCAGAAACCTTAAATACAATATATAGTTTAAACACATTCGTAAATGAAGCATAATATTCGGTTTCTTTGTAAATAAGGAAATTTGAAGGTTAAAGCGACCAATACCATCCACCCTGAACTTCAGATTAATATTAGGATCATGTGACCAGATATTAAAGCCATCAGTTTTAACCTTTTTCACTAAAGTTTGTCTAAATTATCCTAAAGTCACTTCTTATCTTACAACTGGACCGAAACAAAATTTTAAAACATTAATACTTCAGTACGTTCACCCAAACCTCACTAGAAAAATTACACTGGAAAAACCATCTAGAAATAAGTAAAAAATGTATTCAATTAAGTATATTTACCCTTAATTTGAGTAATAAATGAGAATAGTTTGCCAATGGAAAGAATATTTTTTACTCTTAAATTAAGATAATTAGATAACATGCACTTGAAATAAGACAATGCAATTAAGTTTTCTTATTTTAAGTGTAAATTGTTTTGTTCCGTTGGCAAAAAGTATTTTATCTCCTCAATCCAAGAACAAATGCATTTATTTTAAGAAAAAAATGTCTAGATTTCAATTTTTTCCAGTGTAACAGATGCCAAGATTTAAAATAATGCATCTTTATCCTGAGTTTAAAGTCCTTATGACAATAAAAGGACGGAGAGAAGCCTGCTTTGAAGACGGAGCGCTCCTTCAGAACCCGCTGCTGAAAAATCACTGAACTTTAGGATATTTGGCTGCTGGGAAATATTTTAATCTGCAGACTAAAAACATAACAGGCTGGACAGTAATAGTAGAATCCATCAATTCCACAGGAAATAATTCCCGTTGGCAGGAAGTCCACCGGTTTCCCAGGGAGTCCCACTCCAGGGTTTCCGACAGTAATTAGAATTGATTAAATGTCGATTATTTTGTTTAATTAAGGCCTTAATTGGCATTAAATTTGTGATAATTGAGGCATTTAAAATGCTTTATATCTTTATATATCAGATAGAACTGCTTCCGGAAGGCTTTGGAAAAGAAGCTTGAGTCGGAGAAAAGGCTAAGGAATAGAGAAAATGCAAATCTTAACTATAGTGGTCATGGGTGCTTGTTAATGACATTAAAATTATTTAATAGTATTAAATGAACATTAAATTCCAGTTACTCATTTCTGAATAAACCCTGAACTCAAACCGATCTTTAAAGCCTCAGACCTGAAGCAGCTCTACTTCATTTGGTTTAGTTGTATTAAAATTGGCTGTTTTTAAGCTACAAAATCATGTATCTTAGTCAAATCATCATGAAACTCCTGGTATCTGTGAATACCACACTTTAGAGATCAGTAAAAGTATTTACTCTTAAATTCTTAGGTATTTACTGCTTTGGTGACACTAAAAACTCCAGCAGAGAATGAGTTTAAAATCCCACACACAATAAAACGCTTTCGTACAACACCGAGAAATATTTAATGATTTATATTTATCATAAAACCACGGTAGAAAAGTTAAGAAAGCAAAGACATAAGAGCTGTTTTCCAATTTTTATTAGAATCTTCTGTACATGTTGGATTTACTTCAGCTCCTTGACGGCCAGACCTGAAAAAGAATAAGATCGGGTTAGAAATATAAAGTTTTTCGGCAGGTTGAGTACTTTGGATAAATACTCCACTAAAAAAAGAAAAACAGCAGCGTCTTGGCTTTAAAAAAACAGCAGATTAGTTTTTAGATGTTAAGAAAAATCTTTAGTTTCAGCAAAGTTCACATGAAAAACCATCCAGCAACAGTTTTTTTTTAAGCTAAAACTACATTATTTGGGAAACAAAACTAATTGGTAAACATTGTAGCTTAAAATCTGACTGATAAAACCTTGTTACTCTGGAAAGTAAACATCTGTTTCAACATCTTGATTACCAATATCTAGAGTGAGAATCTGAATGAAGGTCATAGGGCTGGGCGATATAGAAAAAAAGCTTATCGATAAAAAAAAATGCATATTGATCGATATCGATA
>NW_015150503.1:42766-50614 GCF_000732505.1 Cyprinodon variegatus
TGGAGGTTTCTTCCTGTTCAAAGGGAGTTTTTCCTCTCCACTGTCGCTATAATCAGCTAGTTTTCATTAAATATAAAACTTTGAATCAATCTGACTGGATGAACTGGAAAGTGCCTTGAGATGACACGTATTGGCTCTATAGAAATAAACTGAATAGAGGAAATGCCAGGAGCAAAAGCCACCATTTGTTTTATAAAAGAAACCTGAAGTCTAATTTTCCTGGTTTGGCTCCAGTTGATTCATTAGTTTCCGATTTCAAAATGTCAAATATTAAGGAATTTGCTGCACAAGTTCCACAGAAGCTGGATTTCCACCATAGTCTGACATCCAGCCACTGATTCAGCTTCAATCCACGTTTCCGGCTAAATTTGTGAACAACTTTATTTAATCAGGAACGAACTGTGTAACATTAACTTTGGGTTATTTTCCTGCCCAGTGAGCATAATGAGTTTCTCCCATAATGCCCCCCAACTTCAATTTCTGCTCCAGTTCTGAAGCTGTTTTATTAAGCCGGACATAATGCAGGAAAACAAACCGTTCATTTAATTCTTGGATGAAGTTTCTCAGCTCATCAGGAAAAGCTACATTTGAATCCTGTTCTAAAAACTAAATGTTTTCCAAAACTTTTAAAGAGAAAGTCTAAATTAAGGGTTTATTTCTTTGAACAGAGCCGCTCTGCAGCCGATCACTGACCTGGAGGCAGGGACTGTTTGAGCTTCTCTGCCTTCTCCTTGTCTGTGATGACCAGGGTGTACAGGTATCTGCTGCAGCGCACCTTGAACTTCACATTGTCCTTGTTCTTCTTGATCTTTACGGCTGAAAGACAAAACCAATACATATTCTATTTTATTGCTTTAGTTCCCAGGAGCCTTTATGCTTCACTTCAACATCTTACTGATAATCTAACACAGTTGAAATATTTCTGAAACAGTTGCCTCAGGTGGTGTTTTTCATATAAACAAATCAGGGTAAACTAACTGGCTAAAGCAGAGGTGTCAGAGGCTACGTTCACACTGCAGCCGGAAGGGACCCAAATCCGATTTTTTTGGCCCATATACGACCTGGATCCGATCTTTTCATGGCAGTCTGAACAACACAGATCCGATTTTTTCCAATGTGACCCAGGCTGCTTGACTATGTGGTCCTGAATCAGACCTTTTCCAAGGCGACCTGTGTCTGAACGGCCAGGTAACATTCATCTGACCTGAACCCCATTAATACTCGACAAAGGGCCCCATTCTGGGTCTTGCTGTGAAGAAACGGCAAGAAAAAACAACAACCGTGGCAGAGGATGCGGAGAGCAGTATTTATGTTTGACCATGTTGAAAAGATTGTGTTTTTCTCGTTGGGAAAGATCGCTAGATGTGTTCCAGCACTATACTGAAGCTTTAAATAGTCGCTGCTGTAATCCTCTGGTTTACTGGTTGTTTTACCATCTTAAAATGTTAAATATAAAATAAGAAACCCTGCACCAAGATTATAGTCTGCATAATCTTAAGTCGTATAAGAAAACTGCGTTAAATCAGCCTATTTAATCGTGAAAAATGAATACTGAACATTTTTATGAACAAAAAGCAGTTTTTAAATCCTCCAGCAGAGAAGCTAAATTATTTCCAGTTCTGATGGAAACTGAGCATTGCACCAGCTAACCATAAAGCCACATGTAAACATCGTTTTAGTTTATGGATAGTTGAAGACGTCCTCTTCAAACTTATTGTCTTATACCAAAACTAACGCCAAACTTGCTTAAAATCAAACGGTCCACTTTATTTTTAACCGTAAAAACCTATGGTTAGATAAATCATTTGGCGTTCATATAAAAGAATGTCTCAAAAACATGAAATGAATAAAAAAATATAACTAAAAGCCTTTGTTCTCTTAATTTTCCCACCCTAATAGGAAGTTTATCTGAGTACAATAAAGGGAGTTTAACCTTCACTCTCTAAAACAATATATTCATATTATGAGAAACCATTTCTTTCTAGTTTAACTTGGCAAAATACTTATCCTTATATAAAAACACTGCAAAATCCTTCATCTTTACCGTTTTCAGGCTGCAGCCATGTCCCAAATTCGTTTTTCCAATTCTCTAGCTTTTTCTGCGCCTCGAAGCTTATTTTCAGAGCATACGACTTTACGATCAACCAGAGGCACTTCCGCACAAATCATCTTGATATATGTTTGAGGAAATTGTTTTCATAAATGCTTTTTTAATAAACCATTTTAAATGCCACAGTAATTGCATTGAATGAATTTTAATGCCGATTAAGGCCTTCTTTAAAAAAAAAAAAGATAATTTAATGACTTTAAATGACCCGCGGAAACCCTGTTAAAACATTGTGGGTTTTTATTGTAATTAGCAACAGTTAAGTCTTAATATTAATACTTTAATCTAGTATAAGGTAGTAATTGTTTTCGGCTAATAGAATAAAGCTGTAATCTTATGACATTTCTCTTAGTTTTGTCCTGATACTCCATGGTAGAGGCAGGAAAAAGGTTAAAACCCAAATAAGAGGCCCTCCATCTACAGACTGGGCTTCAGTTTTGTTACAATAATTATCATTGAAGATGTGTGAATTTATTACACCTTGGTATTGGCTGCCTGTTGTGTGTCAGAACTGATGTTTTAATCTAATCAGTGCAGTTTCTCTGTCCGAATATACCGTCATAATCTTCATTCTGTATGCGGCAATGATTTGGAAATGGAATGAGAGCGGCGTCCTTCAGCTAAGAATGAAGTGCCATATTTTAATAAGACTGGAGCCATGGGTGTCTCCTCATCTGCTAATGTTTATGATGTAAAATAAGATGCGGCAGACTGGAGATGTATAAAATACCTTTTTAACCGTTAATCATGGCCACCTGAGAGGTGAGCATCTGCCTTCTGTAACTCTAAACTTATCTGATCTAAGATTACAATTTCTATCTGAATCTGTCCTCCTATCTCATGGGGATTTAATACATTAAGTTATGAAATGTTATTTAAAGAGTTCATCCTGGGTGATCTCTTTTCAAGGAAAATAACTGGAGAGAGAAAGCATTAAGGTGTGAACTTAGAGCCTATCTTTCACTGTTTGAAAAGTCAAAATATAGTATTGAGAATCCCAAGAAACAAAGATATTAAAACCTGAAATGAAAAAAATAAATTAAATCCCTTACACTTGGCATCCTTCCTCCTGGCTGTCAGCAGGAAATCTTTGATTTCTTCTATCTTACGTGGCTAAAAACAAACAGAACAGATCATTAGCAAAAGGAGAATCTAAGAGAAAAGACAGAGGCTGTCTGATAGCTGCTGTCAGTGGACCGGTGGAACTGATGTTTCTGTTTAAAGCCGAAACTCAGCACTTGGTCCATCCTTTATTCTAGCAAGTTTGTGAAATGCATCACCGGCACTTCAGCCTGTGATGTTTGGACTTCTTGCTGTCAGTAAATCAAGCTAACGGCTCAGTTTTAGGCTAAACATGAGTCCACATCGCTTTCGACCACAATATAAACTAAAACACAATTTACCATCGGTCTAAAAGGTAAAGTGAGGCAGGGCCCAACAGTTGCGTCTTGCTAATGCTAACACCCAAAGCTAACTGCACATTACTGGTTAATAACCGCTAAGCTAGCTGGTTTAATTCAACACATGTAGCGAAAAACGACAGTAATTATTTTATAAGCATTGTTGACTGAGTGTTTAAAAAGCGTGGAAGTACTCACCATGTTGCCGTGAGAGCGGACCGATGACTGCGGAAGATCAGAGAACCTGGGGTTAATTTACTGACAATAATAGACTTAGCGAAGAAATGTTAACATCAAAGTTAGAGATAAATATTATATTATTAAACTCTGTTAGTTATAAGGCTGCATCTATGCTTTACATGGAGGATGGATGAGGATTTGTTCTGTTATTTGGTCGGTGTGTGAACGTGAAACTCACTCAGTCAGCCAGCGAGGGGACGAAAAGGGGCGGGACTTCCGGTCCAACGGAAGTTTATATCTCCGTACGGCAAACGTAGAAGACCAAAAAGACCTAAAAGCGAACAAATATCATGCGTGTTAAAAAACAAGAAATTTACTGAAATAAAGTCAGCTTCTAATATCAGTCATTATCACAACTAATCTTTAACGGCACGTGTGTTGAACGCTCCGTTTATTCATTAAATATTTTAAGTAAGTTTTGTTGTTTTGGCCCAGAAGAACAAAAAAACAAAGAAACACTTAAAGCGTTACATTGCTTTGAATAATCTTATAAAGACAGTTTGAGAATAACTAGCATATGTTTTTTTCTTTTAAGTTTAAAATGCACTCTGGAGAATATTAACATTTGACAATTAATTCAACAGTAAACTGTAAATAGCTAAAGAATCAGTGTCTTTTTAACAATGTACTCTTGATATGAACAACAATCTGAAGATATCTGTACTTGAGTATTTAAAGCATACCGTTCATTAAGGACAGTATGTCAGTTTTTCTTAATTGTTTTATCAATGCGTGCATCGATAGATAAATAGAACAATCTTGACAATACTTTATTAGCATTTTTATAATCGAGCACTAAAATATTATGTACGAGTTTTCTTAGTGGAGAAGAACATCATTCTAGTATTTAAAATGTTTTTTTTGGAGAAGGAAATATAAAAACTGAGACATGCATTTGTATCTTCCTGTTGTTACTCAGAAAATGTCCCAAACACCACCTTGTATTTCTAAATGACTCTTTTAAAAAGCGTCAAAGTCTTTGTTATTTAATATTTGTATAAATTTAGTTTTTGGGGTTTATTAAAGAATATTAGAGAACAAAAAAACACAGGACACAAAACACAGAACACCTTCCTGTCCATAAACATTTATACAGCAATGATGTCATAAAACAAATTAGTAAAAAAAAAAAGAAAGAAAGAAACTATGCCCACTATTCTGTTTTAAGCTTGCTGTTTTGTTTAATCGGTCTTTTTTGTTAAAATATGAGCCGAGCTTCAGCCGAGGATTTCCTCGTGAAAAGTGATCATTCAGTCAGAACAGTCGTCTTGTGCTGAACTCTTGCCATGTTTCTGGAGATTATTATTTCACGGCGCTTCCCAGCAGCTATTTTCACCTGTTGTAATGATGTGTTTTATATGTTTCAACATTTCTTGATGTAATAAGTGACGTTTGAATTTAATGAAGCAGCCTCCACTGGTCGCCTGGTAGCTTTTCCACACAAACCAGACTGTTCACTTTTCTAATAGAGATGAAGAATCTGAGATGGAGTTAATATTTAATTTACTTCTCTGATTGAACATTACACTGTGTGACTTTCAGCTCATTTTTCTGGGTCGTCAGCTTCTGGAACAAATAGGATCCATCGGACATGTTTTCCATGGTGTTTATTCTTTGCAGAGGACCGATAAAACAACATGGACGTGGATTTCAAAGTGTCTGTGCATATTCAGCCTTCATCAATCAACAGCTGCTTCTCCAAGGTGGCTGCTGAGGAATTTTCATACTGCATTATGGTGGCTTCTTCTTCCCTACTATTAATGTAGAAAAAGCGAGAATGTTCATATTTTTATGACCCAGATTTTTCTTTTTTTTGACTTCCTGTCTTAACTGAAAACTTTCAATCTGTTATACTTTACTTTATCTGTTAAGAACCTTAAAAACAAAATAATTTCATTATATTATGAAGAAAAAAACTAGGAGTTCTACTTATTTTATTGCATAATTTCAATTAAATAAAATTCTGTTTATCTCTATAGCACCAAATCACAACACATGTCATCTCAAAGCACTGTAAAACAATTCACCCAGATCATCCAGTCAGATTGGTTCAAAGTTTTCTATCTAAGGAAAACCAGCTAAATAAATCGATTAATTGACTCTTCAGCAATCCCTCACACTTAGCATGCTTGTAGCGACAGTGGAGAGGAAAAACTCCCTTTGAGCAGGAAGAAACCTGCAAGAAAACAGCAACTTAAGAGGACAAAGCTGAGGAATATGAACTGTGACAGATAAATGCTTGCAGTGAAGTCTATTTTTTATTATTATTATCTTATATTTCTATGTGGGAACTTTCTGGAAGGTTAATATGTGAGTAGAAGGAAGAACAAAAAGGAACGGGACCTGATACGACTCTTAGGGCAAAAGTGAAAGACAACAATATTCATCAGATCTTCATCTCCTGTAAAATCCTTTCCTTTTACACTCGTAGGAACAACAAATTCCTGGAATACTGGTAATAATTTTGGGGACTTTTTCAAAATCATCATAAGTCACTTCATTACACAGATAAAAAAAATCAGTCTCAGGAAATTTTAGCCTCTCTAGGGAACTGATATTTTCTGGAAATGGACACTGTTAAAATAGAAATAAAAAAAAACAATGTTTTGAGTTTATAGATAATTCATTTTTCCCCCTTTTTCTTGTAGTTAGTTTGAGAACAGATATTTTATTTGAATACATTTCTCATTTTTCTTATGTTACCAGTATTATTATATTTTTTTTTAACATTTAGGTTAAAAAAAGTGTTTTTAAGATGAAAGTTAAAAGCACATCAGCTTTTGGAGAACGAACAAATATTTTATCAGTCTTATTGATTTATGAGTTCAAATTAGTTTTCATGTCTAAATAAATGGAAGTGCTGCAGCGGTTAAAAGCATTTAAGAATAAACCTCTAAAGAAATTCTCATTTATCTCCAAAAACTGAAAACTACATAAAAACATTGACATTAATGAGACACACATTTTAGCCCTATAAGCCCAGTGGGACTAAACAAGTAGAAATAAGTAGACATTTCTTAAATTAAATGTAATTACCCTTAATTTGAGTACTTAAATTAGATTTTTTCTGTTAATCCTTTTTCTGCTGTAAACACCAGAATTCCCTCATTGTAGAACATTAAATTGATTTTCTATTCTTTTTATAATATTCTTTTAACTGCATTTTTTCCCTACTATATATTTTTGCTAACTATCATAGAGCATAATGAAGTGATCAGATTAGTTCAGTAAACAGATGTTTAATATTGACTTTATGCGCTTCCTCAGAGGACCCCCTGATGCACAAGAGTTGAAAGGCTTTCTTTTTGTTGCAGTTGTTGTTATCAGACACTAGATGGCAGCAGAAACCCACTGGTGAGAAATAAAGCGGCATCTCGTTCTGATTTGTTCCACTGGGAGGCGCTGTGTGCAAAGACATGAAATCCATCGGTCTCCAGCTCTCTGCTGTGAGAGGAAGCTGTTTGCAAAGCTGAGCTCTATTTTGATGCTCATACACCAGCCTGAGGTTTTAGCATATTGTGACTAAAATAACAAAACAAAAAACAAAAAAAACTTATTACATGCAGGTCTAACCCATTAGGGAACTAAAGAATCAGATAAAATCTACATTTCTTTTACTTTAATCTTACAAATCATCTTCTAAGGTTAACCTTTAGTTGCCTCTAATCAGAATATGTTTATTTTTTAATTTGTACTCTCATATTGCAGAATTATCTCTGAAGAGTGCCCTCCTCAGGCAGCTTTGATTCATTTCTCCAGCTGCTGAGTGAAGGTAAATTCATAAAGGACTGAAATCTCATTTGAGGTCTTGTTTTATTGCAGAGTACAACTGGTTTCAAAAAAGTTTCCCAAACCTGTGATTTCCCTTTTTTTTTTTGTATGAAAGAAATAATTGTAATAAAAATGCGTGTCCTCGGGCTGGATGATCGTATTTGTGGCTTTGCATCGGGTTATTAAACAGTCATACGGAGAACAAAAAAATTAGGTTAACTCTGGGATCCTTTTGGACTTTTAGCAGAAGCATGAAGTGAAGATGATTTCCACACAGACGTAGGTGATGATACACATCATGGCTGCCTGTAGGCTTCACGGGTGAAAACA
>NW_015150503.1:53861-55366 GCF_000732505.1 Cyprinodon variegatus
TCACTGGTGTGCAAAACGAACATGCAAGGTGATGTGTAATTAAATTTTATTTCAAAACTATTTGGCCAAAAAGAAAAAGAAAAACAGTTTCTGTTGAAACTGGTGGAAAAACAGTAAATTTTTTTTAATATTGCTGAGATCGTTTAAATCAGCAACTGCTGCAATTAAAAAATAATTGAAATCTAAATAACTTTATTTTTCTTAAAATAAGAGCATTTTCTCTTGAATTAAGCATCTAAGATACACTTTGCCAATGGAATAAGGCAATTTACATTTAAAATAAGAAAAAAATACTACAGTCTCCTATTTCAAGTGCAAAATATCAAATTATCTTATTGTATACTTATTTTAAGAGTAAAAATGCTCATTCCAGTGGCAGATCATTGTGTGCGATACAGGTACACTTGCACGTTAATCCTTTTTTACCTTGATATACTGTATATATATATATTGTTCATTGTTTATTGTCTATTCTTAATGCACCTTTTCCTCCTTGTTTGCACCTTCTTTGACTTCTATGCCAATATGTGACAAGTGAATTTCTCCGCTGTAAGATCAATAAAGCTCATCTAATCTAATCTAATCATCTTATTTACCTGCTTAAATTAAGGGTAAATATTTAAGACATTTTTTACTAATTTTATAGATATTTTTTGCAGCGTGCTGATTAGGGAGAACCCCCATCAGGTTGTTTGTCTCCTCCTAAAGGAAAACCTCTGACTCTCCAAGCTTAGAATGTTCTGAGAGCTTTTTACTGCAGCTCAGATACTCAGTACTCATTAAAGGTCTGGATAACAGGTCAGCTCTTCCACTCTGGCTGTTCTGACATCACTTTTCTTGTTCTCGGGTTCTTCTTTCAGCTCTAAAGGCTCCTGGACAGAACCATCCATCCCTTAGTCTGACCTGGTGACAGTTAATCTCTTTGCTACAGAATGAAGATCTAAAGACTTTAGAGCAGCAACAGAGGATTCATTTAGAGACAGAAAGTTGAGCAAGAAAGAAAAACTTTTTGGGGTAAAGGAGAGATAAATTTACAGTAAAATCCCCTGTATTACACTGCAAAAAATGGAAATCTAAATGAGTAATTTTTGCTTAAATTAATTGAAATTTTTCTTGAATTGAGGAGGTGATTGAGATACTTTGCCAATGGAACAAGACAATTTACATTTAAAATAAGAAAAAAAAAATGCTTTGTTATTATTTTAAGTGCATATTATATAATTCTCTTGTTTTAGGAGTAAAAATATTAATTCCATTGACAAATCACCTTGTTTATCTATTCAAATTAAGGGCAAGTACACTCAATTTAAGAATTTTTTTTACTTAATTCTAGATGGATTTTTGCAGTTTAGTATTTGCTGATTACAGAGGATGAGTTGTTATTTAAAAAGCACAATTTTGTTTACCAGCCATGAGGTGAGATAGTAAATTAATATTTCAGTTAGTTTTGAGTTAAGTTTCACTCACTATAGACATACACTGGAAAATCCATCTAGAAATAAGTA
>NW_015150503.1:57025-58066 GCF_000732505.1 Cyprinodon variegatus
GTGTTGATGGCAGCAGCACAGCTGATATTTCTCTCCAGGATGGAGTCACAGCCAAACAGGAACACTATGAGCATTACTCAAAACATTTCTAACATGATAGAAAAAGACATTCTAGCAATTAGTATGCTAAATAGAGCACAAAAAAGTTATTCTAATTCTATAAAAAAACAAAACAAAAGAGTACTTAATCAGATGAACAGGTTTATGTTAATATTTTAAAATACAGTTTGGTTTTTTTCCCATTGGCTAGGTCCATCGCTTCTCATGATAACACTCATTATGAAATTTAGTTCTGATTCAGGCTTGTCTGTTAAAAAGTAAGGGAACCCAGTTCATCATATCCTCTGGATCATAGAGACGTTGTCGCTTGTTGCCTGTGCAGGCATCAGTTTCCACCTGTAGCAATGCCAGCATGTCTGCTGTCTCTCATGCCCCCCCAGTCTTATTTCTCTAGCCTGAACTACTCGGCACACACGGCGTCCGCCTTGGCGAGCGCCAGGTCCCGATAAGCCAGTTATTATTTCCTGGCCTCTCTTTGCTCAGCATGGGCCATGTGCATGCACTCATCTCTTAATACAAATTCAACCCTGAGGTACACTCATTAAGGCCATAATTGCACCTAACTGAAGAATGATCTTAGATACCTTAAAGCAAGAGTTCAGTTATTTGGTTATTTTTGAAAGTAAGCATGTTCAGAGTACTAATGAGTAGTCAGTGTTTTACCTGCTGCAGAAAGCAGCAAGTTTGTCGAAATTATGTGGGATTCATTTTAAAGGAGGAAAAGCCAAACAAAAACAACTGAAAGCCATCATACGTACAGAAATGGAGGATGCATGCGCCAAAGTTCTTACAGATATGTATCAAACAGACATAGGATGCATTAGCATTAGCATTGACCTCAATGAATTTGTTGGAGGAAATGGTAAAAACCATTTCACAGTTCACTGATGCAAACAGCAGCAAGATGTGTAAATCAATTGAGACAAAATGATAATGAATTTATGTTTAGATTACTTTTTGTTTTATTGTCTGGGCAACATT
>NW_015150503.1:60766-62034 GCF_000732505.1 Cyprinodon variegatus
CATTTTGCCAATAAAACAAGACAATTAACACTTAAATAATAGAAAACATTGCATTGTCTTATTTCAAGTGCATGTTATCTGATTATCTTATTTTAAGAGTAAAAATACTAATTCCATTAGCAAACTATCTCATTTACCTACTCAAATTAAGGATAGATACACTTAATTTAAGACCTTTTTTTTACTTATTTCTAGATCGTTTTTCCAGTGCAGATATCTGAGTTGAACTGATAGGATGTCAAAGATATCTGCAGACTCATATAAGCTTAATGCTTCTATTGAAAGGTAAAGAGCGTGTTAAAAAAGCCTTATTTTTAGTACATTATTTCCTATCATTCCCATTTGCACAAACATGTAAAAACATGGATAAAAATATATTTACTGAAAGCCGACCATTTAACACAGTGGCTCCCAAATGGGAGCAAGACTGAAGTTTTATGTGACTTAATAAGTACGAAATGTCAAACCAGCTCAAATTAAGCCCGAATAATTAAATGCGTAAGGGGATTATAGCTGTTTATCTAATTAAAGCACAAAACTGACATCTAAAGCAGTCAATCAAAAAACCTACAATGTTATTACACTGGAGCTACTGGTACCACATCGTTTACTTCCCATCTCACTGTGGGGGGTTTATTAAACAGGAGTATCTCACTCAAACTTCCTTGTTCATCATTAGAACTCACTTTGACATGGTTCTTCTTCCGGAAATGTTACTTAAACTCACTTTTATGAGACGAGTTCTGAACGTCTGTCTGCTTCCACTCTGAAGTCCTGGTTTTAGGTACTTCTGTAGATCATGAGCTCTGTTTAGTGGGAACAGTAGTGCCTGACAATGATGGCCACTTTCAGCAGGATAATTCTCTCTACCACAAAAGAAAAACCTGGAGGTTTTGACTTGGAATGTGAACTCACAATTTTCAGTAGAGCATCTGTGGAAAGTGCTGGTCGAAGAAGCAATCCAAAGATCCCCCACCTCACAACTTGACGAACATCAATGGATCTGCTGCTACCATTCAATGGGCAGTTATATATGTATATGGGGCGCCTTTGGAAAGTTATCAGTCAAAAATATGGAGCAATATTTATGGTTATTTAGTTTGTTTTCAGAAAAAAATAAGGGGGTTATTTTTTCCCAATTAATTTTTTCACTGTTTTATTCATTCAATTCTAAAAAAATCTCACTTTGTTAAGTAAATATTTAGTTTGAAAAATAAATATTGAGTTTGTTAAATAAATATTTACCTTCAAACTAAACATTTAGTTAA
>NW_015150503.1:66723-68185 GCF_000732505.1 Cyprinodon variegatus
AATTTTGCAAAATTCAAACCCTATTGAAAGCGTTTGTGTCGAGTCACCGTAAGTCCATCAGCCTTAGAGTGGCCCCAACAACTTTCATCGCAAAGTTACACCCTTGGTCTTCTGCATAGTTATGGTAACTGATGTTGTGCTGTTATGTTCACACCTTTCTTGCATCAATGACTCTGCAGAAAGGAAGCGGTTCAGCCTTTTGACTCAGGTATGTTGGACCAAGGACAGTTCTAAAAGTTGCAGGATACCAGCCTTCGAGGACTGCCGTTGCCACCCATGCATGTTATAAACGATGCAGTTTTGTCTTAGTGTGTTCTTGGGTTTCAATCCCTGGTATGTTATGCTACCAGAACATCCTCCTGTTGATTTTAGACACTCCTGTTTTTTTTTGTGTCTTTTTGTTTTTCTCCTCCGTCAGAGTGGCTCTAAAATTTCCATTCTATAACTTTACACCCACTGCAGGTAAGTTAACACATTTGTTTTTGGGTGCAATTTAAAAAAAGAGCCTAACAAATATGCCACTAGAGTCACTTCTGAGACCCTTATATATACATATTAGTAGTATTTCCAATCAGCCCTAAAATAAAGGGAAAGCACAGTTTTATTTCAAGTGGATATTACTATCTTTTATATTAGTGACACACCGCCTGCTGAAAATGATATAATTTTCTCCAACATCGCAGATGAGGAGGAAACTACATGCATTACTAAATTCCCATCTGCACCACAGGCAATTTATAAAAAAAACAACAACATATATTTGCATCTGATAATATTTGGATGTGCCCTCCCTGGATGGGAAAAGTTACCACCTTTATTTAATTAACCTCTTCCACAGAGAGAGCACTTCAGTAAATCATATTAATCAGCATCCTACAGTTTATTTAACACCAGTTGGTGCAGTTAGTTAAAAATATTTAATATGCATCACATACAGCTGTTTTATCTGGAGTCTTTTGTTCCTCTTTTGGATAGAAGCAGAATTTAAGACAATCAAGAAGCAGATATAAAGATTCGTCTTGCTATTATATTGCTAGGTTACCAACTATATAAAATATAAGCAAATATTCAGTGTGCTGCAGCAACAACATCTCTGTGGAAATGGATACGTGAATGTCTTTAAAGAGTAATTCAGTTGAGTAACTATGTAACTTCTCAGACTTACTCTGTAAATGCATTTTAAACACTTTTAATGAGATTCTCATTTCAGCAAATTATTAAATTATTAATTAATCTAAAGATAAATTAATGCCAGCTTTTTTTGAAAAAAAAAAAAAAAAAAACTGTTTTCTGTTGTAATAAGCAATTGGATTAACTTACATATGTTTGAACTTTTCTCCAGAACTCTGTTTTTATCTATTTGATTCCTACAAGTTGTTTGTATGTGAAACACAACCATGATGTACCAATTCATTTTATTCTAAAACACTTAATTCCTAAGTTCAATTCAATTCAATTCAAT
>NW_015150503.1:69445-70865 GCF_000732505.1 Cyprinodon variegatus
GTCCTGGAAAGTTGTTAAGCTGTACAAAATTAGCAACTCAGGTCGAGATTATAGTGAATATTAATATTACTGGTCTCTGATGTGAAATCATTACATACCAAAATGTTCAATGGTTATTAAATGAGAAAAGCAACTCCATATTGTATTTTTTAAATATTCTGTAAGAAGGACGCTAATGCTTAGAATATGTTTTATAAAAGGGTTTTCTTTTTCTGAAGAAGTTTAAATTTCTTAACGAGACAGTTTTTAAAATGAACAAGAGTTTTACATTTAGCTACTTATGAATAAGTTTGGATTGATGGAGAGAGCTGCAGGCAGCGCCTGTGATTAGTGGATCCATGAGACCCTGATTTGACTTCATCTGTCAGCTGGTGGCAAAGAAGCCGGTTAATGATTCACTGATACTCATTCAGCGCTACAGTGGCTATGCATTAACAAAATCCTTTCATCACTTGTTAATCAGACTTATTTATCGCACATTTTTATCCCAAAGCATGCTAACTATTCTTTCATGCAACTGATTTTGCTTTGATTTGATTTTATAAAGACTTGATGTTAGGGGGGAAGAAACATGGATGTGAATGTGCTCAATCAGGACCTGCAAACAACTTCAGTAGAGACACACCTCCATTAAGTTCCTGCCAAAGAAATGAATCCTTCTTTAGTGCTAAAAATTGTACTTTCACTTGGTCAGTCTGTAGACTGCTGGTTGGAGAGACGGTCTGCTGAGCTTTATGGGGAGATCCAGAGGACTGCATGAGCTGATACTAGAGCTTCACTCAGGGACCTGGAAGATGGAAGTCCAGTTTGGATAACACAGGATGAGAGAACCTGTCCATGATGAGCAAGCATGGAGCGACAGTGGAGAGGAAAAACTTCCCATTGAGAAGAAACCTCTGGCAGAACCAGGCTCAACATGGCGGTCTTCTGCCTGGTTTAAATGCAGTAAGAGTCCAGGAGGAATAAAAACCCACATGAAGCTTTAGCTACGATGGTGGAGGAGGGGCTGGAGGTGGGTTGAAATGGTGTCATCTGAATTAAAGGTATACTATGCAACCGGTGTTGATTTTCCAGCGAGGCTCCGCCCAGAGGGTGAAAGTAAAAGTGCACTGTCGTAAATATGCTCAGCTGTTCTCCTGGTTTCTCCGTCAAGCCAGGCGCGGTTGTTTTGAGCTTAGCAGAAAGGTGAACGCAACGAATCACCATGTCTACTGCGGTTTGAAAATTTAGCATGTTTTCATACATTATTTGTTATGCATGTGTCTAAATAACAAAGATTGTAGTTAGCCAAGTTCTCGCCGTAAAGCAACACCGACTCTCGCAATGCACGAGACTTCTGAGCCTGTGGGTGCGGGCCGAGGGCTCCTGCAATTGCAAGTACGGTATTTCCCCTACAGACCACCAGGGCGGCCGAGAAAAC
>NW_015150503.1:71525-78892 GCF_000732505.1 Cyprinodon variegatus
AATCATCCCAAAACCACAAGGGGGGAACTGATGAATCAACTGAAGGCAGCTGGGACCACAGTTCCAAAACAAACGGTTGGTAACACACTACGCCGTCATGGATTGAAATCATGCAGCGCACACAAGGTCCCCCTGCTCAAGAAGAAACATGTACAGGCCCGCATGAAGTTCGCCATTCACCACCTGGACGACTCAGAAGAGGCCTGGAAGAAGGTGATGAGGTCAGATGAGACCAAAATAGAACTTTTTGGCCTCAACTCAACTCGTCTTGTTTGGAGGGCAAAGAACACCGAGTACAACCCAAAGAACACCATCCCTACCGTCAAGCACGGTGGTGGCAACATCATGCTTTGGGGGTGCTTTTCAGCCAAGGGGACGGGACAACTCCATGTTATTGAGGGGAGGATGGACAGGGCCATGTATGGTGGAATTCTGGACCAACATCTCCTTCCCTCAGTGAGAGAGCTGAAGATGGGTGGAGGATGGGTGTTTCAGCACGACAACGACCCTAAGCACACCGCCAAAGCAACAAAAGAGTGGCTGAAGAAGAAGCACATCAAGGTTCTGGAGTGGCCTAGCCAGTCTCCAGACCTGAATCCAATTGAAAATGTTTGGAGGGAGCTTAAAATTGGAGTTGCTAGGCAACAACCTGAATGATTTGGAGGCTGTCTGCAGGGAGGAGTGGGCCAAAATCCCTGCCAAAATGTGCACAAACCTTGTCACCAACTATAAAAACCGTTGCTGACCAATAATGGCTTTTCTACAAAATATTAACATGCTGTTTTTTCCAGGGGGTCAAATACTTGTTTTTCCTCATCAGATGGTTATTAATTTTAATAAATTCATATGATGTGAATTTCTGGAATTTTCTTTGGGATTCTGTTTTTCACTGTAAGAATGTACATATGATTAAAATTATAGATCGTTACATTCTTTGTAAGTGGGCAAACCTGTAAAATCAGCAAGGGGTCAAATACTTATTTCCCCCACTGTATATATAAGATGCTTGAAGTCACAAAACATCATGGAATTCAGAGAAGTTGCTCTAGTGACCCAACTATTGATGCTACTCACTATTAGTGAGGGAAAGTGTTGTGATTTCCAAGCTCTCAGGTCCAGCCAAGCAGGAATTTAAAAAAAGGGTTGGTAGAAAGCACTGCAAATAAATTCTGTTTGAGCAAATTTGATTTGTAAAACACAATCTGAAAAGAATGCAGTTTGTAAAACTCAATCAAGAAAAGAGAATTATAAAAACTCCTGATCTGTAAAAACTATAAAACCAGAAAAGAACAAAAAAAACTGAATTAGAAAAATTGAGATATAAAAAAAGGACAATCTTTAAAAAAAACAACAACTTTTTAAAAAAAATAAGTTATTTAAAGTTTCATATTTTAGTTGCATTTTTTCTCTGATACTATTTTAAAAAAATGTGACGTCTGCTTGCAGCAATAATGCAGCAAAATTCACAGGTATATTCACGCCTGGATGATGCAAACTCCTGAAACCGAATTTGAGTTTCTTTAATTTAAAGCTGCAAATGATGTTAATTCTGATTAAAATACTAATGTTAG
Organism: Cyprinodon variegatus; assembly: GCF_000732505.1. Taxonomy (NCBI): domain Eukaryota; kingdom Metazoa; phylum Chordata; class Actinopteri; order Cyprinodontiformes; family Cyprinodontidae; genus Cyprinodon; species Cyprinodon variegatus. The sequence continues at coordinate 73,097 of NW_015150503.1, forward strand.
AATTTAATGCATTAATCAAGGCCTGCAGATTCTGATTATAGATTTCCTGGCTTCTCTGTCTCATCTCAGGGGCTTTCACCTTTAAAGAGAATACTACCTGTCCTTGATATTTTCCACTTGAGAATACCCTCTCTGACTTCAAAATGATGGACTCCAAGTTGTTAAGGAAAAGGCCTTATAACCCCTCCAGATTGATGGCAGAAATAATTGCTTCACCAGAGTCATTGCTTCTGTCTTTCCAATTTGCCACGGTGGTAACACACGCTTGATTTAGTTCAGCAAGCAGCTGTTGATCTATTAATCGTTTGCCTTTATTTAGCAGCAACTATTTATATTCTCCCTCTATTATTCCATGAAAGCAGCAATGGAGTACCAAGCTCATCCTCTGACAGCAGGGATAACTAATAGGTTAAAAGGAATAAATATGACCTGAAACTCATCATAGGGTAAAAGTAACCAAAAAAGGTTGAGCTGTAAAAACGGCCTCTGAGCTGAGCTTTCTCTTAAGGGACACTGAGCCAGGTGCAGGACCGCTGGATGAATTATGGATGATTGTACATGGCAAACACTGAGCCATAAAGCTGTTAGACCTGTGTGACATCCCTCACTCCATAAAAATTCACTTCCTGAACTAATTCAACGTCGTCCTTCACAGTCCCAACTGAAGGCCACCGTCTTCATGGTGTGTTGAGGTCAGGGTTAGGAAACCATCTTGGAGGCTTGACTTTTTACATGTTTGTTTTTATCCTGATTCCTTCGGCATTAAATAAAAGTAGCTCTGGCTCTGGGTTAAGATGGGATTGATGGTGACAGAAATAAACACTCTAAAGGTGTCAGGGTTTGGTTTAGGCTTTGAGGACCCAAATGGAGAGGAGAGGAGGCAGAGGTGAGTTCTGTAGATTTAATGAAATTACTCACAGGCAACTGAGGCAGGAATCCAAAAAAACCCCCCCAAAAAAACCCAGAACCATGGAGACATCAGGGAAAACATGCATGAGGAGCCAGGGAAAGATGAGGAACCAGCACTGAACTGCACAGGGAGTGTTTATATGGGAGACTGATCAAAGACAGGACTAATAAGCTGATTGGGAGCAGGTGTGAACAGAGGCTTCTAAAAGGAGCTAGGGAAAAGGATACCAACACAAGAGGGCAGCAGAGGGCAAGCCAGAAAAACCTAAGAACTTAAATATAACCAGAAAACACCACAAAATAGGAATTAAACCAATCAAACTTGAAAACAAAGAAAAACATGAATCAATGTGAAACTGAAAACTCAAAGAAAACTTAACAGAACCAAGACCGTGACATATGACATAAAAAATATGGAGAAATACAAGAATACGTTGAAAGGTATTTTTTTTTTTTACTTCCAGCCACATACTCCTGCTTGCCCATATATCTACTGACAATGTGGCATGGAATATGTTTGAGTCCATATTCAGACTCGCCCCAGCCATTTTTACTCCAGGAGCAATCCATAGGGATAACTCTGAGGTGGAACCAAACTGAAGCAGAGAAAGTTAATACGGAAACCAGCGCTAAGGCTCATGTCTGATAATAATTCAGTCACAGAACGAACACCAAATCATGAACACATCAGGTTTTTATAAAAGCTTGGTCCACTTCCACACATGGTGTCAGTAAAGCAATGTGTGAAATCATTGGGCTCTATCTGATTAGTGGGTGTCTTAAGGGCTGGTTATCCTCCAGCAGCAGTGTGTCGCAGTGAGCTTGTTGCAGGTGAAGCAGAAACGTTTGATTTATGCCCAATATTGAAGCTTAGTCTGCGCTATTATTCCAAAGCCACAACGCAAGATGGAGAATCACAAACTAGCTGTGGATCTAGATACGGCAAAATTATTTGCACGTGTGTGGAGAGTTGTGTGTCTTTATCTCGATTTGTGTGTGCACAGCGGGATTTGAAAATGTGCAAATAAATCTGGAAATGTGTAAAACAACTGTCAGCTGTTTTGTGTTTCTGTTTTTTATCTCCCTTCATCCACCAGGAGGCGCCTGGTTCTGGTCCGCCTCCTCACACACCTGCTGATGATTTCCACATTAAACGGAGTGCTCTTAAGCTGCTGACTGCCACTACTTTGACGCCAGAGTGTTTGCCAGTTTAGGGTACTCTAACTAAGCTGAGTTTGCTGAGTCAAGCTGAGTTTTTGTCAAACTGAGTTTAACTTTGTTTTGTCTTTGCCTCTTGGCAGGAATTCGTCCTCCTAACTGGATTTCTCGGACCTTCTCTCCCTGGAAGTACAAACTGAGCTACAAACTGAGCTGGGGTTCAAACAGGAGATTTGGATCCACTTTTCCCAAGAGATCGTTTGAGCTTCTCACTGAGAAAGGGATTATTCTCCACAACGACCCGTTCAAGTACTGCAGGAAATCTGAGTGGCAGTCAGTTACTCCATTCCCCAACTATCAACCGCTTTCTGGGTAAACCCTGTTCCACCCTCCACAGAATCAGACAAACACTGGAACCACGGCATGCAGACAGGAGTCAAGGATTCAACAACTTCACTGGAAACGTGAGTCGGCAACCAAAACCTCTTCTCCAAGTTTCATGAGTCATATTCCCCACTGAGCCTGAACTAACCGCTGTGTCTTCCCCTCACTTTACAGTTCCGGTTGAGCAGTGTTCAGAGCAACACTTCTCCCTCTGTTTAACTTCTTCAATAAAACCCGTTAAACCTTTTACCTGGATTCTCTGTTCGGTTTTCTGCATTTTTTGGGTCAGAATTTTGAAACATCATGACACCGGCTTGCAAATGTGTTAAAAAAAACCTTAAAAAATCCTGAAAACGGTATTCAGATCTACAAATATGTACCAAGATCTGCAAATATGCATTTGCTTCTTTTTGTAAACTAAAGTCGCTTACCCATGGTTTATTCGTATCCATCTCGCTGTTAGTAGCCATCTTTCCTTGTCATGTCAACTCCTACAGCCAAAAAAAAAAAAAAGGAAGAGGCTGCCTGTGAGCCTGCGCTCAGGGCAGCAAATTCAGATATTACACGTACGAATCCTCTCTACGGATTTGCAGATCCACACAGCAGACGTTTTGCAAAAATCATGTGTGTAAGGAGATCCAACCGAGAAAACCAATAACTTGACTTACAACGAATGATTTGTCTGTATTTCTGGGTCACAGACACGTAAGTGTCTCTGTGTGCTTACAGATTGATCTACACCTTTGCAAATCTTAGTGCACAGTTGCAGTTCTTGCTACACGTGTAGATCTGAATACAGACTTGTGGATTTTTTTTACACATTAGCAAATTGGATTACACACACATTTGCAGATTGTTGTACAGACACACAAATCTCTCACGTTTCCAGATTTATTTACACATTTTCAAATCAACAAATCGAGATAGAGACTCAGAACTCTCCACATACATGTGCAAATAATTTTGCTTCAATTTTGCTCCCATATTCATGCAAATGCCTACTTTGTATGCTGCTTTAGATAAAAGCTTCTCCTAAATGCATAAACATCCATTTGTTGTTATTTACAAGCTGTCTGCAGTATAAACCTTATAAAAAAGTATAAAAGGTTGTTAAATTGTACGTTAAAATCCAATTCAGCCTTCTTGATATTTCTGCATCAGTCTGAATTAGCTGAAAGTCGTGCCTAATTTGAGTTGGGTTGTTTTAGGATTATGCTTTCTACACACTGTATATGATAGCATGTTATGCATTAAATCATGTTCCTTTCCTGTATAATCAGCTCCAGAATTATTCCACAGCGTATGGTTGCATCATTTCTGCTGTTTTTTGTAACTGAAGCAGTTTAAATTTGTGGCATTAATTGTGTGTTTTAATAAACGGTTTTCTGGAAGGCAGCTTTTCTCCACAACATCAAACTACCTTTGATGTAAAGGAGAAATATGCACCTTATAGAAGAACATTGGGCAAAAGAACACATATTTCCTACAAACAGACGCTGAGATCTTAGTTTTGCTTTCTGTCACTCCATATCCACTTCTATTCAAAGTAACACAAGAGAAAGTAGGCGATGAATTAAGAAAAGCAAGAGAAACAACAGAAAACATCAAAATCAATTCTGCAGTCGAGCTTAATCAGGAAACTATTCGACTTCATTTGAAAGGCGTATTTTAACATTTTTAAAACCAAGAAAACCTAAAAATCCTCAAAGTATGAATTTTAAATAAAATCCCAAAAGGAAGTTTCCTGTTTTTCAAAGGTAATTTCATTTCACATACCTTTCTGACACAAAAAGAACCTTTAAAAGCTCTGACGGCCCAAGTCTGTCACTGCGTATGGCTGCTGAATCAAAATGGATGGTTGTCAGAATGAAAAACGATCTTTCTAAAGGGAATGTGTCAAATGGTTTGCTGTCTCTAATTGGAAGCACAAAAAAAGTACGTGAGTAAGCACCTTTTCTACAAAGAACATGTTGAAGGAAATGTTTGAGACAGTCTATCCATTTCTATCCATGTTATTTAACATCTTAAAGAGACAGTGTTGAATTTATTTGGCTTTTTATTAGAAAAAAAATCAAGTATTGCTTTAAAAAATACATACTTTGCAACAGTCTAATAACATCAAATAAACAATTAAAGCATTCAAATAGCTTAGATTTACTATGCCGGTGAAGATTCTCAGTCATCCAGGTCATAGTCACTTCAAAAAAGCTAAAAAAATCAATCCACTGGACTTTGTTTCCAAGTTTGGAGACGTTTCTCTTCCCATCCAGGAAGCTTTTACAATTTGAAAATGTCGAAATTAGCATTGAATTCTAAGCTGTATTGAACAGTCCAAAACAAATTTTAAAATGAGGCTTTGTTTTCAAATTTGAATTTAGGGAAATTATTTGGACTTTTTTTTTATTTTACTATTACGTATATTTGGGTTTTAATTAAATTATTTTGCGGTCTGATCAACACAAGTTCAAGGAACTTAGGTTATTATGTTAACGCCAAGCAAGAGGCATTCCGCTCACGGCAGAAGATTCGTAAATTTACACAGAATAATGACAGAAAGCCGAAGACACAGATTTTTTTTGGAAAACCACAACCAGTGAAGAGGAACACTGGTACCGCAACAGCGACAATGGAGAAAAGCCAGTAGTGATAGTATCTCATTATTTTGAGATACTATCTCATTATAATGAGAATTCAAGAAAAAAATGCACTTATTTAAAGAAAAATTTACTTATTTAGATTTTTGCAGTGTGGGACTGAAGGCTGCTATATCCTCCACAGGAATGGAGGCATTTTTTTCTTGCTCCTGAAGCAGGTTATATCATTTTGTTCCCTCAGGGCGTCTTGTTGAGAAAGCGAAAAAGGCCTGATGTATCTGTCAAACTGTAGCGCAGTGCACTATCTTAGTAGGTAGCAGTTTGTTAGTTTAACTCTGGTGACTGAAGCATTTGAACATGTATCTTCTTCTAACATGCAGCGCTTTTGTCTAACCACTGCAGATCATCGGTGTTTGCAGTCTTTCCAAATAGCAGCAGATCTATTTAGCTCTGATTGCTGTCAGATAAACTAGATCTACAGTGACGTGTGAATTTAAGGAGAGGACTTTTACAGCTGAGCTTCACATGGTAAGCAAGGAATAATTAATGGGTCATTATTTATACCTAAAACTAATATGTTTGCCGTGATTGAATTAATTTAGCGTTAATCAGTAAAAAACAAAAACAAAAAAACAATAAAAATAATTTTCGGCATGATCACTGAGTCTGGGAGCGGCCATTTTTGCCCAAATATAGTAACCCCTCCCTCCTGCCATCTTCCAGCAGTGACGTCACGGTGCGGTAAGCCTAG
>NW_015150503.1:80537-82660 GCF_000732505.1 Cyprinodon variegatus
TGGAGTTAGCATAGAAAAGCATGCAAGCACATGTTGTGAATTTATATACCTGAAGTGCGTTTTCACCTCTGAGCTGTCTGATGTGCTGCTTTCTTGGCTGCCTTAAACTTGCATTCTTTTCCTTCCATACATTTTGTTCTGATATTATGCATAAAATTAAATGGGAATTCCTCATTTTAGTTTATATGTAGTAAATAAATGTAGCTTTGGTTAAAACGTTGAAGTTCCTTCACACAACCATAGAGAAACAATAACATTGTGCACTACGAGTGAAAGGAGAGTGGGTGTTACAGTGAATATAGTGATTTTCAAGGTGATTAAAAAGTCATTAGTGGAATGACTCTCTCAGGAAATTTACAAGATAGTCATTCACCACCCAGTTTGGAACCAGGAGAGACTGGAGAAGGAAAAGCTGGAAAAAAAATGACTGTTATCAGATGAAGATATTATAACAAATTGGCCGACTGGGAACGTTCCCCCCCCTTCAGCCTCCTGAATAGGAGCTTAATCACTATCATTTGGAAAGATAGGCTTTCATTTCTTCTGGCATTTTCTCATCAAATAATAGGATCCTCACAAATGCCTTATTTTTTTAAAACTTGGAATTAAAACAAATTAGAAATCACAAATTAAATCCTATGTGATCTGCCAGCATATAGGACTGTGATGTTTAATAAATAGGATGGAGAAAACCAGCTGGTGAAACGTTTTCAAGGGGGCAAATGGCCATTTTTCCCATAAACATATTTTTGAAGAGGAAAAAAATGAGTTTCTGACTGCGCAGAAACTATTACCTAACTCTGGGATCCCATTATTTTGGTGTCATCGAGGAGCGCTTGCTGAGTTGCACACACAGTCTGATTTTCTAATGTATATTTGTACTCTACATTGACCAGAAACTCAGCTTCCATTTTAAATTATAATCACGCTGTAAATCTATTTCCTTTCATGGCTTATTGACTCCCATCATTCATTCCATACTCCATTATTTTAAGGGAGATTGCTTCTTTGTATTTGATGATATGACTTCACCAGACGATTTGTTCACTAGATTCTACGGAGGGGATGTGATGTTAGCCTGCAAAGGCTGAATCTGACCGTGTAATTTATTAGAAACAACCTATAACAACAGGATGCCTTCATGTGCAAACACACGCTGGATTTCACACTCTCTGGTACCCCTCTTCAACCATAAAATAATTATTCCACATTTTAGTGAAGCCTCAGAAGCAGCATTCCTATATATATGAAGTAAGATGATCCATGTCTTTGTCTCCTCTTTTTGTTTGTCTCCACTTTTTCAGTGCGCCCCTCATCAGGATTCCTTGCAGGAATATACAGAGATTACGGTATGTTTAGATCTGCACTACCAGGCTCCTGATTAGAGTACCTAAACAGGAACATACACACTTGGACAAACTCAACTCAACTCAAACTTTATTTATAAACAGAGATGGGAGGTAACGAAGTACAAATACTTCGTTACTGTACTGAAGTAGATTTTTCTGATATTTTTACTTTCCTTTACTACTTATTTTTATGGCGACTTTTTACTCGTACATTTTTACACAAATATCTGTGTTGGGATCTGGAGGTCTGTCCACTTTCTCCACCAGAGGGCGTACTAGATCTCCTGGAGCCGGAGCTGATTGCACCACCTGTCGCTCATCTGCTCATCAGGAGATCAGTATTTAAGGAGGCAGAGGACTTCTCTCCAGTGCCAGAGTGTTGGCCAGTTATGGTTACCAAGCCTAAGCCAACCTGCCTGTCTGAATCTCTGAAAACCTGAACCTGATCTGTTTTCTCCTCTCTGCTTCCTAGATTGAACCTGCCTGAAACCAGAAACCCTGAAAAGATTCTCTTTTGGTGATCTGCCTGCCCGCTCTCTGAAGAAACTGGAAGGGAAACTCAAATATGTAATCTGCCAGTACTCAAACCAAGCTCTGCCTCCGCCAAGCCCTCAGCCTGCCGACAGCCTCTGGACCCTCAAGGTTACCCCCCTCTGCCGCTCTGCTCAAACTCCAGAACAGGTACAGTCCTGCACACTCTCATCCATTACCTGGACCTCCTCTAACTCCTCTGTCCCCCTCTGCAGTGAACCCACTCGTGACCAGTCCTGAATC
>NW_015150503.1:86211-87446 GCF_000732505.1 Cyprinodon variegatus
TATCTTAGGGTTAGGGTTAGGGTCAGGGTTAGGGCTAATTGTAATTTATATTCTATATTTGTGAATGGTGCGTCAGATGCGCATGCGCATACGACGAAAAAAACGTCCAAAACGTACGAAATTACGGTGCATAATATTTCGGACGATTTCATACGCACTCATAATGAGAATAGGTTGTGTGAATTGGCGCTATAGAAATAAACTGAATTGAATTAATCATGGTTGATAATTTTATTTGTAAGGTTTATTTATTATTATTTTAGTCAGATTCAAGTTATTTCGGTGTAGGACCATTAAACAATTTTGCCCACATGTATCACAAGTGGCAACTTTTGTTTTAATGTCTCTGCTTTTATCCTATTAGCTCTCTTTTTATTCAACTGTAGCGCTTTGAGTTTTTCATGTCAGCTATTGAAAGCTAACATTATCATTATTTTTACTTGGTTAGATGTATTTAAAACAACAATATGATGTGCATCGTAGAAAAATTGTTTTTTAAACACGCTTTTTAGTTTGCCCCCTTAGCCTGTTTAAAATAACTTAAAGAGCATCAAAGATCAGCAATTTTCATGTGTCCCGTCAGATTTTCAAATGGATTTAGGTGTGGACTTTAACTGGACCATGAAATTGCTTTGTTCTGAGCAAACACCTTGTAGCCCTGGCTCCATGTCCAGGCTTGTTGTCTCACTGGAAAGTAACCCAATGGCCAAGTCTTAAATCGTTTGTAGTCTGGGGGAGGCTTTCTCCAAGGATCATCTTATATTCTGCACATCTTCCCACCGGCTGTGAGCAGCTTTCCTGTCCCTGCTGAGGAAATCCATCCTCACATGATGATGCTGAGTTGGTGGCGTGCCGTGCAGATTTTCTGGCACTCATTCTATTTTGCATGTTGGCCAGAAAGCTCAGTTTCGGTTTAATCTAGGCAGAAAACCTACCTCCACATGTCTGCTATGTTCCCTGCCCCGTGGCAAACTGTGAGCAGGACTTCCTCTGGCTTTGTTTCAACGCCACCAATGAAAGCTGTCCTGTGAACATAATCTCACGCTCTGGCTGGGTTTCTATGCAGCTCCTCCAGAGTTCTCATGGACCTTGTGGCAGTTTCTCTGATTAACACTCTTATGTTCTTCATTTAAACCCTGAGAATATTACAAAACATTACTGTTTTATATGGGTGGGGGTGGATTGGGATCTCTGTTCCCATGCATAGGGATGTCTATATCTACAGTTAATTTATT
>NW_015150503.1:88144-89615 GCF_000732505.1 Cyprinodon variegatus
ACCCATCAAAGTTAGGGGGCGGGGTTAACGCGAATTGGTTTATTTTGGTTGTTTTGGGTGCAGTGGATTTGTTTGGGGTGTGGTTTCATTGGTAGGCCACATCTTTTTTTAATTTTTGTGAAAAGTAAATGGATTTCACTTTACTATATATATATATATATATATATATATATATATATATATATATATATATATATATATATACACACACATTTTTTTTTTTTGCTTAATTCTGCCTAAAGGAAAACATGTGAATTAAATGAATTAAAGAGTTGAAATATCAAAGATCATGGTGAAATACTTACCTCTGGTATTTCTCTCTTCAAGCAGGTGTGCACAGGACTGTACCATTGGAGAATTGAAGGGGGGAGTTCGGTCTCATGTATGGTGTTTTCTATGTGAAGTTCTCAGTATTTGCTTTGGTTGAATTAAAATCTTTGTATTGTTTGGTAAATTTATTTCTTAAATTACTGTTCATTTAAAAGAAAATTTCCTTTTTTTCTTATGTTGCAGCTGTTTATCCTTTTATAATGGTTTCTTTCAATTTAGTTCCAGCTTTGCGTGACAAACATGACTGAAGACTGCTTGGCCTCCGACGAGCATGTGACATTTCCAATTCTTTTCAAAGACCTTAGTTTGTTTAAATGCATCTCTTGCCTGAAATAAGGCATTTTTTTATTATGTGCAAAATGAATTAGCCTTTTTTAACCCTTCTTTTCATGCATGTCACCAGGGAAGGAAAACTAAACATCTATAATATACCTCAGAGAGAGAAAAAGCAATCTGTTCCTGCTTATAAAAGAAAGTTTTTCCAAATAACTTGTGTAGTTTGAGCAAGCCTCCATCACTCTCATCATCATCATCAAAAATATAATAACACCAATGCTACTTTTTTCAACTTTTGTGAGCTGTCAGAGTTTTTAGTTGGAGGAACCGTGACGGATGTTTTCCTTAATGATTCCCAGAATGTATTTTTGCCTCTTTTATGCACTAGAAAAACTCTGAACACAAATTATGCTCAATAGTCAGATCAGCTGCGAGGACCTCGCACTGGAATATGCAGCTGCTCTCTCTTATCCTGCTGGACCGTGTCAAATATGATGCTGGGAACGTTAGCAGACTGCTTTGTTCTACAGCAACCTTTTATGTCTATTAACATGAAATTTACGAAACTTATTCTGACTACTACTACTGACAGCAAGCTTTTATTGTATATGACTGACTTACATATATGAGCTATAGTTCTGTCTGTCTGTCTAATTCTACAATTTAAAGGAGAAGTCCGCTCATATTCAGAATTCAAACTTCTGAAAGTACTTTAAATATAAAATTATTCCATCCTGTGATCAGTGTTTTTAATTCAGAGTCATTTTTATTTAAATGTGATTTACTGGAGGCATCCATGTTTGTCAAAGAACACTACTGCCACCTACTGGTTAGTGACGTCACGGTGCGGTATCGGCTGTTGATC
>NW_015150503.1:91990-94207 GCF_000732505.1 Cyprinodon variegatus
CAAAAAAGTACTCCAGAGTGTTGTTCAGCATGGGGGTGAGTAGAAAATGAAGGCTAATCATGTTTTGGGTGTACTATTCCTTTAAGAACGATCCAAAGAACTCAAGCAGAGGCTCCAATATAAGTAAAAATAATGATATGCTTAGAGAACAAAGATTAATGCAATATGCTAGTCAGGAGCATCCAGGTCATAGTCATTCCAAAAAAGTAAAAAAAAAAAGTTGTTTTTTAATTTCTTTGGAATGATTAATGCAATATCTAAACAATAAGTATAGAATTTTATATTTCATCTAAAAAGATTTTATCATATTTTTTGCCAGACGAAGAAGAATTAAACTAAAAGAAACTTCTGGACTTAAGATAAGCCTAAATATTCAACATGACAAACACAACATGCTTTCATTTCAAAGCCTGTTTCTTCTCTGCTTGTATTTTTCCGGCTGCCTTTCTGGCATATGTGTGCAGTGATTTACCTTCGCTGTTGACAAGAGTGAAGTCAGGTGTTTACTGCAGCCTGCAATCAGCTGTCTGCTTCGACACTGAGTCTTCATGATCTTGTCAACAAGTGCTTGTATTACAGGGTGCATCAAACGCACACGGATGCACCGACTCATTCACAGGCACAGGCGCGTGTCACACGGAGATGGATCCGGCATGCGTTGCTTAGCTGGCGGCTGCCACCGGCGGGATAGATCTGCTCGCCATCCAGCCTCGTCGTTTGCTGTCATCTTAATTTTGGGCTTGGAAAACCTGCAAATCAAACTTGCTTAACCACAAACCAACACCAGTTTGTTCTTCTGTTTCATGCTCATCAGAATGGAAAACGGAAACATCGAAAACGTCTGTAGAATTTCTTCCTTTTCACTCTGATTTCTCTTCTGGGAGAAAGAGCTGTAAGAGAACAAAATAGTAATTAGCTCACTTTTGTAACTGCTTGGCCTTTATTTAATCAAGCATCCCGTTGTGGCATACATTTCTTGCTTCCTACTCAATCTGACGCCCACAAAGGGCCGTAAGCCTCTTATTTAAATTACCATCTTATCAGACAAAGTATCGCTATTTTGAAAAAAGAGAGGTGCCTTTGAATTAGGCCCGGCAGCACACTGTGAAGCAGCTTTCCCGATGCTTTTAGGGTTCCCTCTCGTAGGCAGCGGCTGTCAGAATAACTCCTCTGGGGGGCACGCAGAACACCGGCACCACTACAATAATCTGCATTAAATCAATGCTATTAAAAAGAAAGTTAAATTGGATTTTACTCAGGGTACGCACAAGAATATTAGCTTAAAAAAAGGTTAAAAGTAAATGTATGCCAACATTTTTAATCCCAGAAAAACAAAGGATCAGCTTCTATATCTAAACATGTCTGTTCACCTTTATTCTGTGTACTTTAAAAGTGCTGCATGAGGATTTTGTGCCTTACGGTTATCTGTCAGTCTGTCTCTTAGCAGAACATTCACAGTTCAACCCTCTTAATGCCTTCTGATTCTGGATATGCTCTAATCTCAAATCACTATCTTCTAAAGGCCATATGCCACGCTCCTCTTTTGGGCCTGCCTACGATTGCCTCCCGGTAAGCACTTTCCAGGGAGCTCAGTGGGAATTGCTCCGTTTGATCTGTGTTACCTGAATGACAATGGAGATGCGGGGAAGGATCCCACTCGCTCTCTGATCTCTTCCACATGCCAGCAGCACACAGCCTTTAGTGGGCCTGGATGACGCCTTCCCAGAAATACAACCTCGTTTTTATTGCTGCTCAGTTCTGGCAATTTCAATTCCAATATGTCAGTGAATCTAATCCCGTTGGAGCTCTGAGATATCTGCAGTTACAGCAAAACCCATGGAGGGATTCTCTAAGCTCAGGCACTGTAGATAGAAGAAAATCAACATAATGATGAAACACTGGAGTCATGGTTACTCCTCTTTGATCTCAGGGGCGGGACCAGCCGTTTGGGTGACCGAAGCCGAAATGCTTTGTGCTTAATTTTATTAACAGTAACAGCAGAGTTTAGGTGGGATTAACACAAGTAATCAAATAAAGTATATATATTCTGTCAGAATAAGATTTATTTTTGTGCTGTTTTCATACGTAGCCTATTAGTTTGATGCAAAACTCCCAAAAAATATGAAAAGGTCTGACTTTATAGTGGAAACTGACTCATATTTTAAACACAAGGTTTGTTTTTCTCAGGAAGATTTATCAGGAGTTTTTAAAAAAAAA
>NW_015150503.1:95698-97017 GCF_000732505.1 Cyprinodon variegatus
ACTGGATTTCAGGAGCTCGTCCAGGAGTTCAACCTAAACACAAAGACTAATGAACCCTGGTGAATAAACAGATATCAGTTAATAATAATAATTAATTGGTTTTACCTTTGTTTTGAATGACATATTAATTAACTTCCAGTTCTGTTTATTTAATATATTCATAAGCTGCTCGTACAATTGCACAACACAAGCATGGAAAAATATTGGCGCTTTCACCAAGAAACTAAACTTATTCTCTTTTTGGCAAAAGCAGGGTTTCTCAAGCTCACAGATGGCTGTAACAAGAAACTTCTTAGCTGACAGGATTTGAGGTCTTTCAAACTTTTTTTTTTCCATCTGACATTTCTTAAGCACTTTTCTCATTCGCCTGAGACTGAATTCAGTTGGAAAGACCAATGCTCTGTTTTTCTGTGGACGGCATTAGGTTTTTCATATCTCAGTCCATCTTTTCAAAAGGGTTATTCAAAATCCAAGGATCCCAGCAAATCAGTGCAGACAAACCAGCAATTATAAGGGCTGTCCTTTATAGACCAAAAACTACCTTTTCTAAGACAGGTAAGCAAAAGCTTTAGTGACCTTTCTAAAGCGTCACATAAGTTATGCACGTCTGGTTATTAATTCTGCAGTTTGCTGAAAGGGAAATTTATCTGTTTAATTTCAAATATGCTGCTTTGGTCTTTGCAGCAGAGAGCCTTTAATAGGGAGAAAAAAACAATATTTTGGAGGAAAACACTGAAAGATACTAAATAAAAAAGAAAAGAAAAAACAACATTTATATCATTGATTTGTTGTGTATAAGCCGAGGGGTACAACAAATGTCTAACAGGTATTAGGGTGAACTAAAGGTAAAAATAACAATACAACGTGTTTGAGTCTCTAAATGAGTTTTCAATTCAGTTTCATCCACTAGGTGGATAATAGGGATGCCCCTTATGGACTTAAAAGTTTATAGTATTTTTTTTATATTTATGGTTATAATAATAGAAATGATGATAAAAGGTAAACAATTGATTGCAGTCTTTTTTGCAGTAAGGGGATATATGTTACAGCAGTCAAAGCCCCAGATGCACAAAAACTTAGTAAAAAAAAATCGATTAAGAACAACTTACCAATTATTTAATAGGTTATGTGAGGACAGGAGTTAACTCAGGCAGTGAAAAGTTCCTCATAAATAGCATGAAATAACTGCATTTACATTTCTTTCTTTCAAATATGTACAACAGAGGTGTATGAAGTACTCTTAAAAGTAAAATTACCTTAAAAGCAGAGGTGGAAAGAGTACAAAAAAATTGTAATTGAGTAAAAGTATCTTTACTTTG
>NW_015150503.1:99296-100519 GCF_000732505.1 Cyprinodon variegatus
TATCAGAAAAATCTACTTGAGTACAGTAACAAAGTATTTGTACTTCGTTACTTCCCATCTCTGCCAAAAGGCAAAAGACAAAAACAAAAACAAAAGTTAGACTCAGAGAAACAAAGGCTCAGCTAAACTCAGCTTGGCTAGAGTATCCAAAACTTGCAAACACTCTGGTGTCGAGGTAGTGACAGTCCGCCGCTCAAATGCTCCTCAGTGATGAGCCAACCAGCTGCAAGTGTGCAGAAGGACCAACGAGGACATGGCACCACCTGGTGGTGGAGGGAGAGAAAAAAACCAAAACACAACCAACACAAACTGGATTCCTAACAAGGGCAGTCAGCAGCGGCGCCTCAGAAGACAAAACAGCAAACCAGTCATTCAGCTGGTGTAAAAATATCAGAAATACTCAGAAAATTACAAATTACTCATAAAAAAGTAGTCAATTACAGTAATTTGAGTAAATGTAATTCATTACTTCCCACCCCTGCTTAAAAGGAAAGTATTTTAGAAAGAGTCAAAGTCACTGATCAAAAAAGTACGGAGCCCCTAAAGGGACACTGAAGAGAAATAAAAAAATAATTATTTACTTAGTTTCCTTTCTTGTGCGCAGCCCCTAAGCAGCATCCTCGGTATTTCTTTTTATTCAGAGAAATGTAAAATGATATGATGAAAATTGTTCTGACTTTGATTGGTGTAAAGATCAGCATGCAGCATTTGTTTAAAAAAAGAGAAAAAAAAGTCCACAATCATCTTATTAAACAGAGAGAAGCAGGTAGAGCTGCAGATTTAAAGGTGAAACAGATTTACTGGGATATGCAACATGCAATAAAATATATCTCAAAGTTTACCAGAAAGTTTACAAGAAAAAAATACGCTATGCTATATTTAAAATGCATGTCAGTTTTTTCTGGATGGAATTTTACTTCTAGTGATGCATAATATATCAATTTTGGCATTGGAATCAGCTCTTATTCATTATTTTTTTCATACATTGATGTTTTTGGGTCCTATATTTAGGAAACTGTTTAACATCTATAGATATAATTATCAGTGTGTAGTAGTCTTGTGTTCTCAAAAATAGAAAAGCATTCAATAAATAAATGTTTCAGCTCATTTTTGGAAAATTAGCCTAATGAAAGTTTAACTTTAGGTCTATGAGCCACCAACCAAGTGTCACCACTGACTTTTATCACTAAGTTATTCCCTTGCGGTGATGGTAGCCTGGTAGC
>NW_015150503.1:100872-103659 GCF_000732505.1 Cyprinodon variegatus
CGTCCGGCAAAGACTGAGCCCCGAACAAGGTCATCTCCTGCTTCTTATAGCTCATGAGTCTATGTGTTGGATCATGTGGATGTTTAGCTGTCCGTATCAGAAACTGACACGCCATCCATGCACTGACATGTATGCATCTTGCCTCTATTCCCAAGAATTACAGAGGGCATCCCTTTATCAGACCGTCTCCAAGATGTGCCCATATCCTGTGTATTTCGAAAGACGCTGTCCTGATTAGATGACCTCCATACACACTGTGACATCCACCATGTCAAGGAAGGCCTTCTACTCTCTCTAATCTGGCTAACAGAATAGCAATGCACATGATGTATAAAGAATAAACCTAACAACTCCCCCTGACATTTAAATCACAATTATAATAGCAGTAATAATAATAATTCAATATTAATAACTAAAACTATAATAACAATGTAGTATGATAATAATAATAACAACACTCACTCACTCACACTCATTCTCACACTCATACTCACTCACTCTCTGAAATAGACCGCAGGACTTCAGGATACGTTTTATGTGACGTTCAGACACAACATAACTGTAACATTGTAAGCAATGTTGCGATATCTTTGTGGTAGCCCAAACTGAAAATATAGCTGAATGAGTTAATCTGCATCCATTCTAATGAACACGGTTGTCCGAAATACTCGTGCGATCATGCGAGAAACTAAGCAGTGCGCACGGTAAACAAGTGGTGCACACGAGAAATAATAATTTTTTTTATTTCTCTTCGTGTCCCTTTAGGGGCTCCGTAAAAATTACTTCAGTAAAACTCAGAAAATATTTAGCAATAATTGGCAAAGTAAAAGTTGATAGAATTTTTGTACATTTAAACAATGAAGACAAACTATTTTTAATGCTCCCTTTACTTCACTTGAGTAAAAATAATGGTGGTAGAATTACATTGAAAATCCTTTTTTGCTCTAAAATAACCTGGTATTGAACCAGTCGTGTCCATAAGAACTCAGAATAAGACAAAAGCCATCAACTACGCTGCTGTCTGCCTGAAAAAAAAACTAAAAATGCCTTTTGGAAAAATACAATGAAATATGTCCAGAAAAGTCCATTGTTTTAAGATAATTATCCAAAATGTGGAACAGTTTAGCTACTTGGGTTTTCATCACCTTTTAGGACAATATTTAAAATGAAATGCAGCAGTAGAAAGAATTTTCTCACTCCTAGAGACATGAAAAAAGGAGCATTTTCAAAAAAACATAAACTTCCAAACAACAATGTGATGCATTATCACCTAAGACCAAGCTGTGTGGAGCAGGACAAACAGCGTACAGTTCTTCTCTTGTTAACATTAAAGGTATCATGGACGATTCTCTTTAATTTTTGAAGAGACCCGCTCCCTCCACTTAAAAAAAATGCTCGTATGAGAGCATGCACGGGCCCATTTCTCCTTGTTCACGTTCTGTTTAAAAGTTGCTGTTTTTATAGCTCATACAAGCTTACTGTGTCCAAATGTCCACCCTAACCCCTGAACCTCTCAATCACTATATAGAGCGGGGACTATATAGTGGACTTTATAGCGAACTCAGTTAAATTGTCATGATTTTATCTAAGGCTCGGACCCACATGCAGTGAAACCAAACAGAGAGACATGGATGAAAAGTTTGACGGATTTTATTGAAGATGTTTAACTTGGTGCAGAGTTTCCCTGAACTCTGCTCAGCTGGAACTGTTAGACTGTTAGTTCAGGCTCAGTGGGAAATTTGATTCGTTGATCTTGAAGGAGAGGATCTGGTTGTTGACTCACGTTTCCAGAGAAGTGAAGGATCTTTGACTCCAATCTGTCTGTTGGTTTTCCAGTGTATGTCTGATTCGGCGGAGGGCGGAACAGGGTTTACCCAGAACTCGGACGGTGTAGGTGAACGGAGACGCTGATTGCCACTCAGATTTCCTGCTGTACTTTAACGGGTCGTGGTGAAGATGATTCCCTTGCTCAGAGAGTAATTTCAACGTCCTCAAAAAGGAGACTGGATCCAAACCTCCTGTTTGAATCCCTCGCTCAGTTTAAGACTCAGTTGATCCCTCCTGGGAGAGGAGGTCCGAAAAGGTTCAGTTTGCAGGATGACTTCCTGCAAATCAAAGTTTAAACTCAGGGAGACAAGAACTCAGTCTTACTCAGAGAAAGCTCAGCTTGGCTAGAGTACCAAAAACTGACAAACACTCTGGCGTCGAGGTAGTGGCAATCAGCAGCTTAAAAGCACTCCGTTAACGAGGAAACCGTCAGCAGGCGTGTGAGGAGGCGGACCACAACCAGGCGCCTCCTGTTGGTGGAAGGGAGACAAACACAAAAACAAACACACAGACTGGAGTTCTGACATAAATAACCACTCGAACAGACGAACACTACTTTTTGCTCCACTGGTCACGTAACTCCTCCTTTACTGTGAGGTGCCTGCTGCATCTTTGTTATTATTCGCTACTGTCGGTTAGCGACAGCCTATAGCGACAGTGGGCCACTGTCACAGCAAATCCCATATTGCTTTGCGAAGGAGCGCTCTCGGCGCAAAGCATTCTGGGATATATCTGCCTCTTCTGAGGCCTTTCTTTTCTTCTCATACACTTCTTAGACACTTTTTCTCTTACGCCCCTCGGCCATTTTCAAAGAACCGCAGTGAGAAATTTGAGCCTCAATGACTGTCTGAAACTGTAGCTCACCACATATATGCGCCTGAAAGTGCGCAGAAAAAGATAGCTAACGGGACGAGCACTTAAGACGGCCTTATGTTAACATATCACCAGAATGATTGACAG
>NW_015150503.1:105854-106888 GCF_000732505.1 Cyprinodon variegatus
CTAATAAACCTGTTTAACTTTTACTCTGGTTTCTCTGAGTGGTTTCCTGCATGTGGGTCAGATCCCTTAAAAACACCATGACTGCCCTAAAGCTGGCTTCATACATACTACTTCATATTATGGCTCCGTCATCCATCGCAAAAAGATGTGCTGCAGTCCTCAATCAGGGTGTGCAGGACCTGCATGCATTGCCTCTTATTTACCAGATCCGATTTACGGATTTTAGTAGGAATTACCTATTTGACAGAATTGAGGACGCTCTGATGAAAGAGTCAGTTTGAATAGGAGTCAGAGCTCAACAGTAATTCAAGATCAACGTATATTGCAATTATGGTTACAAACTACCTGAAAAAAAAAAAAAAAGTGACACCTCATGTGCGTGCTAGCTGACCCGATTGCCTTCACCCCTCCTGGTGTGGGTGTTAGTTGTGAGTGACATGAACACATGGGAAAACAAATTATTTTCCAGCAATTTACTTTAATACAAATAAGTACCGGTATCTTAAACATAAGCCTGTCCTGCTTAACTTCAGGACAAAAATGAATATAAAACAATAAATAAATAGTGCACATTTTTGGTGCAAGAGCAAACTTGTGCAAACTTGTAAACATATTTGTACCTTAAGTGCACTGACTGTAGGCTACAGTTGTAAAACAAAAAAGAAAAAAAAAATAATTATCAGTATTCTGGATCGTTACATATATGCTGTCAGCTCATTGGTCACAACGCAGGACAGGGCCCGGGAACAAATTTACCGTAAGTTTTGTATCTAAAGTGCCCTTGTTCTTCATTTTCCATAAGCTTTTTACCGACTATTTTTTTTTTTATTCTCACAGTAATACAGGACAAAGTTCGTTCCTTTTCCACTAAATACGGGACAGGTACTTCTTTTTCTAAATAACGAACAATTCAGTTTTTTAAGGCACGGTCGTCAACCCTAATTGTAGTCTAATTTAATTATTAAAGCTACAGTGTGTAATAATTACAGGGATATACAGTCAGAAATGTAATATATTATACATAACTATGTTAT
>NW_015150503.1:109071-110445 GCF_000732505.1 Cyprinodon variegatus
TCTACTGGCTGTTATCAGGTAAATCTGATGTGTACAATAGGATTTTGAGCAAAGTTTTTACTATTAAATTATGCAAAAGCTGTCAGACGCAAAACATTTCAGAAACCGTATGTATCAAATATGATACATTTGGCAATATGGGGTTAAAAAAAAAATCATATCGACCATTTATCTCTTTAAAGTCATGCAGAATTCCTCTACCAGCTTTCCTTTTGTGAAAAAGGTTATTTCCCACAATTAACTCCTGCAGCCCTTCAAATAAATCGTGATGAAACAGCAGAGTGTTATAATTGTGATAAAGTTCACTATCATTCCTTAAGAGTTAGGTTCCCCTTTTTTAAATGAAATCTGCTAGAAGGAGAACACCTAACTAGTACATGATGTTTTAACATATTGACTTATTAAAGTGATCCTGGATCCTGAGGCAGTGAAGAATGAAGCTTTATTTTGGAAGGTTACAACAAGAACTAGGACTTCATATCTCTGCTGAGACCTGGAGGGCTGCAATGGTTATCTGGCTTTCTCTCATTTAGGTGGGAGATGAAAGCCGGGGCTTGTCTTCGGTCATGCATCCCTTAGAGAAATCCTGCAGTGCGATGTTAATAAAGCCTTAAAGGCTGCAGGGAATCACTTTGGTGGTATCTCTTATGGTCAAAAATTAGTCATTTTTATTCCGAGAGGTTTTCACAGTGGCTGCTGTTTCCATTTATGTCTTTTTCCTTCAACAGTTCCTTGGATTTTGATATCTAGAAATTTAACAGTTATTGTTTGACCTTCACTAATTTTACCTTTACAGACAAAAAGACAGAATTATTTGAATCCCTTCTCATTTTGTTAGTTTGCACACATATAAAGAAATAGTTTTGTATTATTCTCAAAACAAAATAAAACATATACAACATAAGAATAGAGTTCATAAATAAAATGAAAACACTTTGATTTAAAGGTAAAAAGGAGGACTTTTTTCCCCCCGGGTGGATCATCTAAATAAGTGGTCCTCCTAATTGTCAATCATTCTGATGATAGGTTTACGTAAGGACCTGGCATTTGAACCGAGCCGTGAGCTCTGGGGCATATGGGGCCTATGGGGTCGGGTTTGGTCGCTCCGTCCACCGCTGGCTCAGGACCAGCCCCAGAGCTGATGGCTTGGTGTTGCTTCACTGTAGTCGACCAAAATCCTGGACGATTTTCAAAATCCTGCCCGGACAGTTTTTTAGGTATGAAAAGTAGGAAAAAGAGGACGTCTGGTCACCCAGCCATATCAACAATGTGATGTTTCAGTGAGTGAGTGCTTGTTGCTATGATGCCCTCTTTGCTCAGCAGCGTTGTTTTTTGTAAGCCAACCTATCAGAGCACAACTCATCTAAATCTTTA
>NW_015150503.1:112761-113715 GCF_000732505.1 Cyprinodon variegatus
TATATATATATATCTATATATATATACTACTGTATGATCTTAGCACCTTAGGAATAAACACATTCTTTCTGTCTTTATTGTGAAATGTTTCTTACTGTGCATGAATTGTATTGTGTTGTATGGCCTGTAATTGTGTTGTATGTTGTACCTCATGGGGCTGTGGATAGAAACTAGCCTTGGGCTAAATCTGATATATTTACAGCATCACGCTGTGTATGCATTAATATGCATTATTCCATACAGATGAATGAAAAAAAAAAAAAAAAAAAATGAGTCCCTGTTGAACAAGAAGAACAGAGTGTAGCTAACTGTGGAGCTCCATTAGTCTCACCAAGGTTCTCCAAGCATACCAGAACAAAAAATTCACAAATATGTGTCACAAAATGCAAAAATGCATCCCATAAAATTTATAAATGTGTAAACAGTTTCTCAAATTTAAACTATTCAAGCCACACAGGTAATAATCCTCCAAACGTACAAACCAGCCAATGTGCAAACTCAGATTTTTCAACACGACTGCACAGATCAGCTTTCCTGTGCTCACGACTTCGGAGACTTTTCTTAGCACAGGGTGATTCACAAGTGAGATGAGGTGTTCAACGCTGGAGAAAAGCTTTGATATGTGAGAATTACACGTGTAATGATGTGTTAAAAGCTGGATACCTCATCATTCCTTCATTTACTGGAAATATTGTTTGTTTTCTACACAACCCAGTCGCCAAATAACTGCTGGAATATAAATATGCACCTGTTCCCAGAAGGCTGTGGACAAGAAGGAAGTGCACTGAGGTGTTTGAAAAAAACTGTGTGATGGAAACTTGATTTCCAAAAGGTTGGTTCAACAGGAGGTAAGAAGACAGAACAAACACAAACATGACAGAAGGCCTGATTAGAAATTGTTAAACATGCATATGTCTGTGTGAGGAAGTGTCCAAATGATGAGATTTAGATAAG
>NW_015150503.1:115945-116944 GCF_000732505.1 Cyprinodon variegatus
GTTCATTATATATACTTAAAACTAATATGTTTGTGGTACTTTAATTAATTTTGCATTAATTTGTAAAAAAAAATAAAAACAATAATTTTTTGTCGCAGTCACTGAGTCTGGGAGCGGCCATTTTTGCCCAAATATAGTAACCCCTATATTCTTACCTGTATGTTGTCCGAAAGACACCGTCTCCGCTCCAAGGTCAAAAATAACGGTCTTCCTATTGGCGCCAATCCGGGATTGCTAGAAAAAACGGTTTCTATGGGGACTGAAGACTTCCGCCAATCACGGGGAAACTACATTTTTTTTTTATATAACCATGCAAAAATAAAGACATGGAGACAGTGTATATATGTGTTTAAGCTGGGAAACTTCTAAAACCTGCAGGACTATTTAGGGAAAAAGGGACTTTAAAAACTTATGAATATGAAATTTACCCATCAGCAGCATAAGGTTTATTATGAAACATGTTGATCTTACTTTACATAAAAATTTGGGATAAAGTTTTTTATCCGCTTCAGTAAACGGAAGGGGTGGGGGGATATTTAAATGATTTAAATCATTTATAAATGTATCATTTATCATCATTTATTCATTCTCTATAGAATGCATTCATATTAATCTGCATTTCAAATATTTGTACTTTTTAAAAATAAATAAAATAACATAAAAAAGAGACCTTTCCCAGTGGCTTTTGTTGAAACAGTTATACATACAGTAGCATGTCTGATTTGATCAATTTTGAATTTGTAAACAGTGCCCAACTGGAGCCCACCTATTGCCAATGTTTGGTTTAGCCCATCTACTGCCCATGGGTTGCCCACATGGGTCCCAACAACAGAGCCCACTCTGAGCCCATGCCCAGCTGAAGCCCATCCAGCCCAAGTGAGGCCCATATGGGCCCCATCTGGACGTGTTTGCAGGGTGACATCTTCTAGCAGTGATGTCACGGTGCGGTAAGCCTAGCGCCATTCTCCCCGCTTTACAAGCAAAATCAATGGGAACTAC
>NW_015150503.1:117389-125479 GCF_000732505.1 Cyprinodon variegatus
GATTTCTCCTTTAAATTGGTACTGCTCCTACAGTGGAAACATCACAGTACAGTCATGGCCGAATGTTTCTTAGGCTTACATAACTTAATTAGTTCAGCTTTTTTGCTGGCCGTTTACATCAATTGTAGGTCAGGGTATGGAGTGACCATAATGGCCCTATTTATAAATCTGAATTCCAAAAACCTCATTTATAATGTATTAACCTAGTAACACAATGACCTGCTAGCAGAAGGTAAGTAGAGCAACAGACAGATGGACTAGTGTCTCAACCACAGTAAATATGGACGCCGCTCTGCTCCTCTGCTGTGCAGAAATAGGAGGGCAAAACACCAAGGCTCTTGATGTTCTACTCCAGCTACTGACCCCACCTGAGTTACAGATTATAACCAAAAGATTAAGATTGATTGCACAAGAGACTGAAATGAGCTTCCTCTGCGGCATGGCCATAGTGAGGAGCTTTGTCATCCGGAAGAAGCTGGAAGAACTTTTGCACCTCTTAATTTTTGCAAAGCAACACAAATAGAACAAGCTGCTGAAAGCTGGGTAATGAATTAGGTGACATGTTTATTAAGATTCTGCAGGCTGCTTAGCAGACCTTTGGTTTGCATTATATCACTGTCAGAGTTTCGAACAGCCAATTTGAGGTTAAAAAGTAGCAGCGTTTCTTATAGCTATCTGAAACACAGTCACAGCAATGGTTGGGGAAGGGGGAGCACCGTGTCCAGTAGCCATGGCATTTCTCTCTCACTTTTAAAAAGAACACTTTAAACAGGTAGATGACACAAGCCGGAGCTGAAATTATGTCAACGTCAAACCTTATCTACAGCTTAGACTTATGTATTTTATCCACTAACCTTAACAGCTGCAATACAATATACCTGTGGGTGGAAAAAACTGTCTTCCTTTCCTACGAATATGTTAATTCCATATAATCCACTTTTTGAATTATTTGGATCCCCTTTGCAATTAGATTTATTTTCTTTTTTTTGTTTGTGCCTGAACTGAAACTTCCCTGTTTGGTATCATTGGCCTTCTTTCACATCTCTTTAGTAGCTTTAATGATGAGGCATGAACTCTCAATGTGTCTTGTTCCCAGGTTTGCAACCTTATTGGGTCAAACCTCATGAGAAACATGTTTTTCCTTGTTAAGACAGACAGTCATCATGAAAGCAGCTGTGATATTTCAGGGTGGTAATTATTTCCTGGGTCTGCATTTCTAAAGGCGAGTCAAGTTTCACTCGGCTACACTTTCAATTAACTGTGTAAATTCATTTGCTGAGATATAACTTGGTCTGACTGAAATCAAGGTCTCTGAGTAGGAACATCATGTGTAGATGTTTAGCAGAATCTTTTTAAAGAGGGGTTTCAGGGTCATATGACCAGCCTGGTCTGTTTGTTCTATCCTGATTGCTTTGCAATAGGAAAAGACCACAAAGCTACAAACTACATCTAAAATTCCAAAGCAGCTAAAAAAAAACAATCCACTGGACTTTGTTTCAGAGTTTGAAGATGTTTGGCTTCCAATCAAGGAAGATTTTTCAATTCAAATTGTCAGGAATAGCGTTGAGTTTGACGCTTTGTACAGTAGCCCAACAAAGCCTTGTTTTTGTTTAGAAAATACACAAATTTTAACGGACGAACGGGTCTATCTCTTTGGAATGGGGGTCGTTTGGCTTCTTTGTTAGCCTGCAATGCACCCTATCTGTCTATGTCTCTCAAGGGGGGATGTAAGAGGGAATTGTTAGCCTGGCTGAATAGGCGAGATCTTTTTTCACCTGTAAAGAAAGAAAAAACAACCTTAAACTGAGGGGTGGACTCAGATTTTAGCTTTAATTTGCTCATTTTACTCACCTGCCTAGTTCTGCAGATCCTCAGCAGCCAGCTTTAGTTTTGTTCCGTCTGTTTTTATTTTAATAAATGGCTGTCTCACCTTGAATACTGGATCCATCTGTCTCCCTTTATGACAGAATGATCTGGCCACAAAGGACCCATCGGGGGACCGTCAGTTGGATAAAACTTGTTTTAATTTATCTGTTTTTGGCTCGGTTCTGTCATGCGGGAGATTCCATGTGTGTATTTCAGGTTGTTTTCTGGTCTGCTCAACGCACAGGACCCTGAACCTGTCCTCACAATTGAAATTTTATCTGAGCCGGATGCTTGACGCACAGAAACCCTGAAGCTGCCTTCACGCTCTTTTGGATTCCTGAAACCCAGATCTGTCCTATCCTGAGTGGATCAGAAACCCTGACCGGACTGCAGACTCCTGGATTCCAGTACTACTCCAGTCTGATCTGGGTCCCTGTCCTGGATCGGAGTCTGCTTGCTCACCGGGGTTGTTGCATCAGAGACACTCTGGATGGCTAAGGGGCCGCTTCTGGTTGGCGGTGCATCAGCTTATCCTGCCTAAGATTGAGAGGATGGAGTGAACTGTTAAATCAGGTAAGTGACTCACACTAATAATTATCTTCTGTTCAGGTGATCGTGGTCATTTGCCTGTGTTTCTCCCAAACCTAGAGTGTCAGTGATTGGGCGGTGCAGATCCTCAGCAGCCCGCTTCAGTTCTGTTTTGTCTGTTTCTATCTAAATAAACGTTTTGAACTTTCCTACTGGCTGTCTCACCTTGAATACTGGGTCCATCTTTCTTGTTTTATGACAATTAATTCAACCCCAAGCCCTTTACAGGGAAAAAAAAGACCTCACCTATTTAGCCAGGCCAACAATTCTCTTTAATTACCCCCATTCCAAGGGGTGGATCCGTACGTCCATTTCACTTTGCATGTTTTCTAACCAAAATCAAGGCTTTGTTGGCCTACTGTATAAAACCTTGAACTCAACGCTATTCCAGACAATTTGAATTGAAAAAGTTTCTTGGATGGGAAGAGAAACGTCTACAAACTTGGAAACAAAGTCCAGTAGATTGTTTTTTGACTTTTATTAGGAACGACTTTGACCTGGATGATAATCTTCACCAGCATACGTCTCAAATTTCATTTCATTTGTACCCCAGTGAAAATATATGGGATGTTTTCAGACCCACCTTAGATCCATATGCCATTATTATATGAAATAAAAAAATAATAAATCAAGAGGAGTGAAAAGTTGTGGTCCAAGTTATGAGAAGGTCACGGTTGAGGGCATACGGCCGCTCACAGGAGATTGGGAAAGTTAGAGGCAGTGAAAATAAACCCAATAGATCATATCGTCCGTGCATTGTCTTGTCTTCCATTGTGATAGGGCAAACTCACATCAGGGATAAACACAGTGTGAATTTTTAAGAGGCGCCTCTCCTTATTTTTATTCCATCTTATTTCACTTCAACTCCAAATGACCTTCTCTAATCTTCAGAGGTGAATATTGCCATTTTCCCCAAAACCCCGAATATGAAGGAAGAATGTGAGACCCACCAGGGGAGTTGAAACACAGGTGTTGAATATTACAATATGTGCATTCCATTAGCATCTGGCAGTATGAAGGATGTCGACAAAAATATTAAAGCAGCATAGGTCTCTGCACCTCGTTATGAATAGTAACGGCTACCTTGGTCGGGAAGAGATTGCACACAAAAAAGTGGACATAACACATCTGGATGACTGTGAAACCAACCAATGAATATTTCCCACAAATACCATGAGAAATAATCAGCAGAGATCAGATTTTTCTTTAACCAGCTTTCAAAGGAGTAAGGAAATAATGCCTGCATCCTGCAGTCAAACAAGTACAGCAAATGTAACATAAGAAAATGGATTATGCATAAGCTACATGTGCAATGAGCCTGATATCCAGAACACAGACAGGTGTACACTGCACAGAATTTCAACAAGCATGTTTAATATACAACTTTAGCCCATTAGCCCCAAAATGGGGAATATTTCTCATAGTTCAACATCATAAATCATTGTGTATAAATGTTCTGAAATAGACCTCAACTAAAAACAGGTCAACATTAAGTCTATTTACAAGTCAGGTTAAGTTATACACTCAGATTTGCTAAGATCTTAATTAGAGTAAGCTGCCTAAGCCTTAAAATATGTTTTACATCCCATATAAACAATAAATGATTGCAGAGAAGAAAAAAAAACTTTTAAATTGCAGAAACAGCATCTGCAATGAACAAAACTTTAAAGCTTTTTCTATAACAAAATTATCTAATCCTTTCTGTTTTTAGTTATTCTGGTTATAATGTCCGTGTGTATAAAATTATATTTATTTGAAGATTAAGTTCATGTTTATATGTTTATACATACAGGTGGGTAAACAGCTTCAGAAAGAGAACAAGGAAGATATTCAGTCCCTCAGCAATGAGCATACAATTTATATTTTAATGTTGTGTTTAGAGAAATGGTAGATGAGTAAGACGTAGGTTGAAAGAAAACATTTACATTCACTATCAAGGATGGAGAACCTTTTTTTTCAAATAGTTTCGTTGGCTGGACTCGCCGTATTTTGGAACAATGAAAGAAATTTTCTGTTGAGTCTTTAAAAACCTTCTAACTTAGAGGTTCTCATTATATTTCTTTATCATTTTGCACAAGTTTCTACATTTGGTGGATGACCTGGGTTAAACATGTTTGGATATTCCCCTAAAGGCTGGAATTTTGTTGGAACCATTCATGGTTCCCGCACAGCACGATCCCGCTGACTTGCTAAAGTTACGACGTGAAGGCCAACTTTTAGCTAGTTGAACTTTTTTGATCTCACAATGGAGAAACTAACTCTCGGCATGCAACCCACCCTCCTTGGGGAGCATTGAGCTCTACGTGAACTAGTTCACGTAGAAAGAAATCCAGAAACTTTCCCAACACTGCTTGCATATTCCTTTCAAATGGAGTCCTCTCAGTGAGATCTAGAAGCACAAGATCTATATCTAGTCATTCAGCAAAGATACTACTACATGGCTGTACATCTTATTTTGGCATTGACCAATTATTTGAGCCCTTGAATAATATATTTCCTACTGTAAATTAAGTTGGGGAAAAAAAGCTAACTGAAAAGTTAAAAAGTAAAGTTTAAAAGTTAATAAACCCAGTTGAAAATTATATTTAGGGTTATACACAAAAAATGTAAATGCCAGTATCAGCATTAACCCTTTAAAGCCCGATCCAAGAATAAAACAAAACAGAAAATTACTTTTTTTTTGGTTTGAAGCCCTAATTTGGCCTTTTAACAAAGTATGTAAAAAGAAAAAACAGAAATATATTTTTGATATTAATAATTTATTACTATGCAATAAGTCAAGATTATTTTTTGTGTAGTCTTCTACTGGCTGTTATCAGGTATATCTGATTGTGTTCAATAGGGCAAAGTTTGAGCAAAGTTTTTACTATTAAATTATGCAAAAGGTTTCAGATGCAAAACATTTCAGGAACCGTATGTATCAAATACGATACATTTGGCATTACAGGGTTAATGCCTCTAAGGTTATGTTGGACCAAAAAAAAAAAATGTGTTTCTTTCACTCTCAGAGTGTTTTTCATGAATTCCTCATAGAAGCACTTTGTTATTTTCATAATATATTCGGCAAGTTGGCATTTCTTATTACATTGACATTCATTTTTGCCATTAAAATATCAATATTTTTTTAATGTTACAAGGGTAATAATAAGGTCTTGTCTTGGATTCCAATATCACCATTGGCTTGGAATTTTGATTTTCCCAGTATTTTACTGG
Source organism: Cyprinodon variegatus (assembly GCF_000732505.1). Classification (NCBI taxonomy): domain Eukaryota; kingdom Metazoa; phylum Chordata; class Actinopteri; order Cyprinodontiformes; family Cyprinodontidae; genus Cyprinodon; species Cyprinodon variegatus. The sequence continues at coordinate 123,057 of NW_015150503.1, forward strand.
GTGCCCTATAAAGGGTTTAAACTCTTCCTCTCCTTAACATTGGAGCCACAGTGGGAGGGAATTACCTGAAGGAGTTTCCTTGCAGCAGAGGGACCACATTCCTCAAATCCCGTTCAGTTAAGCCCTGAACACACCAAATACGATCTTGAGTCTGATCCAACAGAAAGACGAGCAATGGCTGACTCTATGGAAACAGGGCACAAATGGCTCATATAGTTAAGTCAACATGCTTGTTTTTCCAGCTTTTATTTTTGTCTTCTGAATGTAAACATGGTCGTTATGGCCAAAAACCTTACAGATAGTTTGATTAGAAAGGGCATTAGCTTAGCTCATCAGTACCAATGAGAATTGCTCTAAATATTGAAGTCATTTGAAAACTATCATCTAGGCTTTGTTGCTTTCAGAGTAATGATATACTCCTCTACTCTTGGGCTTTCTGTGTCAGTACAGGACTTATTTCACCGTGGTGCCTCACACATTCTCACCAGCTTCAGGCAGCATCTTCACAAGGTCCTTTATTTCTGACTGAGGTTGAAACACCGATTTTACAGTGAAATTTAATATTGGGGTCTGAACAAATTGACGAAATGTATCTCCTTCAGGCATCCAGGGATTTCCCCAAGAATCTTTAAGATTAATGGAGGTCAATAATTCCAAGCCTGACAGCCTGGCTGATTTATTTTAGTTTATCTATGATGTTACATGTTTCACAGCATGTATAACATGTTGCCTTGAAATCTACCCGGCAGGTTTTAGTTTAGTTTATAGATCCCCATCAGCTGCAACTCCTCTTGCTGGGGTCCAACAAAAATGGATAACAACAGAATACAGTATCAGCAAACTCCAACAATACAATGAAATAGCAACAAATAAAGCAAATTAGTGAAAAGAAAAAGAATAAAACACAAGAATAAAAATAAAATCCACTGGGTTCACACATCAAAAGCTACTTCCTCTTAACCAAAATATTCTTAATTCCAAACAGAGCATGTCATGATCTCAGCACTGATGCAATTGCAGGAACCCTCGGCGCGCACCCACTGCGCTAGCAACGAGCATGCCTTTCACTGGGGGTGAGTAGCAGTTATCGTCGTAAAGCAAGATGGACTCTCGCGATGCACGAGACTTCTGAGCCTGTGGGCGCGGGCCGAGGGCTCCTGCAATTGCAAGTATGGTATTTCCCCTACAGACCACCAGGGCGGCCGAGAAAACCTGTGTTCGACCTGAAATGACTCATTTAATCATCCAAAACGTTATAGAACACATTAATCAACTGAAAAATGTTGCATAGTATGCCTTTAAAACATTTTTGATGCTTAAAGCACTTATGGTGTTAACAGATTGTGATTTTTAATATGTGGTTCTATCTTTACGTCTTATGATCAGTATTTTACTGTTGCATCCAACTCTCATATTTGCGTTTTTTGTATTAATCTGTAAATAAAAGTGTCTACTTTAGTAGTAAACATCGGTGTTGCTCGGAAAATGTGTTTAATTTTGGTCATCCACATTTTGCGTGAAAAACTTGCCTGCTAATATTAAGAGAATAAAAGGCAATGGTCTTTATTAAGCCAAACATGGCTCTAGCAGTAGAAAGAAGAGAGAAGTTACTTATGCTCAAAAGTCTGATGAGAAAAAAGAAGTCAATATGATTAATATATTATGCTTACATGACAGTTTCACTGAATAAAGCATGTCTCTATATGCCCATTAGAACATACAGTTAGGTTAAAATAACCCCACTGAAACAGAACTCAAATCAGGCTACTGACTGTGCTCATTAGGCTGGTTATTGATCTTTTCTTGACTTCCAGTTGAAGCGCTGACCCGCTCCACAGTTTCTGAACACATCTTGTTAGGCTGGTTTCAGAAATGAGGCTCCTGTTCAGGCTGCTCTGGTTTTCATCTCTGCCTCAAGCAATATACAGCGTATGCACTTTGTTCCCTTGCCTAGGCACTTCTGTTTTCATCTTCCACAACAAATATTTTTGTTGACAACATTCTTGTTAGCAATAAAACTCTACTATTCTTCTAAGCTTACCTTTAGAAATATTTGTCTTTGTACACAAACAAAAAAACACAACAATAACTCAGGTCTAATGAGAGTAAAAGATCCATTCAGAGATTATTTTCATTGCTCCATGACAGAGAAATTAATCATAAACTGGGAGGTATCTGAATGGCTTATAATTTATAGTTCAAACAGCATAACAGCTGCAGGTATTTCTTCTTTTGAATTTCTGTGTTTTAATCTCCACTGCATCAGTGCAGCACAGTCAACGAATTGACCAAAGTATAAAACTCTAACTGGATGCTGGTTTGAAAACAGGATTCCAACAGGTCCTTAAAGGAATAGTACACCCAAAACATGATTACCGGTAGCCTTCATTTTCTACTCACCCCCATGCTGAACAACACTCTGG
>NW_015150503.1:126213-127366 GCF_000732505.1 Cyprinodon variegatus
ATTAATTTCACTGTATAATCTGGTGAACTGTAAAGTGCCTTGAGATGACATGGATTTTTAAATTAGCGCTATACAAATAAACTGAATTGAATTTAATATAAATAAATTCTCATTTCATTCCCTACATCAAAAACATACAAAACAATGTTTTTAAACTGGGGTTTAGACCTGACTGTTATTTATTGTATAAAATTACACTGGGAAAAAAATCAAAATCTAGATAAGTTATTTTCTTAAAATAAGTGTATTTGTTCTTGGATTTATTAGGTAAAAGAGACATTTTGCCAATGGAACAAGACAATTTACACTTAAAATAAGAAAACACAATTGCATTGTCCTATTTCAGGTGCATTTTATCAAATTTTCTTATTTTAAGAGCAAAAATACTCATTCCATTGGCAAACTATCTCATTTACCTACTTAAATTAAGCGCAAATAAACTTAATTTAAGACATTTCTACTTATTTTTAGACCCTTTTTCCAGTATATATAAACAGCAAATTGTATAATATTTTTTAAACTGTTTTTTTTTCTTACTATATTAATTTATAATATCTTAGATCTGAAAGTGTTTTGGGTGATTATTATTTTTTTTTTTTAAGAAATGATCTAACATTTAACTGTCTCTCTTTTTAGAAGTTGTTTCAACTCCATCCTTCTCTTAAATTCACCAGAGTCGGGATCAATGAGTAAGTGCACCTCAAGTAGGTGCTCAGTAAGAAGTAGTAGACACTAATTAAAATGACAGTTTGACTCGGTATCGGCTTGCTGTCTGTGGGGGAAGCTCTGACGAGTGGGACCTCTTTTCACACGGTGGAAATGTAATTTCATGGTTTGTTAGATACTAAACTCAAGGAGTAAACAGAAAGGTGTTAGTGCTAATGTCTAATGGGGGCATCTCTGCCCGCAACACCACTCCTGCAGTGGCCCTTCCACTCCTCCAGCGCGAGTCCTCTCTAAAGTGATGGCTTTTCACTTGAGCTTTAAGAGTGTAAACACACCCAGAGTGGAGTGAACTTCTCCTGACAGCAAATAAGGATTCTCATGGAGAATGTTAGAGTTCTGGATCAGGAGGAAAATGTGACTTATACAGGGGCGGATTTAGGAAATTAGAGGCCCTAGGTCAGAGGTCACGGATTAGCGGACCGCGGTC
>NW_015150503.1:128671-130048 GCF_000732505.1 Cyprinodon variegatus
TTTTAGTGAAAAGATTTTTATCAAAAACATAATTAATGTGCAAAAATAAGTAATAGCTGTATTAACCATACATGTAAACAGAGTTTCATGGGGCCCATAGGAATTTGGGGCCCTAGGCCTAGATTCCACTCCCCCCAAATTAAATCTACATTCTTTGCCAACAATAATTTATCCTCTTACGCCATTTGGGGAAATAATACTTTCAGAATAGTATTTCAAACTTTTACCAAAATGATTAACAACTTTCTGGCTCACATTCAAATTGAAATGAAATCCTAATTGAATGTTTTCTTCAGTGATGAAACGTGTTGCTACAAGTTGAACAACACAGCTTGAAGTTCATGCTACTCTTTGTCTGGCTCTGGTTATTACACTGGGAATTCAGGGCAATGCATACCCTCCAGACTTACAGATAGCGGTTCAACCTAAAGATCTGCTGCCCCTGTAAAAAATTCATTGAGTCTATGGAAATAGAGTGTGAGCAAAGAACAAATGCAGAGTCAATAATGAGTCTCTGAAGGCATCAATAGTGAGAGAAAACACAGAAAAACACATGAAAATTTGATCCAGGTTTCATCATGCTGACCTTCCATCAAAATGGGCAAATTAATCATCAAGAAGTTTATTTCTGTTATATTAGAACATGTTCCCATGCTGGAAAAAATGAATAAATAATTTAACTTTCAAGCTTTGTTGAAGATTTTACTGATTCCTTTAGGAAAGACTTACATTCCTTCTCTATGAAAACCTTAACGAGTCAAAGACATTATCTTGTGAACAGATGCACAGGGAAATCAGATGGATCAAGCAATTTCCCTCTACATAGTGAATTGCCTTCTTTAACTCCTGATGGGAAAATTTTTTTTTTTTTTTCCCTCCTACTGCAAGCTCAAAACTGGAAGATTGACGTTCTTTAATCTGAAATGATAGCAAAAATCCAAATGACTATTTTTTTAAACTGTGCTTATGTTTAAAACTTGATGCAAGAACTCAAAAAAGGAACCATTATTATTAACCCTTTAAAATCTGCACCATGAAATAATTGACAAAAAATTCTAATTTATTTTTAACTATAGTTATTGACATTTTTAGCAAATTAATAAAAAAAAAAATAAACATAAGTTTTGTTTAAGTTAAATTAGATCATTTATTTGCATACATTCTGATACATTATGCATATCTGTTTAATATCCTATATGTTTTCTGTTTACAACATGTAAACAGAAATATGCAAATATGCACTGATGATGCAGAGGTCTCAAAAATAAAATGGCACAATACAGAGAACAGAAATGGATAAAAATTAGTGATGCACGATATTGGGATTTTGGCCAATATCCAATATGCCGATATTTTAAAACTCATGTAGCCGATAAC
>NW_015150503.1:133352-134745 GCF_000732505.1 Cyprinodon variegatus
CAAGCATGAGACTGTTTAAAAAAAGGCTCAAACTGATGTTTTTCAACACGTACTGTGATGAGGAGGGGAGGGGAATGTTGCTGTGGGGTGTGAGGTGGGACCGTTTGGGGGAGCGGGTGGAGGGCCAGTTGTGTTGGGCTGTGGCGCTGATGATTGGGCGTTTTTTGGGGGGGTCACAGTACTCTGGGTGCTGATCTACAAGGGTGTAAATGTGGATTTTGGCCTGATGTGTATATGTTCATTTACATATATGAAAATATTTACAAATATATTGTCATGATTTTCTTAAGAGATCTGACCCACATGCAGTAAACCACTCAGAGGACCAGGGTAAAAGTTTAACTGTTTTTTTGAGAAGATCAGCGGGGGTTGGATTCAGAAGACTCAGTGTACTGGTGAACCGGAACTAGAAGTGGGAAGGGAAGAATCAGAGGTTAGTTCAGGGTCCGTGGGAACTTTGAACGATGACTTGGAGAAACAGAGAAAACAGGTCTCATGTTAGTGGAGAAAACCTTCCTAGAATCCAGTCGGTGTGGGTTTATCCAGAGGTAGGGGCTCGTTGGACAGGTTTTGACTTGGTTGGAAACCGAGGAGCTATTGAGGGGACTGTCACTTGGAAATCCAGGAGGACTTGAACGGAACTTGTGGAGGTTAATCCCCTGCTCAATGTGAAACTCAAACAATCCTTCCAGGGGAAGAAGGCCCAAACATCCAGCTTGCAGGATGGCTTCCTGCCGAAAGGCAAAGATGAAAACAAAGTTAGGTTAAGTGAAACAAAGACTAGGGTAGACTCAGCAAAACTCAGCTTGGCTAGAGTACCCAAAACTGGCAAACGCTCTGGCGTCGAGGTAGTGACAGTCCACCGCTCAAATAGTCCTCAGTGATGAGCCAACCAGCCGCAGGTGTGTGAGAGGACCAACAAGGACAGGGCACCACCTGGTGGTGGAGGGAGAGAAAAACACAAACACACAACCAACACAAACTGGATTCCTAACATATATATATATGTGTGTATATAAATGTATATAATTGTGTATATATGTATATATACCTATTTTTTGTGTCTGTGGGAATATTAGATAAAAAAAAAAGTTTAACAGGAAGGTTTCAGTGCAATTAGAGGGAGAGGGGGTATGAAAAATCAGTTTTACTGTTTTATAACTTTTTTCCAGACAATTTCCATTATTCAATGTCATTTCTCTGGCTGTATATTATTTGGCGTAGAATTTAGTTTCTATTTATGTTGTTTATTTATGGTGAATTTAGTTAGTTTGGAAATTCGCGTTTGGTTTGGTTGATGTTAACTTGTCTCTTCTGTGTATCATTTGTTGATAAATTTATTGTTTTATATTGTTGTCTATCAAAAAAGAATTATCTGAAATAAATTCCTATT